>NC_085117.1:17155824-17763324 GCF_030269925.1 Bombyx mori
AATATAGCCTCTCAAGGCTATCAGCTTAGGTAGAAAAAAAAATTAGGTAGGTGACACGAGAGTATATTCGAAAAATCATCCTCATACAACAAACTGGTGGTAGGACATCTTGTGTCCGCATGGGTAGGTACCACCGCCCTGCCTATTTCTACCGTGAAGCAATAATGCATTTCGTTTTGAAGGGGAGGGCAGCCGTTGTACTGTTAAAACTGAGACTTAGATCTTATGTCTAGGCATCTACGTCGTAGGTGTTTATGGGCTCCGGTTATCACTTAACACTAGGTGGGCCGTGAGCTCGTCCGCCCACGGAAACAATAAAAAAATATATGAGAAAAACAAAGAATAGGAACTAATAATAATTATAAAAAATACATAAACATTACTGTTTATGGAACTCGATTTTCAATTAATAAGTTATGATACGGCATTAACCTAGTATGTATTATAATGGGGATTATAATACTATACTACATATTATTAAAGTAATATTAATTAAACTTTAAGTCACTACAATCACACTTAAAGTTTGTAATGTCCTAGTTAGACACAAGACAGCCATTTAGATGCGGATTGGATCATCTGTTTTTGTGATTAAATTTGAATTCAAGGATGTCACTTTTTTTGTTCGTAATTACTAATGTTACCAAGTTACATTTTAAGTGTCTGACAACACTGTAGTCGTTTTTTTGTTATACATACAACCGTATTTACTGTATGTATGTAAACCAATGTAAAAAAACCATGCTTAGAAAAATCAGGTTAAAGAGGTTAATTTAGCTAAGACAATTACTATGGCTTAATTTTGATTGTTTACTTATAGTTTTCGTCGTCATTTATTACTAAGGTTTTGTTACAATTTGACTATGGTGTTAATTACCGCTTAATAATATAGATAATATATATGTAAGTATTTATTGACAACGTTTCTATGTAGCATAATTGCGTTTTCTGTTACATTTATATTAAGAAAACAACATTTAAATCCCTTAATCAAATAAAATTAATATTTTAAACAAACCGAACTTTCTTTTTACTGAATGACAGAATTCACTGAAAGACACTGAAGAAAAATCCTTTTTTAAAACTAGTTTAAATAATAAAGGTTATTTTACATATAGTGTATCGTGCTTTTTCAAAGTAAGATACTTTAAAGAATTAAGAGATCGGATATACCGACTAGTAGGCATTATGAAGAGCTCATTAAACAAGGCGTGTGTTTTAAATCGGATCGAAAAATCCTGCCGAATTCGTATTAACAAGGTTGTCGATCATCAAAAAAGATTAATAGATTTGAAACCGACACCGTTTAGAAATAGTTTGATGACCTAAGATATTCAATCAGTATATCTTTTCGGGGTAAAATTTCCGTTCGAAAATCGCCATCCTTAGCAGCTGTTGACGTCACAGTATAATCTGCCACAGAAAGATCAGGTCGCGGTCAACATGTAGTCATGTTTTGAATAACCGATTTCGCTTTAAAGAGTCAAGTTTTTTATGTATGCACATAAGTACGTATTGAATTGTCGCATCTCATAGGTGTAATAAGAAATAGGACTAGCGAAATTTCAAATGTATCAACAGGATCATATTTGTTTTTGTAGTAAGCCTGGTTGTAGATTTTTATACGTGTCCCGACTGTGTAATGTGAATGTCAGAGAAGTCTAAGATTAACGATTCATAGATTTCAAGAGGTATCTGTAATATTTGAGATTCATCATGGTTATTTTTAATTTATTTTTTTATTGCTTAGATAGTTGGGCGAGCTCACAGCCCACTGGTGTTAAGTGGTTACTGGAGCCCATCTCTCCCATATACACCTACAACATAGATGCGCCATCCACCTTGAGATATAAGTTCTAAGGTCTCAAGTATAGTTACAACGGCTGCCCCACCCTTCAAACCGAAACGCATCACGGCTTCACGGCAGAAATAGGCAGGGTGGTGGTACCTACCCGGGCTGACTCACAAGAGGTCCTACCACCAGTAAGTAGTATTTCTATCTTTCGGCTCACTCACATCTACTGCTGGATATATGTCCCCTCAAAACCTCGCCACGAAGACTGACCCTGTGATACCTGCATCCAGCGGATTCTCACGACCTTCAACAGGTCGTCGTTCCAGCTTACAAACGCCACGTCTTCTGGTACACAGTCGCCGTTCGAGAACTTTTCCGCCTCGCCATCATTTGGGTTATGTCGGTTATCATTATCCTGCGAAACTCCCCGTGAAAACACATAGGACCTTCTTCTTTTGTAAAACTGCAAAACGCGACAATATATTATAATCTGTGAAAAATTCAAATAGGAATCCAGACCGAGTTGATATGGCGAAATGTAAATGTTCAGACGATATCCCCGAATCTTGTTTATTTAAGTTGTTTTGTTGCGACATGAAATGGTCGCTAGAGATACGCGGGTAACTCACAGTCCAAATCGCCATTCTAAAGTTAGCCTCCACACCAGTCCTACCATCTCAATACCGGGTGATTTTCTCTTAATTGAAAAGGGAAAAAAGTGCACGAAATATTGATTTTAGAGATAAGATAGGCCTTCGATAGTATTGTCTATATATTAAGTTACTTTACAAGCTTTCGTTAATAGTATTTATTTTACTGGAAACTACTTATTTACGTTTGATGTATAGAATAATTATGAATGTGCTAAGCATGTGCTGATGTGCAAATGCAATTTCAATGTGTGCATGTGTGCAATATTATGTAATTTTATGGTGTTATTTGAACAAAGTGTTCTGAATTATTAATTCAAAATATCACAGTATTACGAAACATATTTCAATAAAAAAGTAATAAAGCGTGTAAGCCTATCGTTTAATATCGATCATATTCACGTGCAGTCCACATACCTTATTGACATGAATATGCGCGTGCGCAATGCAGCGTAATGTCTGACCAGTGTAAACACGAAGCAGTAGACAAAAATAAAAATTATCGAATGTTTAAGTGCATTAGATTGTTCTAGATTTAATGCAGTAAATAGCCAGAAAGCAAAAGCAAATGGAATATAAAACCTTTAATTTAAAAATCAAAAGGAAATGACCCCAATCAATTTATCGGTAGAAGGTAACTTAGCGACAATGAATCATAAGTGAGTCATGAAATTCGCCCCGAGGTTATAGTATTTAGAGAAATATTATACAAAAAGTAAAATAGGGTTGTAATAATAACCCATTTGTTTAGTATTTAAATGGGTTCTATGATTTTAGTATTGGCTTTGAAGGAAAAATTAGCTCATGACATCCCTGATCCTAAATGATACATGCCGTTTAGATACGGCTATGCGAATATCTAAAGCTTGGGTCTGATTTTGCATTAGATAGATGCACCATATTAACACACATGGGGTCTGAAAAAACTCGATTATTAATAAAACATACTTGAGACCTTAGAGCTTATATTTCAAGGTGGGTGGCGCATATACGTTGTGGATGTCTATGGGCTCCAGTAACCACTTAACACCAGGTGGGCTGTGAGCTCGTCCACCCATATAAGCAATTAAAAAAAAAGAACATCATAGGCAAATACATATTACATAATATACCATTTGTGTACCTAACACTAAAAAAAACACCTCTATTTACAGTGTAAATAAAAAGTTGAATGACTAAGCCTTGTTAGTCTGTGTCATTCGTCGGGATCGTTGCTCTTGAATTTCACCAGCATCCCGTTTTACTGGCCAAACCTGTTCCGCATTAGTGTTCAACAGAAATCGCATATTTAATTTGTTTTTTTTTTCTCTAATCACACCTTTTTCACACCTTAAATGTTACGACTTGTTTTTATTTCGTATCTTCGTCAAGGATGTGCGTCAGATAGGGTTGCCAAGTCTACTGTGTCTATAGTCAAATATCGACAATTTAAGAGGCGGATATAAATATTAAATAAAATCTAGCATGATACAGTATAGGCAGTGTGCTGTCCCTACCATAGCGTGTAGTAGTAGTGATATATATTTTTTATTTCAAGGGTAATCTATTCCATAGTCGGACAATAATTTCCAAACCTTCATGATTTTTTTATAGGCATCCTTCGATGAGTTAAGTACTCTTTTACGTCAGATAAATTCATGTTTTTAAACAACAGTAAATTGAAGTTATTTTCTGTGAGTTTTCAAGACTGCGGCACAGTCAATGCGTAGTATAGAATATGGTGTCTATTACTCCCGGAATTAAAAGAAAATTGGTTGAATTGAGTGAATGTACATACGAAATGTATGTATAAACGTAAGCGGTGTCCATTAGATAATTCTTTTATTGGTTATTGCGCAAATAAAAAAATGCAGTGTTTATATATTTTTATATTTTAATATGACAATAGATAATTATTTTAATTTAGGCGTAGGTATACAAAAAAAGCGTATCTCACTTAATTCTTCCAGCAAACCACACATAGTGAAACCGTATGTTCAGGCTAAATAATATATACCTCAACAAAACTATGAAAATGGACATGGTGCAAAGTAGTATACTGGTCTAGTTATAATTGTTTCCTCTCGGCTTATGTCATTTTTGTCACAATTTTTGGTACCATTCTTGATACTTACAGATGTTTCCTTGATTCTTATAGATATTTTAATATCATGTATATATTTTCCTTTTATTACCAGCGCTTGCGGCCCATCGGGTGATGCTTTTACGGCAGAGATAGGCATGGTGGTGGTACCCATCAGAGTGGGCTCACATGACGATCTACCACCTACCATCTGTAATTTTTTTTTATCAGTACGTGGATAAAAATGTATATCTTTCTAAACTTAAGAACACAATTTGGTCAATATTCGTTGTGAAGTATTATACATTTTAGTAATTACATGCATTGCAATTTATATTATAGTCACGTCCGCGCGAACGTGTCTAATATTGCCTAATATGCGTAAATCGTAATAACGCGGAAAGGCTTGCCAGCTCGGAAAATGAAAAAGGCGGAGCGTTCTATAAATTATCGACTATAGATAAAAATTATATAAACTGGCAAAAATCTTATTTTGCAAATTGAATAATGGAATAATCTTATCAAATTAGTGTATTGTCATCGGTCTTCGATAAATTTACAAAGTTTGAATGAAATCGGGCCGTTTACAGTGGGTCAAAATCGCGTCTAGAGGAGTCAGTTACAAACATACATACAAGTGAAGCTAATATAAAGCCTGTAAAAAAATGAGCACTCCGCGGTCACCGTCTAGGAATATGTAAATTCTTACGCTTAATTACTAGCAATGATTACGCTAAGAGCTAGGATAAGCAATCGAACGGTACAGTAGTCAGACTTAAGAGTATACCAAACAGAAGATTCAAAATATGTTTTGACAGGATTTAATAAAATACGCTTGTTACTAGTAAATTACTAACATACTAATAAATTAAAATCTAAATGCTTAGTAAGCATACATTTCGATATTGCTTACAACACCAGACTTCAGCGATCAGGATTATAACAGCGGCAATATCAGCGTACCCAACTCCTTAACGCGTCTCATAGGTATGAACATGCGTAATTCCTTGGAAGCGTCATTCTCTGGCAACCCTACATTTACATCTATACGTTTGAGCACGTTTCTCCAGTAGAAAGCCGGTACATGCTCTACGACTGTTAATTCAGATTTAGTGAAAACCTATAGCAGTTCCGGTGCTTGGATTGTCGCCCTTAAAGTACCTCGACCTGCTTATTCAATTCTATTTAAATGGAGCGCGAATAACTTTTCAAATAGCCAATGTATGCGGATGTAAAAATGAAAAGTGATTTAGTTTAGGTTATTCGTCGTTTTGTTGAGTATTAAAAACACCATCGCCAATGTATTAGATGTTCTTATTGTCTTTCTTTTCGTTACCTAATCGTCAGCAGCTTAAAGCGCTATTCCAACAACACACGGACAAGTAGGTGAGCTCTCGGGGCTCAACCAGAAAGATTAAATTGAACAATAATTCACACATTCAGTTTATCATATATCGAATATTTTTTCATACCCGTGACTGACCTGATGCTCTCCAAGCTCACGTCCTCTCCAGTAATACGGTTCCTTAATGCTTCCTCAGTGACGAACGGGATACGATATACTTCACAATATTAATAAGAGATCTGGTATGAAGCAATGGGAGTTGGTAAAAAGCGGGATTAATTTAGATAATTTTTACCAGCGTAAAGAAATGTCAATGCGAATGGGGCTTTCGTCGATTCCAAATTCAAAATTATGTTCTTTGGTGATTCAATTTTGGAATTCTTACGCCTTCTAGATGGATCCATCAGATCTTAAATTCTAAATTCAAAACTGTGTGGAAAATAAAAAGGCGCTCATCCAGATATAATAATATCTTATTATATTTCCGTCAGTGTTAGTCATTACGAAGCCCTAAAATTGGAATAGCAGTCAATGTATTAAGTACCGTTACACAGCGCCAGCTGTCATTCGCAAAAACCGCTCATTTTATGTACAATGGTTTCGCGTCCTGACTGAATCATAAAAGCAGCACCTGAATCCCTGGGGGCCTCAAACATTTATGTTGCTATCTTTTAGCAACATAAATGTTTGTCCTCAAGAGGGAAAAAGAAGGAAAGCCTGGTTGTGTGGAAGTTTAATTTGTGGTCATATCAGTGCAATCTTATTGTATGATCGAAACAGTGTGGTAATTTGCATTGTTTATTAGTAAGCTCGCCTCCGTCTAGTGACCGTAATGATTCGGAGCATACGGAGGCTTATTTGGATGAGCTTTTTTTTATTGCTTAGATGGTTGGACGAACTCACAGCCTATCTGGTGTTAAGTGGTTATTGGAGCTCATAGACATCTGCAACGTAAATGCGCCACCCACCTTGAGATATAAGTTCTAAGGTCTCAGTATAGTTACAACGGCTACCCCCTATCCTTCAAACCGAAACGCATTACTGCTTCACAGCAGAAATAGGCAGAGTGGTGGTACCTACCCGTGCGAACTCACAAGAGGTCCTACCACCGGTAACTACGTAAGTTATAGTTTTGCGGGTTTGTACGCGTATCGAGTAATACTTAAAATTAGTAAATGCTATAACATGTATTTTGTTTGAATTGTTGATGAAACAAAAAGGCTTTTTAGTCCCATGTGATAATGAATATTTCAGTTTTAAAATAATGTCTAATGATGACGATTAAATTACGATTTGGAAAGTGTGACTTTTTAAAGTGAAAATTGTTATTATCTAAAGGGAGTCGGAAGCCGTTCTTATTATAAGCAACTGGCTGACCCGGCAGACTTCGTAGTGCCTCAATCGATAAATAAAAGACCTACATTTTTGTATAAAATAAACTTAAAACAAACAAAAGGAATCCGTCCGACGGGGGACACATCAAAGGAAAAACAAAATTGTTATTTTTATTTAATTTCGAGCATTTTCAGATTTATCTACCTTTTAAACCTTTTCTTGACTTCCACAAATAATTCAAGACCAAAATTAGCCAAATCGGTCCAGCCGTTCTCGAGTTTTAGCGAGACTAACGAACAGCGATTCATTTTTATATATATATATATGTATATAGATATAGATAAATAACTATATGACAAGCTCTGCATATTAATAATTCGTGTGTACACGCAACACCCACCAGGCTGCTTTGTAATTTACGATTAGCACAGTCTTATACTGTAAAATTAAGTAGGCAGCAAGAAAGTATTTTGACGCGACACAACGCGCGCTTAAGACATTTTTATGACTTAATTTTATCAGATCTTTTATAGCTTTGTCCGTGTGTTTGTTTGTTTGTTTGTAACGGAATCTTTAAACGTCATTTTCAATTACATCAAGATGTCCGATTATTTAAAAAATTTGCACACGCCTCAAAGGTTAATGATTATATAACAATTATATAGATTCACTCTAAATCCTGACCAGTATCAACAGTAAAAAAGATGATAAGTCGCTGTACATGACATCACCAGCGAGATGCAGGAGGGTGGACTTAGATTGTATGATGAAGTCAAAAAGGAGGTCACGGGATTATGTCGGATATTTGGCGCTTCAGTAAAATGCGATGTTACTGACTATGATGTCGAAGACAGAGCGAAGTGCAGGAGATAAATGCGGAAAGCAACCCTACTACCACATGTGTTAAATAGCTAGTAAGAGAGAGAGAGCGAGAGAGAGGCAGAGAGAGAGAGAGAGGGAGAGAGAAAGAGCCGGATTTGCTGTATATAGGTTTTTTTAAACTAAATTCACGTAATTCTATTTAACTGAGATGAGATCTACAAATATTTTATGAATATAATTATACATCGCGCGATTTCTATACAAGCTTAATCAACTACAGCATCTAATTTTATTCCTTTAACTATTAACCTGTCGATTAAAATTAATCACGCTATAGATTCGAATTGCACATAAATTATTATTCAGTAAAAAACAAACGCTGTTACTGTTCAAAGTGTTGGTATTATTCTACTAGCCTATTGAAAGATATGGTATAAAGTGTTGGTATTATTCTACTAGACTATTGAAAGATATGGTATAAAATGTTGGTATTATTCTACTAGCCTATTGAAAGATATGGTATAAAATGTTGGTATTATTCTACTAGCCTATTGAAAGATATGGTATGCTGTATACTTATTTATTGTTGATGTTTTGTTTCAAATTGCAGTGTTGTTTAACATGCAAACTCACTTTTATGTTTGGGAATGTACAAAAAACAATCTAGGGTAGTTTTTTCCAATACCATTTAACGCACAGAAGCGTGAACGAGCACACGGCCCACCTAATGTTAAATGGTTACCGGAGCCCATAGATATTTATAACGTAAATGCCACCACCTACTTTGAGATAAAAGTTCTAAGGTCTTAATATAGTACAACGGCTGCCCCACCCTTCAAACCTTACTGCTTCCCGGCAGAAATAGGCAGGGTGATGGTACCTACTCGCGCGGACTCACAAGACGTCCTACCAGTAACTACGCAAATTATAATTTTGCAGGTTTGATTTTTATTACACAATGTTAGTCCTTCATCGTGGAAGTCAATTGTGAACATTTGTTAAGTACGAATTTAATTACAAAAATTGGTACTTGCCGGCGGGATCCGAACACCGGTGCATTGCTAGATACGAATGCAACGGACGTGTTATCCTTTAGGCCACGACGACTTGCGAAGTTAAGGCCTCCAGATTAAGAGTGCTTGGCACTGTAACTCCTCATTGGAAATGCCAGAGGCAAGATAGAAAAATATAATGCGACACCAAAGAGGATAAGAAGTGAAAGAGAAAATTTAAAGAAAAGTCATAGAATCATTCTTTATTCTCCTTCTTTTCCTTATCCCACTTTAGGGGGAGTCTGCTCTCCCTATCAAGCATTGTTGACTTATAATAAATAAAATAGAAAGAGACAATGACGGTTTGATGCTGCCCTAGGCCCTGTTTATCGCGCCGCCCTTAATGTTAGAATGAATTTTATTAATTTTGAACTAACATTTTTATTTTAAATACATATAAAATAATTTTATTTCCCTAGAATAAAATTTTAAATTATAACTATTATTTATATGGTATTACAGTTAAAAAAGTAACATACAATAGACAAATTAATAAATAAATTTAAATAGGTATATATCTAATTTTTTTTATATTAAGCAAATTCATTTTTTTATAATAATTAATCTGAACTCATTTTCAAATGAGACTGTCTTTACTTTATAGTCTCTGAAATTTTGACATTTAATTTTTTTTCTCAGCCCTGGCCTCGCGGGCCTAGGCGTAAATCCAACACTGGAAAGAGACAGACAGAAAATCTTATTATACAGTTATTTCCACGTACCTATAGTTTGTAATCGTGGCCACCTTAACAAAAGCGCATTCCATCTCAGACATTGTGTTCTACTAACCTTTAATTTCCTTTGCCTGTGACATATAGACAAACGTGGGAAACGAACGGGAGGGGTCATTGGCACAAGGCGTTAGAACTATAGTCTGTACTTTGAACACCTAACAAGTATTGGTGTTAACTTTGCTATAATAATATTAATTAGTAGATATATTCTTCTATGAACAATGATATCAATGTTTTTAAGTAAACAATATATAAATATTTAATAAAGTAGCGTGAATGTACGTGGATTGGCCCTTAGAGTGGAAACCATTGATTTATTATAGACTCTCTATTAGTGCTTATAAAGAGCGGACCGTCAGTATACCGGTTATCGCGTAGTTTGATTTTAGGTATTAGGTTTCGATCTGGACGTCTCTTAGCGCGCGTAGGTAAAACATTCTGAATAAATTAATAATGTTTATAAATAACCATTTTAAATTATTTTGCTGTGAATTTAACATTGATTTTTGTAATTTTTTTTAAAGTATATTTTTTATATGGTCCTTTTTTGAAAAATTTTGGAACTGGGAATTATAAACAAAAACTGGAAATTATAAACTTGAGAATTGAAATTGCTTTTTATGGTTATTTTGTTGCTTACTGCAACACTTATTTTACTGGTAGTAGGACCTCTTGTGAGTCCGTAGGTAGGGTTTTTTTTTATTGCTTAGTTGGATGGACGAGCTCACAGCCCACCTGCTGTTAAGTGGTTACTGGAGCCCATAGACATCTACAACGTAAATGCGCCACCCACCTTGAGATATAAGTTCTAAGATCTCAAGTATAGAGCTAACACGAGAGGTGAGAGCAAACGGAGTATGATTTTTGTTAAAGAAACAGTGATTTAACATTAATCGATTGGTTAATAGTAGAAAGATATGTTAACATATATTGAAATTAACGAGTTCTTCAAAACCTATTCAGACCCCTGTATTTTGGTGTAGATCTCCAAAAATCAAACCTTAAAATAAAATATAATATCTAATTCTGTACTTAACCAAAGTGTGAACTATAGATAAGTCCGTAAGTGCAGTGAGTCGACACCGAGCCCAGTGCTTGCACAATGGATGGATGTGGTTTTAAGTACAAAAAATGTAGTGACAGCCCTAATCCTGCCGTGAAGCAGTCCAGCGTTTTAATTTGTACTAGTGGTCGCCCTGTGGTCGAACTTCGACCACAATTAATTTAAATTATAAGTTTAATCATTATTAAAGTTCTATTGTTATATTTCTAGTATAATCATTTCTCTACATCACACCTTTCGCCAAGGGTACACTATAGACATATAATATTAAAGACAAACAATATTAATCTATTCTTAAATTGACCACAGAAATTAAACAATAAACAAAAGAGTATATAGGCGTGTGTGTGTGTCAAATATATGGTAGTGTGTGTAATGTTTTTTTATTGATTTAATGTATTTTTTATGCATCATTTTTAAAAAATATTGGAATTTTATACTCCTTTCTATTCTATATAAGTGTGGGAAACATAGTCCTCCGTCCGCACAATTTTCATAAAAATGGGTACAAAGTTTTTGCTTCACGTATATAATATGGTATACATACATATATGATAGATACATTTTTTATATCTTATCGCAATTACTGTATTATATTAACAGTGTGTACAAAATAAAGAATAAATAAATAGTTGATAGTTGTTTAATACGTGTTACGTATTGAGTTTGAAATGGACCACTAATTTATAATCTTTAGGATTTAGTAGTTAAAGCGTTGGTTGCAATAAAATTAAGCTATGTGACTGTCCGAGTAAAAATAGTAATAGCTAATTTAATTACACCAAAGAAAAACATAGTTTCTAAACATAAGCACATAAATTAGCAAAAGTTAAAATATATTTTTTCCGCATCATTTACGAAATTTACTTCAGCGGCATCTATTAGCCAAATTTTGAAGTTTGAAAAATTAAATTACAAGTATGGCTTTTCGTTTTCAGAGCGATGTCGCGGTGGAAGGGGAAAGTGAGGTAGCCAGCAGATGGCAGCAGTCAGCGCGGCGATGTTCCGGCCTGGGGGCGGTCTCGACCCCTCATGCTACGCCACACAGCGGGTAAGCAGTTCTTAATTGTAAACACAGATGTCGCTGTTATCAAAAAATCACCCATAAAAAAATTACCTGTTTCAATGTTAAAATAAATAATTGCTTTAAACATCATATTGTAAGATTTTTCTTACATTAAACTACAACAATTATTGAATGATAGTATTAACTTTGTTATAATGAAATTCAATTCAAGAAATTTCAATGCCACGTACCTATGTCCACCACCACGCTACCACGATGAAAACCAATATAAATATTTATTATTCATAAATTACATAGGTAATTCTTGGCTTTTACGTCTGTTATGAATTCGTACGTGTCGATATCATAAACAATACGCAATCGCACATCAACATCAAAACGAAATAATAATTATTTTCAATGGTCGTTTTATAATCGTAAAAAAATCGTGCCATTACTATTTTGAAGTCGTCGTGGCCTAAAGGATAAGGCGTCCGTTGCATTCGTATGTAGCGATGCACCGGTGTTCGAATCCCGCAGGCGGGTACCAATTTTTCTAATGAAATACGTACTTAACAAATGTTCACGATTGACTTCCACGGTGAAGGAATGACATCGTATAATATAAAATCAAACCCGCAATATTATAATTTGCGTAATCACTGGTGGTAGGACCTCTTGTGAGTCCGCACGTGTAGGTACCACCACCCCGCCTATTTTCTGTCGTGAAGCAGTAATGCGTTTCGGTTTGAAGGGTGGGGTTACTGAGACCTTAGAAGTTATATCTCAAGGTACCCACCGCATTTACATTGTAGATGTCTATGGGCTCCAGTAACCACTTAACACCAGGTGAACTGTGAGGTCGTCCACCCATCTAAGCAATAAAAAATTTTTTAATTTTTAAGTCTAAATTCAGAAACCTAGGTCATGTTCCACCTGGACAAACGCTGATCGAATGAAAACATCGACTGTTGGAATTATTCGCGCGTTACTGCGATGCTATTAAGACATACACCGTTCCACCACAATAACAAACAGCTGTACCAAGATTCAGTAGAATCTGATCAAGCTTAGGAACGCATAGAGGACACGCGCAAATTAATTTACTATTTAACTAGCTGACCCAGCAGACTTCGTAGTGCCTCTAAATTTTTGTATAAAATAAACTTAAAACAAACAAAAGGAATCCGTCCGACGGGGGACACATAAAAGGAAAAACAAAATTGTTATTTTTATTTAATTCCGAGCATTTGCATATTTATCTACATTTTAAATCTTCTGTGGACTTCACAAATAATTCAAGACCAAAATTAGCCAAATCGGTCCAACCGTTCTCGAGTTTTAGCGAGACTAACGAACAGCAATTCATTTTTATATATTATTATGTAGACTAGTCGTTACCATGATATTTAGTATTGTTTAGCTCCGTTTAATAATATTACTTTAAAAGTTTAAGACAATTGATTATTAATCAAATAAAATAAACAATATATTCGTTTTATGTCGGGAAGCGATCGTGAGTGTCGGCTAGGCTACGACAACTATTTCTTAAATATCGCTCTATATCTCAGTGTGCTTAGTGTGACTTTTTAACGTTTTCGATAGCGTAAAAGTTAACTCAAATTTGTATGTAATTAGAACAGCGCCCCTAGCGGCAAACGTAGGCAAAAGTTCCAAATCCATAGAAATTTGAGTTAACTTTAACGGCCATCTGGTGTAGTGGTAAGTGACATGGTCACTACACAAGGGGGTCGCGGGTTCGAATCCCGCCAAGGGAAGATATTTGTATGATAAATATAAATGTCTTTTCCAGGGTTATGGATGTATATTAAATATGTGTATGTGTATAATAAAAATTTTATATTTATTTCCGTTATCTGGTAAATGTAACACAAGTTCTTTACGAACTTATCACGGGACCAGTTAACGTGGCGTGACTGTTAGTAAATAAAACAAACAAACAAACAAAACTTTTACGCTATCGAGAACGTTAAAAAACTCGCACTAAGCACACAGGTTTTGATGGTAACGGCATTAATGTATTGCTTGTTTATGGGCGCTAGTAGCCGTTTCATATATATTTTTTATATTTATATATTATATTTTACAATCACGCCACGTTAACTGGTCCCCTTGATAAGTTCGTAAAGAACTTGTGTTACAGGTACCAGATATCGGAAATAAGTGTAAGATTTTTATTATACACATACATATATTTAATATACATCCATAACCCTAGAAAAGACATTTATATTTATCATACAAATATCTTCCCTTGGCGGGATTCGAACCTTCGACCCCCTAGTGTAGTGACCATGTCACTTACCACTACACCAGATGGACGTTAAAGTCGCCTGTGAAACCATATATACAACAAAGAACAAATAATATGATCTGTAAAAAAATATCTTATAATTTATAAACATTTATATAGGTAATCCTGAAGTTAATAAAATACCCTCAGCACATAAATTATATTATATTTAATTATACTTATTGTTTTGTAATTATTTCGTTGTGTTGTTTTAGGCTTTGTTTCACATACAATACGTTTACGAATTATGCTACGAACTTTAGAATGAAAACATTGAATGGGTCGAATGGGTTGAAGAGCATGTTTACAATTACAGTTTGTTTAGCAATTAATAAAACTACCGGTCCGATGATTATGTTATTAAAATAAGGTTGATATTTCAGGGGAAAATTCGGTTCGGATTCCGAAAAACAAACATTCAAAACTAGCTTTACAAATGTATTTTAACACCGCCCATTGCACTTTTGTATTTAAGGTTTTGCATATGTGCTTATTTTGGTTTATAATAAAGGATACCCTCTCTCTCTCTCTCGCTCTCTCTCTAAAAAGCATCAAACAACACTTTGTCTTCTACAAAAGGAAGATCAAGACCCCGGATAGTGCATGTCTTTTACTACTGACTTCAGCCGGATATAGTATACGGGCAGGAAGTGTATCCCACTGGTAGACTTCTTTATATGCCACTTGTGTACCAATTTTTGGGTGCCTTCATTCGCTCGAAGTAATCAGATGGCGAAGATTCATAACCCTGGACTATAAAAGAGAAATCTCTGAAAATGTTTATTTATATAAATATTCTGGACTAAAAAAGGTAAAAATAAGTATATCGTTTTGTATTAAAACACTCACATATACAGGAAGCCGAAATGAAAATGAAAGCATATTTTTTTAACCAGTTCAGCTTTGATAAGTTAAACAAAGAAAACAATAAAATTGTTGTATTGGCATCGGTACTTGATACGTGTTAATAGGACATCTTTAAGTTGGCGAACATTATGTTGTCAGATCTCGAAGGTTAGATACTTCTTCCTATTCGTATACTTTTGACAGAGTGGTCGTGGTCCTGTATCAGTCGGATTCTGCGATACCGATGCTCTCGAGATGCGACGCCATGTGACACGGTGTTTTGCAGAGTGATAGCAATCGTTTATGTTGGAGTGAGTCACAGATTTTATGAGGTCGGTCCATCGTGTTGGAGATCGTCCGCGAGATCTTTTGCCTTCGACTTTCCCTTGCACCACCAACCGCTCAATGGAGTCCTCATTACGAGTGATGTGCCCGAAGAACTTGAGTATTCGTATTTGGACTGTTGACGATAGTCTCTCCTTGATGTTGAGGTTGAGGTTAGCTACAGGTCGAACCAATAAAAGCGTCTTAACAAATCAATCTGTGTTCGAAAAATATTTCGCGTATTCGGCAGTCTGATGAATCGGTGATATTATCGAAGGCACCTGCAGCTTGTTTCACGCTCATTCAATTTAATTTCCTGTTCTCAACTTAGTTGGGAAGCTGTAATTATAAAGATTGGAAATCAATTCAATTTTCACTTTTCTTTACGATCTCTTTGATGTTATTAAGCGATTTTCTCACGACAGATGTTTCTTTCGCTTTCGTGTGTGTTGTCTTCAGATTGTTTGAGTAATATGCGTACTAATGAAATTACTTTCTGCTAAGCATGTAATTACATGTTATGGATACGCACTTGAATTTTCTTTTAGATTTGATATTTTGATTACAGTCATTTATACATATAAATAAAATTTGAGTCTGGTTGTAATATTGAAATATTCGTAGGCAGCGGCTTGGCTCTGCCTCTGGCATTGCTGAAGTCCATGGGCGACGGTAACCACTCACCATCAGGTGGGCCGTATGCTCGTCTGCCTACAAGGACAATAAAAAAAATACCGCTTTATACTAGATGCATATGAATATATACGAGTATATACGGTACATACACCAAAATAACATTTTTTACAATTTTTGTTTCTCTGTCTGTTTGTTCCGGCTAATCTCTGGAACGGCTGGACCGATTTTGACGGGACTTTCACTAATAAGTAGCTGATGATATACTACTGATATATATTTTTTGGACTAGCTTCGCCCCGCGGCGGCACCCGCGGTACAACGATAATCGCGGGTAACATGGGACTCAACTAGTCTACATATCTTCTTTGGTTTTCACTAGTCGTTGATGGCAATTAGGCACTCATTATGCCTCCTTAATATGAATAAAAATATTGACGGTAGTTAGCATACAGTGGCGTCACTATAGAATATCAGGGTTGGCACTATGCACCGGACCCACGAGTGGAGAGGTGGCGAACTCTGAGTAATGTAAAAACATTTTTGCCAAATTGTAAAAAAAAAAAATTGTATGTATCTTAAATTCAATCACAGCTAGACATAAATAACTATATCTATGTAATATACATTTGAAAATTAAACCTATTAGATATATGATTAAAGGCATACAATATTAATAATATTCTTCTTCTTTTTCTCCACTTTATCCCACTAGGTGGGGTTTTTTACTCAACACTCACTCCTTTCTCTCTCATATCACCTTAGAACTTATATCTCAAGGTGGGTGGCGCATTTACGTTATAGATGTCTATGGGCTCCAGTAACCACTTAACACCAGGTGGGCTGTGATACGTAAATTACGAATCGATAGAGCCGTGTGAAGCTTGGCTGTTCATGTATTTCTATGCAAAAATATAAAACTCATACAAAAATTGCTATTGATAATAATTATCGGGCCTTTTCATTGGCATGACCTTAATGTCAACCCAACCGGAGCGGAAGACCATGTCGCTTATAAATTCTCCTCTCACATTTAAATGATTAATGTCCATTGCGTATTTTAATTAATTAACCATCGTGTAATTCGTTCGGTAATCGGTGGCGCATTTACGTTGTAGATGTCTATGGGCTCCAGTAACCACTTAACACCAGGTGGGCTGTGAGCTCGTCCATCCATCTAAGCAATAAACAAAAAAAAAAAAAAATCGGGATGGAAAAATAGGGGTTGCACGGTGACCGGCAAGAAGTGGATGAGGAGAGCCGCAGACCGGGCTCAGTGGTGTAGATTGGGAGAGGCCTATGTCCAGCAGTGGACGACTGTGGGCTGTTGATGATGATGATGATGATGATCGTATAAGAGTGAAAATTGAGAGCAATAGATTTTTTTTATTTTAAGTCATGACAAAACAAAATAAAAAAATTCAGTTTATAATTAACAAATAAAAAATTGGGGTTGATCGTAGAGGGGTGAAAATTTCAGAGTAATATGTTTTTTTTTATTCTACGTCATGACAAAATAAAAACAAAATTCTCGCAAAAAAATTTAAAGTTTTTAATTAGCAAATAAAAAATAAGGGTTGATCGTAGAGGGGTGAAAATTGAGGATTGTATGTATTTTTGTATGTTGTATCATAAAAAAATAGAAATTAAAAATTTTGTCTAAAAATAAAATAAAAAATTTTAGGGGTGGACTACCCCTAACATTTAGGGGGATGAAAAATAGATGTTGGCCGATTCTCATAGATACCGGATAAGCACAAAAAATTTCATCAAAATCGGTCAAGCCGTTTCGGAGGAGTATGGCAACGAAAACTGTGACACGAGAATTTTATATATTAGATATTAATACGTGAAGCAAAAACTTTGTATTCCTTTTTACGAAAATTGCGCCGACGGAGGAGTAGAAAATTTTCTTCACTTATAGAGAATATAGAGAAGGAGTGCAGAATGCTAATATTTTTTTTAAATTGTGCATTAATAATACATTAAATCAATAAAGAAAACATTAAATCACTACCATGTATTTGACACACACGCACACATATATATACTCTTTGTTTATTGTCAAACTTTTGTTATTGATTAAAGTCTGTGGTCAAATTAAGAATAACTTAATATTGTATATCTTTAATATTATTTGTCTATAGTGTGGTCTTGGTGAAATCTGTGAATAAAGAAGTCTATTAGTCTTTGACAATAGAACCTTAATAATGTTCAAATTTATAATTACAGTTATTAATTGTAGTCGAATCACGACTACTGCGGGACCACTAGTATTATTAATAGTATTGAGACATGGTTCCTCACATCATTCAGTTTGTAGAGACAGCGTGAATGACGTCATCGATCTTACACGGCTCTTTTTCTAGTTGAGTGACAATTTACGCAGGATGGATGAAATGGCGGCAGGTCACGGGCACCATATGTGACTCGCACATCCCTCTTCCCCTAAAAGGGAAGATACATAAGACCCTAATAAGGCCTGCCGTCTCGTATGGATCAGCTTGTTGGACTACGAAAGTGGCGGATGAAAGGCGATTGCATGCAGCAGAGATGCGAATGTTGCGATGGATGTGTGGAGTAACGAGAATGGATAGAATACGGAATGAATATGTTAGAGTAAGTCTGAAAGTGGCACCTGTGATAGAGAAGCTGAGGAGTGCACGTTTGGGATGGTATGGACATGTGATGAGACGGAATGAAAATGAGGTTGTTAAGAGAGTGTTAACGTTAACTATGAATGTGGAAGGATTTAGAGGAAGAGGTAGACCTAAGAAGAAATGGATGGATTGTGTGAAAGACGATATGGGTAGGAGGGGAGTGAGCGAAGAAATGGTATATGATAGAAGAGTATGGAAGGAGAAAACATGTTGCGCCGACCCCAGGTGACTGGGAGAAGGGCACGATAATGATGATGATGATGATGACAATTTCTACAAGATAATATAAATCGTATCGTATCGTATAAAATTGTGTAATAAAAATGAAAATCGCAAAATGTATACATAGTTATCTGTGGTGAAGCTTGTTGTATTTACTCACGAGTAGGTTTTTTTAATGAGCATACTTTGAAAGTGTTTTTTGTTTGAACTCAATGTCCACTGAACACTGTGCCCTTTAATTCCTCGTACATATTACCTTGCAAATGATTGTTGTATAAAAACAGGATCCAATCACACAAACACAGACAGACTCGTGACCTAATCGTAGACAGGTATTATACGCAGAGTGTTTGACCTTACTTTCAACTTCGCTCCGGAATGCACCAAGAAGTTCATTCTAACATCACGGCCCGCACAGAGGTCGCAGGCTTGTTGCTATTCTAGTCTCACGACATCTGTGTAATAACTTCTTGTTCGCGAACTGCGTTGGAACATTTGAATGTATGAATTTTTGTGTCAAGTAACTTAGTTTCATTTTCATATGTCCTTGGCGGGATATCCGTGACATATCTAGTACCGAAACGAGTTGTTGGTTGGAAGATAGTACATGTTTTGGTTTTTATTGCAGTGTAATAGTGTTAATAAGCGTCAAGAGTGAGAGGTCTAGACAAATTAGCTATAAAAGTGTCGATTTTTTTTATTGCTTAGATGGCTGGACGAGCTCACAGCCCACCTGGTTTTAAGTGGTTACCGAAGCGCATAGACATCTACAGCGTAAATGCCGCCACCCACCTTGGGATATGAGTTCTAAGGTCTCATTACAGTTCGGCTGCCCCGTTCTTCAAATTATCTACAGACACATTCAATAGGTTCCTACTAGGATCTACACAATAATCGGCGCCATGGTCATGGACATAGGACTCCCAGTAGGACATTAGGAACAAACAAATTTGTCTACTCTCTGTCTAGTCCGTTTTTTGGAGTTACCACTGGAACTCGCCCCGACAATATACCGTTAACTGTATTTAATGTAATGTGAAATTATCAAACAAATCTATCACCTATTTAATAATTATAAATAGACATGCTTCAACAAAAACCGACTTCAAATTTTAATAGAAAAAAAAGAGATTCCAAAACAAATTGATATACACTAAAAAAACAATAATCATCGAAATCGGTTGGCGTGATATTGAGTTATTAAGTTATTCATATATTTGTCGCGTACGTATTTAATGCAAATTTAAGACTTATATGGTTTTCTCATGGATACCATTATCAGAACTGGACTAAATTGAAATAGGACCACACGGCAAGTATCAGCTTTCTAATAAAAAGGGAATTATCAAAATCGGTTCACCCATTCAAAAGTTATGGGGTAACAAACACAAAAAATAAAACATACAGTCGAATTGAGAACTTCCTCCTTTTTTGAAGTCGGCTAAAAATGACAATGCGATAATCTGTAAAATCCAAATTAATATTTAATCGAACCGCGATAAGTAATTTATAAAATAATTTCTAAACGCAATGATTCAGCGTAATAGAGGTACCATGAAATCGATTGTAAGATTACGTAATGTCCGATGGTACAATATGTTGTATCAATACTTCGTTCCGATGGTGGATGGTGGAATGTTAGGTAACGGCGAAAGGCTCGGCAGGTGATATTGGAGTCTCGCTTTCTACCGTAAAATAATCGATTCTTACTGTACAAAATAATAATTCAAATTTGATTTGAAAATTTGATAATTCACATCAACGGTATTTATTCGGCTTTCGTCTTGGTCTAGAGTTAGTTACTGGTGGTAGGACCTCTTGTGAGTCCGCGCGGGTAGGTACCACCACCCTGCCTATTTCTGCCGTGAAGCAGTAATGCGTTTCGGTTTGAAGGGTGAGGCAGCCGTTGTAACTGTACTGAGATCTTAGAACTTATATCTCAAGGTGGGTGGCGCATTTACGTCGTAGATGTCTATGGGCTCCAGTAACCACTTAACACCAGGTGGGCTGTGAGCTCGTCCACTCATCTAAGCAATAAAAAATAAAAAGTTAGCAAATTACATTTTTCAGGCTTAATAACAGTTCTAGTATCTCTTAGGAGGTAGGTCAGTACTTACAATTGTCTATAAGAAATCGAGTGTTCCACTTTGAGTGTACATCAATACATATAAATAAAATTGGAATGTCTGTTTGTAATATTAAAATAACCGCTTTGTACTACATGCATATGAATATATATACGGCACATACACCAAATTTTTTTACAATTTTTGTGTGTCTGTCTGTCTGTCTGTTTATTCCGGCTAATCTCTGGAACGGCTGGACCGATTTTGACGAGACTTTCACTAATAGGTAGCTGATGATATAAGGAATAACTTAGGCTACTTTTTTTAGACTAGCTTTGCCCCGCGGCGTCACTCGCGGTACAACAATAGCCGCGGGTAATATCGCGAGACTCAGTTATCAATAATAAAATTTAATGTTTCCGAAGCAAAGCGAGGTCGGGTCGCTAGTCTTAAAATAAAATTACAGGTCAACCTATAATGTTGACTTAAACGCAACTTTATAAATGGCGGATAAGTTTCACATACGACTTATTGAGTGTTTAACGAGTCATCGGCGAAATTAAGAAGAAACCTGCGGATATGTATCACAAAAAAAAAATCGAGAGAGTATCTTAACAGGTATACTATATTTATCCTTATTTATATGTTATATGTTTATAAACTTATATAAATAATCCTTTATACTTTACTTTTAAAATGTACACACGTCAGCAAATGCTTTTCTTTGTACAAATTTAAATAAGGATTTTTTTTTAAATGAATACAAAATTACAGGGAACAACCAAACAAAATGTATTATAAAATGAACATAACTGTATTCGGAGGCGTAATTAATAAAACGTAACGTAATCCGGTTTGTTATTGTTTAATGTGCTCCGAAAATAATAAGCCAAGTTTGACGGGTGTCAAATAGAGCCTTTGAGTAAAGATGGAGAGCGTCAGTAATTCAGGGCGCGAGGTAATTACGAAATTTAATACAGCTCTCAAAATTAATACAAAATTTTGCTTTACTGATTATTGTAATATTCGAATTCCATAATGTCGGAACACGGGCATAGTTTTTTTTTTTATTGCTTAGATAGGTGGACGAGCTCACAGCCCACCTGGTGTTAAGTGGTTACTGGAGTCCATAGACATCTACAACGAAATGCGCCACCCACCTTGAGATATAAAGTTCTAAGATCTCAGTATAGTTACAAGGGCTGCCCTACCCTTCAAACCGAAACGCATTACTGCTTCACGGCAGAAATAGGCGCGGTGGTGGTACCTACCCGCGCGGATTCACAAGAGGTCCTACCACCAGTAATTACGCAAATTAAAATTTTGCGGGTTTCACTTTTATTACACGATGTTATTCCTTCACCGTGGAAGTCAATCGTGAACATTTGTTGAGTACGTAATTCATTAGAAAAATTGGTACCCGCCTGGGATTCGAACACAGGTGCATCGCTTGACACGAATACACCAGGCGTCTTATCCTTTAGGCCACAACGACTTATGTTTTGGCATTAAGAACACTACAAGCCTTAATATTGTATCGATTCGAAGACCAATAACAGCTTTGTTTACGTGCAAACCACGCAAAGCCTCAACTAATAGCGTTCCGTTGGAATGGTGTAAACATGAGTGATTATCATTAGGCGGAATGGTACCGCTTTATCAGGCAAGGTAGGCCTGTTTCTTGCCATCATCAATCCATAGAGAAGTTCAGCGAAAACCGAGTTTCAAGATGTTGGTTTTTTGTTGTATCAACATTATCTATATATACAGGCTGTTGCTCTTTATAAAAGCAATATTTACTAGCTGAATTTAAATAAATAATAGTTTAAAACCCGACTAAAAAATAGAAAATAAATTTTAATAAATTTGAATTAAAAATCATGTAGGAAAAAACTATTTTATTGTAAAGCGTATTTTTTTTTATTTTTCATTTTTTAGTTGTAATTCAATATTTTCAGTTTCAGTTTTTGAATTTTTAAAAAATTCCAACTAAATCATTCGGTAACTTATCCGAGAAATAGGTGATCGGCGCGCCTGGTAGTTTTCCTTCTTGGTCTTGACGCAGACACTCCGGGTCTCAGGAAAACAAAAAATCGCTAATTCTGATTATCCTAGTAAGGATAACGGATCAAACTGTTTAAAATATTGAATTGTCATCGGTCCTTAATAAGTATGCCAAATTTTAAGTTAACCCTACGTTTTGGAGAAGGTCAAAATCATGTTCAAAGACTCCGTTACATACTAATAACATACGTATGAAGCTAATAAAAGCGTATTAAAATGAGTAATTTCAATAAAACTATTATAGTATTATTTGCGCAAAGAGCGATATTCTACTATAAGCACTCGACGCCTTGAGTTATAGATTCATTTTACATATTACATTCGTTAATAGCCTCTAAAAATTCTGTTGGTAAACATGGTCACCGTCCTCGTCGAAACCGTCGCTTGCGACGAAAGGCTCGACGAGCGAGTTAACCCATAGACACAGCCCACTGAGTTTCTCGCCGGATCTTCTCAGTGGGTCGCATTTCCGATCCGGTGGTAGATTCTGCGAAGCACTGCTCTTGCTAAGGGTCAGTATTAGCAACACTCCGGTTTGAGCCCCGTGAGCTCACTTACACACATTAGGGTGAAGCTGAAATAGCCTTTCAAGGCTATCAGCAAAGGTAGAAAAAAAAAAGTTGGTAACCACAGGGTGTGGCGTGAAGCCTCAAATCAAACTACTATTAGCGGTAGGAAATCTTTATGTCGTATACTTTTTTCTATAACAACGCGATTGAAGCCTACTATTGACTACTATTATATTACTGAACCATGCATCCGATTGACTTGAAATTTGGTATCCATGTAGAAAATACATGTACTGGTTAGGCTAATATTTATATGAGCGTTGGACTCCCTAATAATAATGACAATAAATAATAATGTTAATTTTAAATCCCCAGCGAAGCGGGCGAGTACGGCTAGTTATAATGCTTAAATGCAACTTGTACAACTTCAGGAGTGTTATGTCATTTGGAACGTGGAAATACGTTGAGTTTTAGGGTGTAAAAATCTCGACATTTCAAGATGTAGGGCGATGTGCATGGTTCGTTGGAGGTGTATTCGCGAGTACTATAGCTACGATTTTACCTTTAACGACCCGAGTCGTACCACACGGGCGCTCAGTAAGGCAATACAGAAAATTTTAATAACGTAACTCAAATAAAACAAAATCGTTATCTCGATTTTGGGTTAATAAGCGACTACAAAGGCGAACATGCCCACTAGTAGGCCGTGTTAGCAAACCGTTTAGGCTTAATAGGTTTGTTAGTTCGTTGTTTGAAATTTTTTTAATTCTCCCGTTTCGTATTAAAAAAAAAAATATTGCCTAGTTGGGTGGACGAGCCCACAGCCCACCTGGTGCTAAGTGGTTACTAGAGCCCATAGACATCTATGACGTAAATGCGCTACCCACCTTTCTCAGTGTAGATACAACGGCTGCCCCACCCTTCAAACCGAAACGCATTACTGCTTCACGACAGAAATAGGCAGGGTGGTGGTACCTAGCGCGGACACACAAGAGGTCCTACTACCAGTAAAATCTACCACCAGTAAAGTATTTTATGACTATTTGCGCGTTAATTGTGTTGGTAGCTTATTTCTTAAAATTATTATCCTATTACTATAACTCTGAAGATGAATAAAGTTATTGAATTAAAACTATTTTTTTACGGCTCAATCTCGCGTTTTTATTGCCGTACTGTTTCCGACGTTTTCTTGGTTAGTTAGTTTTAATTGTGCTCATGGCTCGCTAAAACCAATCTAAATACTAAAGTAAGCGAAATGTATTGGTGACGGGCCTCCCGGTCACCGTCCTCGCCGAACCCGTCGCTTGCGACGAAGGGCTCGACGAGTAAAGTAAACGCATAGACACAGCCCACTGAGTTTCTCGCCGGATCTTCTCAGTGGGTCGCGTTTCCGATCCGGTGGTAGATTCTGGGAAGCACTGCTCTTGCCAGTGTTAGCAACACTCCCGGCTTGAGCCCCGTGAGCTCACCTACTAGCTCGGTGAATCTAAAATAACTTTTCGAGGTTAATGCGAAAAAAAATGTGACGGATCGCAAGATGGCACCGGTCGGTCTTATGTTTTCTGCTATTCAAACCAATAGTACTTCGGTATTCCAGTATATATGAAAAGACGGTATTACAATTCGACTGTCTTGAATCTTGCGTCTCTAAGAGCCCGTAAGCCATGTACGCGATTAAAAAATTGAACATAATTCAATATCGATAACGAATGATCGTACTGACTACGTCTGAACTGTGTGATTATTGCACGCTTTTACTCGGGGCCGGGAAGCATCCCGCATTTTATTGTTGTAATAAATTTTATGTTTCTCTACAGCCTCTGAGATTGCTCACGGATTTTTGTGTTCCATCCCGATGAAGTACAGAATTGCGAGACGATTGCCGACTTCTAATGGCTCGTTGTGTTTTAAACTGTACTAATCGTGTTTTCAAATGAGTTTACCGTCTTCGGGCTTTAACGTAAAGTTTAAAATCGCACAGCATATTTGACGATGCGCTTTAGTAAGTTAGTGGAAAAGTAAATAAAAATACTGGTATTCAATTTGAAAAGATAAGTTAGTCAAAGGAATTCGCAAAATGTTGCTATTGAAATTTTTCAGCACTTTGACGCCGCTACAAATGTAAATTTTCATGTAGATATCCAATCAAGAATCTCTTTTATAAGTGATAATATCTGCTTTAATAGGTAAATACAATTTTAGCCGTTTATCTCTTTAAAAAAAATCTTCTGACTTCCCTCTTCCTATTTAAACATAAGTACGTAGCTATAAAAAATAATTTGGCTTTAAAAAATCTTTATCTGCTTCTTTCTTCTCTATTTCCGATTGAAACTTCGATCTTCTGTCATAAGCTACATAATTAAACCTTATTGTGTTTATTGACTTCAACATGACTTCAAGAGTATCTTTTTCTTTGCTTTTGTAAGTCGAAGAAAAATGTTCGATAAAGTTTGTTTACAAAAAAAAAATAACTTACACGTTAAACCAAAATTTCGTTTATAGATTCCGCTTTATACATGCAATTTAGAAAAAAGAAGAATGTTTCTCGGTAAAGAGATACGTTCTTTCCGACGTGGTAAGGCCGTGTAAATTTTAATGATTATAAAACACAATGTGGGCCACAACAATGAAAAGTTTAGGTATTAAGCTAATGCGAATACATCTTTATTACAAACTGGGTGATTATGTGCCTCTTCCGACGAAATGAGAATTTGTTTGTGTAATTTAAAAGATTTATTTTTTCGGGACGTCTTTTATGAAACTTTGAAATCATGACCATGAATTTTTGCTGTATATGTCAGCACACCAGCCAATTTATGCAGTTTTGACAATGTTAATAATTGGAATAACAATGACGTTCGATTCTTTTTGTTTATACTTTGGATATTTAATATAGTCGAAAATAAAATGACATTGAAAGACTGTGTGGTTCGCGATGTGGTTTGATCATGGATTTTGTTGTGGTCTGCGGAAACAAATGAAGAAATAGCTTTGGGCAATGTATGACAGTAATTGAAAACTCTCGGCGCAGATACGACGCCCTACATTTTTTGTTGTTAAGGGTATGTGATCGCGGCTGGTTAGAAACCTTGCCGCTTGGCTAAGAACTCTAAAGCGAACTCCATCTGAAGAGGAAGGTTTGTTAATGCTACTATTAACAAACCTTCCTCTGGAGGTGGAACAGCGACCCGGAGGAGGCCTAAGAGCTCAAGGAAAGTTGCTTCGCGAGTACCGCCAGATCAGAGTCGCGACTCAATGAGAAGATCCGCCGAGGAGCTCAGTGGCTTGATTATTATTATTATTGTCCTTGTAGGCAGACGAGCATACGGCCCACTTGATGGTGAGTAGTTACCGTCGCCCATGGACTTCAGCAATGCAAGGGGCAGAGCCAAGCCGCTGTCTACCGCTCCAAGCTGCTGCCTACTTATCTACTACCTATATGCATGTATGGGCTAAATTTTACGTCGAACTCTTCGACGAGTGACGAACAGTGCTGAACAAAATTCAGTCCATCGCGTCGTGATTGCGATCACCATGTCACCGTCCTCGTCGAACCCGTCGCTGGCGACGAAGGGCTCGACGAGCGAATTAACCCACAGACACAGACAGCCCACTGAGTTTCTCGCCGGATCTTCTCAGTGGGTCGCTTTTCCGATCCGGTGGTAGATTCTGCGAAGCACTGCTCTTGCTAGGGTCAGTGTTAGCATCACTCCGGTGTGAGCCCCGTAATCTCACCTACTACTTAAGGTTACGCTGAAATAGCCTCTCAAGGCTATCAGCTTAGGTAGGAAAAAAAAAGCGACCGCCTTCAGTATCCTACCGTAAATAAATTCCCAAAAAATTAGGTTGCTTCTTAAAACTTCACATTTGAACACTGAACAGTTAGGTATTCATAACAACATATATTTCACGAATTCATAGACTAATATTTTAATGTATGAACCACTTGATTTATTATCAACAAATACAGTATTACATTCGCAAGTTTTATTTGCAGACTTTAATTACAGTTTCTAGAGAAAATCCCTAAGGCCCTAGGTAATGGAGACAAACAAAATCACATTCAAAACAAACAGAAGTAAATAATTTTGACTTGCTCATTTGTGTGTTTAAATTTTGACCTTTAGCTTACAGAGGAGACTTGTGGCATTAAGTGTTAATGACACAAAAAGTCCTAAGCTGCATTTTAATTAAGTTGAATGTAGACGCAAAACATTAATTACTCGTTAAGCTTATACAAGAAAGAACCTTTTGGTTGTGGTCAAATGTTTGATCAAAGAAACTATTTATATTTTTAATTAGAAAAACCGTAAACTAAGAAAATATCGGGATAATTAAAATGGTAACAGCAAAGGTTTGGTAAAATATAAAAACGTTTAAAATCAAACTAATAACATATTTTTCTAATGGAATATATACTTAACTCATGTTCATTAAAGACTTCCACGATGAAAAAATAATATCACGTAATGAAAATGAAGCCCGGAAATATTATAATTTGCTTAATTACTGGTGGTAGGACGTCTTGTGAATCCGCACGGGTAGGTACCACTAAACTGCCTATTTCTGCCGTGAAATAGTAATGCGTTTCGGTTTGAAGCGTGGGGCAGCCGTTGTAACTATACTTGAGACCTTAGAACTCTTATTTGAAGGTGGGTGGCGGCATTTCCGTCGTAGATATCGATGGGCTCCGATAACCACTTAATACCAGGTGGGCTGTGAGCTCGTCTACCCATCTACACAATAATAATAAAAAAATAGTTCGTAGTTCTTTGCATGTGAAGACGTTCGCACGAAATCTAATCAATATTCCAAAATACTTATCTAATAGAAATAATTTGAACGCCTAATTAATACGTGACAAGCATTTTAAGCTTGAAGAACGATGGAGTGAATTAAGTGTCTTAACAATTTAAAAGCTGTGCTATAAGCACTGTCGTTTGTTAGTTAATGTTAATATAAATGTCACGGTATTCCAGCGATAAGCCTGTATTTCTTGATGATTTTAATATATGTATTGATGCCTATGAAATATGTGGCGGAATCTGTACAGATTGCAAGAAAATAATTTTTTTTTGTTTGATTACGATTTTATTTATTGACGACCTCACAGCCCTCCTGGTGTTAAGTGGTTACTGGAGCCCATAGACATCTACAACGTAAATGCGCCACCCACCTTGAGATATAAGTTCTAAGGTCTCAGTATAGGTACAACGGCTGCCCCACGTTTCAAATCGAAACGCGTTACTGCTCCGACAGAAATAGGCAGGGCGGTGGTACCTACCCGTGCGGACTCACAAGACGTCCTACCACTAGTAATTACGCAAATTATAATTTTGTGGGCTTGATTTTTATTACACGATATCGTTTTGCCTTCCCTATTGCCTATTACCTTTTGCCTATTTCTGTCAAAAAACATTATCACTTTTGAAGCCAGCTAAAGTTTGTAGTGATGTACAAAATTATGTTATCAGCACTGTACGTAGCCAGTTTTTTTTTTTAAATAAACAAAACAGATTCACAAAGGCGCTATTCATTTAAAAAATAAATTTCTTTAAGAGAGCAGAAATAAGAAAGAATAAAAAAAGACCTTTTGACGTTTGTCTTGAAAATATTAATTTTGTACGTAAAATGCAAAAGTTTTTTTTTTACTTTTTTCCGTTTCTTTAAAGATTAGAATCTTTAAGAAATTCATCAAGTATCTGGATTGCGATACTCCCGTACCTTTTCAAAGGCTGTGATCTTCGTTCGTCATCTGTGTTTAACTCTCTTTGTCTCCACCTTATCCCACTAGGTAGGGTCGGCACAGCGAATTTTTCTATTCCCTTTCCCATCTATCAGTCGTCATCTGTTTTTAACTGTGTAGAAAGAAACAGCCTTACTTCCTCCTTCCTTCCTTCCTTGAATATATTTATTATCTCTATTAAATACATTATTTATTTAATTGGTATATATATGCAACTGTTGTTAACTCTATAACTAACAAGATTACATTGAATAGTGCAACATTAGTATGTCTGTTTGCAATCTAGTTTTTCTTGGCTGTCGTCTACAATGTCGCGTGCCCTCTGTGTATTAGGGTTGGCATTTTATGATTAAACAAGAAAATTTAATTAAAAATTTTATCTCGAGTTTTTTTGCTGTCATCATTTTGACACTATACCGTTATAGTGGTCGCAGACGATAATCGTCGTTATCATTATGTCTACAACTCGAGGTATCCGTAAAGAATACTACAATACATTATAGTTTAGTCTTTTGTATTGGTATATCTGAAAATTGTATAACAATATTCGAACTTTCTGAATCAATCTTTGGAATACCTGGATACCTGATGTTGTACACTTTGCAATCATTTTTATGTACATCCTTCAAATCAAAACAAAACGTTGTCGTATTTAAGCTTACTCCTAAATCTATATGTAGCTATCAGTAGAGTAGATAGAGTTAGTAAAGTATGTATATCTCGTGCGATGTGGCGATAGAGACGGGACTTAGTAGCCGAAGCGTCGAGCTCTACCATTTGTAGGGACTGTGTTGCTATCTATTTTGCATTTGCAAGAATAGATGGAATTTAAAACACAATTTAATTATAACGTGTGTCTATTATAGTTTTGTAAGCTACGCGTGTACCACGTCTTCGAACTAATTTGATTTGGGACGATATATTATACTGGAAATTAGATCCCTGATTGCTTGAAAATATATTAATTGTCAAAATGTGGTTCTTTAATTTAACCTTCTGTAACTTCCTTGAACGTATGTATCGTTTTTATTATTTCTTTTTAATATGATTCTTTTCTTTCTTTCTTTGGTAGTAGTAGAAGTAGTTTCTTAAAATTACGATCCAGAGTTTTAGCGTGATTCCGTGATGGTGAATTTGCATTAAGTACGTGCGCCACAAATAGATGAATAACTCAATAACTCATTATCACGCCATCCGATTTCGATGATTATTGTTTTTAGTGTATATTAATTTGTTTTGGAATATATATATTTTTTTCTATTTGAAGTCGGTTTTTGTTAAAGCATGTCTATTTACAATTAATGTTAACTGGAAATGTCTATATTGAAAAATGATTTAGGCTTCGGTTCTATACTATACGTATTCACGGGCAATATATATGTTTCTTTAATGTATGAAGTTGCGGGCTTAAAAAATTGACACGCCAATATGATTTCGATTTTTCATCGGAAATTAAGATAGGGAAATTCATAATACTGTGTTCACAGCTTGGCAACACAGCCCCTAGTGCAGTGTCCAGTGTCCTTAAGCCCGTAATTAAAAACAGAGCTGTCCATTTATCGAGGTACATGGATTATGCTGCACTCATTTCACTAGGAAGTCTACAAAAAAGAAGAAGATTAAATCATTTTCATTATTATTATTTTTGTTTTTCCTACCTATGCTGATAGCCTTGAGAGGCTATTTTAGCTTCTTCCTAACATGTAGGTGAGCTCACGGGCCTCAAACTGGAGAGTTGCTAACACTGGCCTTAGCAAGAGCAGTGCTTCGCAGAATCTACCACCGGATCGGAAACGCGATCCACTGAGAAGATCCGGCGAGATACTTAGTGGACTGTGTTGTGTCTATGAGTTAATTCGCTCGTCGAGCCGTTCATCGAGCCCTTCGTCGCAAGCGACGGATTCGGCGCGGTGACCGGTGCTTGTGGTACCTAAGAGCCTGGTACCTTAGAAGTCGTTGTGGCCTAAAGGATAAGACATCCGGTGCATTCGTATCGAGCGATGCACCGGTGTTCGAATCCCGCTGGCGGGTACCAATTTTTCTAATGAAATACATACTCAACAAATGTTCACGATTGACTTCCACGGTGAAGGAATAACATCGTGCAATAAAAATGAAAAAAAACCCGCAAAATTATAATTTGCGTAATTACTGGTGGTAGGACCTCTGGTGAGTCCGCACGGGTAGGTACCACCGCCCCGCCTATTTCTGCCGTGAAGCAGTAATGCGTTTTGGTTTGAAGGGTGGGGAAGCCGTTGTCCGTGCTGGAGTCATGGTCCAGACGGCTGGCTGATCCTTCGGCTGGTCGTAGGACCGTCGAGGCGATTCGCCCGGTCCTTGTGGATTGGGTGAATCGTGACAGAGGACGCCTCACTTTCCGGCTCACGCAGGTGCTCACTGGGCATGGTTGCTTCGGTGAGTTCCTGCACCGGATCACAGCCGAGCCGACGGCAGAGTGCCACCATTGTGGTTGCGACTTGGACACGGCAGAGCATACGCTCGTCGCCTGCCCCGCATGGGAGGGGTGGCGCCGTGTCCTCGTCGCAAAAATAGGAAACGACTTGTCGTTGCCGAGTGTTGTGGCATCGATGCTTGGCGACGACGAGTCGTGGAAGGCGATGCTCGACTTCTGCGAGTGCACCATCTCGCAGAAGGAGGCGGCGGGGCGCGTGAGAGACGCGCAAGCCCGCCGCCGTCGGGCGGGGGCCAGGGAGGCGGATCTCGCCCAAGCCCTGGCCCTCTAAGGGTTTCGGGTCCCCTTCACATGTCGGTCTGGGGACCGGCGAAGGGGGCCTAAGAAGACGTCGTGCAAGCTGCTCTGCACGCGTTTTACGCAAGAGCATCCGGGTGATGGAAGGCCGGCTATCCTCGACCCACGCTGGTTCTGACCCAGCGGGGTATTCCGTAGGATAGCTCACTCTAACCGGCGCCATCTAGGCGGGCTCCGGATAGCCTGCCGACCGAGAGGGCTGGTGGTCGTGGCGCCGACGACCGCCAGTCCGGCGTCCCGAGGGGGAGGGTGATGGGAGAGATGTGCTCCGCACTAAACGCTTCACTTTCCCCCCTTTGCCTTTTCATGGGTTCTGTCTCATGCGAGGTTCGGACGCGGGTTGTTGACCGACAGGAGGTTTTAGTCAGTTCGACTCCGACATGCCCCGCCCTTCATCCCCAGGGGAGGGCGGAAGTCCGGCGATTTCCTCCTGACCAAAAAAAAAAAAAAAGGGGAAGCCGTTGTAACTATACTGAGATCTTAGAACTCATATCTCAAGGTGTGTGGCGCATTTACGTTATAGATGTCTATGGGCTCCAGTAACCACTTAACATCAGGTGGGCTGTGAGCTCGTCCACACATATAAGCAATAAAAAAAAAGAAAAAAAAGAGCACTGTTAATGGGTTGGGTTTCATCATTAATGGTTTACAATGGCTGTTACGCGCTGGTGTTCGGCTTCTTCCGCTTCGCTTCAGGGGATCCGTTCGCTGTTTCGCTTCGAGTAGATGAGATTAATAACTGCCTTCGTGGCATTTCTGCAACGCTTTTATAGTCGACGAGATGTGATTTTCAGGGAAGTGAAAATTAAGACAGTTACTTAAAAAACTAGTATTTCAAATACCAATAACAGGTATTCACACATACCTATTGTCCGTTAGCGCTGATTTAGTTTTCACAACATTAGAAATGTCACGCTGTTTACATTACACGTAGTTGGATGTAAAATGTAAAAAAAAAAAACAACTATTCCTATTCTTACTTTAACATGTTCATTTTGTGGTGTCCAGGATACCAGCACTCCGTCACATCTTGTTAGTGTCACAATGGGCGACTAAGATATTCATCAGAAGAATAGACATTATCGTTATCTGACTGTTATTGCCAATGAAATTTTCTGGTGACAGGGCAAGCCCACAGGATTAGGCCAGCTTTCGAATTTAGGACCCGTTATTGAAATATTTTTAAAGGCAACTATCAACTATCACGTAATGGTGTCGCTCAACTTTATGCAATAATTATGATTTTAATTTTTATTGCTAAATTACAACAATATATACCACAGATTAGTGCGAATGTATACGGAAAAACTTGCTCATTATCCATTGAACTAAGAAAATTACCGCAATAAACAAAGCATTACGACGCTTAATTGTCATTAATGATCATTAGAACTGGTCCAGCGAAGCTTCCGTTTAGAAAGCTCGCTAAACTATGCATCTTATTTATTAGGTTAGTACAAAAATATAATACATGTATTACTATTGGTACTATTACGTAATCAAATACATGGCATAGGAAACCTACTAACACCAATATTTGTTATACAATATAATATTAATATTAAATGATTAGGTATTTTTGACGGTAGGACAGAAGAGTTCGTGGTCGGTCATCGACCCTTCATCCGACAAATAATTTTGCTTTCCGTTGCGTGCTTAATATGCGAACATGATAGAACTACATACATAATAGCTAAGAAAATAAATGTCATTCGGTTGGTCCTCTTTCGTATAGAACTAAAATATATTATTTGTTGGTTAGTATATTATTGATTTTGTTTCAAATTCAGAAAAAATATGCGGATTCTTGAATGTGCCTAAAGCGACATTGATAGTTATAATATTTTGAAGGCGACTGATTTAATTTTCATCATTTAATCGTATATTATATACTTACATGTATATAATTAAAATAACGATTGTTTGGTTTTCAGATCTCGTTACGTTAGTCGATTCACTGATCAACAAGTGACATAGCATATTTTTTCCCAAAAAATAATATTTAATAAAGTATAATATTTAACGAACTTACATCAGTATGAACTGGTGGTAGGACCTCTTGTGAGTCCGCGCGGGTAGGTACCACCACCCTGCCGCCTATTTATGCCGTGAAGCAGTAATGCGTTTCGGTTTGAAGGGTGGGGCAGCCGTTGTAACTATACTGAGACCTTAGAACTTATATCTCAAGGTAGGTGGCGCATTTACGTTGTAGATGTCTATGGGCTCCAGTAACCACTTAACACCAGGTGGACTGTGAGCTCGTCCACCCATCTAAGCAATAAAATAATAATAATAGATACAAACGCAACCTGTATACTTGTATTTAACTTTGTGAACCTGAAGTTTATCAAAGTTATTAAAACTTGTATTCAAAATATCGATAATTGGAAGGTAAATTAAGAAAAACCAAATCGAAATTCTGTTTGTGTAAATTTTTTATATTAATTAAAATTAAATATCTTAAAATTTGAGGGCTTTTGAAATACATTCCATGCTTACGATTCTTTTGATATTTGAAACTTTTTAAAGGTTTTTTGCCATTAACTACTCCCTAATTTAATTATTTATTAATTTACGTTTTTTACTAACGCTTTGAATACATACCTACAAAATAACACTAAATCTAGCAGACAAACAACTTCAGTTACACATGCAACGTCAAAATATATCTATTTCTTTGTGTACAGTACAACTTTTATGCAAGTTACGTGCAAAGAGGCTGTAGGTATACCAAAACAGAATGTATTCCAACGAAAACGAGTTCGATCTTATAGTTTGTCGTCTTAAATCTACAATGTAAACTGTAACCATTCTTTGGAGTCAGGAAGTTTAATAATCATAAAAGGAGAGGTGCTAGGGAAGTAGATATCTTTAAAAAGTATCAGACACCAGTTGAGATTGGAATGGTTTGAAATTCTTAGCTTTCTATAGATAGATTTTCACAGAAGTCATCGTGGCCTAAAGGATAAGACGTCCGGTGCGTTCGTGTTGAGCGATGCACCGGTGTTCGAATCTCGCAGGCGGGTACCAATTTTTCTAATGAAATATGTACTTAACAAATGTTCACGATTGACTTCCACGGTGAAGGAATAACATCGTGTAATAAAAATCAAACCCGCAAAATTATAATTTGCGTAATGACTGGTGGTAGGACCTCTTGTGAGTCCGCGCGGGTAGGTACCACTGCCCTGCTTATTTCTGCCGTGAAGCAGTAATGCGTTTCGGTTTGAAGGGTGGGGCAGCCGTTGTCAATATACTTGAGACCTTAGAACTTATATCTCAAGGTGGGTGGCGCATTTACGTTGTAGATGTCTATGGGCTCCAGTAACCACTTAACACCAGGTGGGCTGTGAGCTCGGCCAACATTGCCTAAGCAATAAAAAAAAAATTGCAGGGCTTAGTACAAAATATAAGAACTCTTTTTTTCCATGAGACGGGGCGATTAAGTTAAGGACTTTCCAATAATGATCACGATCCTCAGATATGACCGCAAACAGAAATAACATTTCAAAAATGAATGTTTTTTATTAACTTGACAAGGCAGACTTGCGGTAAATGTTAAGAACACGGCATGAGTTCATCTTGAGATAATACTCTGAGGTCGAGGTTCCATGGGTTCGTATCCCACTTCTGATGTAAGAAACAGAAACGAATTTTGGGATTTTAAAAATATTTTATTAGCCGGCTGGCCTTATTAGACAGACAGTAATGTCAAGAGAGCTCGGACAGAGCTTCCGCACGCTACGACGGTACTGAGTTTCTCGCCGGATCATCTCAGTGGGTCGCGATTTTGATCCGGTGATAGATTTTTCAAAGCACTACTCTTGCTGGGGCTAGTGTTATCAAAGCTTCCTGTTTGAGCCCCGTGAGCTCACTTACACGTCAAGGCGAAGCTGACATCTATGAGCGATGTTAACCACTCACCATCACTTGGGTCATACGCTCGTCTGCTTATAAGGCAATAAAAAAAATCTGATTTAAAAGTAGAGCGCGAGCGAAACCGTTGAGAACGCCTATGTACACAGAAATGCACACCCAACACTTAAAATATGTTCAACTAATAATATATAACGCTCAAACATCTAATTAGTTTCACAACTGTGTTCTTTACATTTACCTGGTTATGTACTAATTAAATTGGCGTTCATTTCCGTTCGTATCCACATGCTTATACTTCAAGATTAACCAACTTTATTATATCTATATATTAATACGTGAAGCAAAAACTTTGTATCCCTTTTTACGAAAATTGCGCGGAGTATGAAATTTTCCACACTTATAGAGAATATAGAGAAGAAGTGCACAATGCTAATATTTTTTTTAAATAATGCATAAAAGGTACATCAAATCAATAAAGAAAACATTACACACACTACATACCATGTATTTGACGCACACACGCATGCATACCATTTATTGTCAAACTTTTGTTCTTGACGTCTGTTGTCAAATTGAGATTAAATATTGTTTGCCTTTGTTAATATTTTTTATAGTGTAGTCTTGGCGAAATTTGTGATTATAGAAGTATAAAATGCAATCATAATAGTGTACAAACTTACAATTCCAATTAATTATAGTCGAATTTCGACTACTGCGGGACCTCTAGTATATATAAAAATCAAAGTAAATAAGAACAAGTTCGAGATTCGAAATACAGTGTATAAGTTGTTTGTCCTTGTAACAAATGTATTTTGACTCGATTTTTCTCTTTGTCTTCAATATTTTGTTTTATGTTTCAGGTAAACAAAACTGTTCAGAGTTAATTAACCGAGCTAAGTAATTGGTGTATTCGTAATTCCATTATTTAAAAAAAAATACAACCAAAGACATCAATGCCAATAATAATTGATTGTGCCTTGAATTCTATAGGACGGTCAAAAAGTAATCGCTTTGAGCAAATAAAATAATTCAGCACTAACGTCCAAAAATAAAAACAATTACCAAATCATATTTTTGAATACAAAAGAATTTCAAAGAAGGTCTTCGGAATAATATAATTGCGGACTTATTCTTAAGCCCGAAGTACAATTGTGGGAGTCTTAATGATGTTAATTTGTATAAATGCCTTCAATTATTGCGAAGTAAAATAAAAGAAATTTCCAACGAAAATCGACTGTTGGTTTCAATTTTGATACGCACAAACGTCATGGGAACAATAATAGTACTATTTAAATATAAATTAAATATTTTTATTTCACACAACTCACACAACTGGTTAAAATCTACACACATTCACATTTAACGTATATAAATGAATACATTATTGAATTTATCCTTTTGGGTGTGAACACAACTAGCATAAGGTCGGTTACGAAGTCATCAGAAGCTGACTTTTATTTATTAAATAATAAAATAACATTATACATAAATATAAAAACTAAGAAAAAAAAAACTGCAAATAAAAACTAACAAAAAACATTCAAATATTTAAAAAAAGATAAGAGGGAAATTATTGTTCTATAAAAATCAAATGAGGTCTACAACAACTCATTGATTCAATACGCTCGAGTGATTTGACGTTAGCAATCGTTCGTCTCATGCGAGAACTTGTAATTTCATAATTAGGCACAAAAGAATTTCAAACCAATCTCAGATTGGAAACAAACAGCTTCGAGGTTTACACAAAAAATAATAATTATAGTTGTTGTTGTCAGCCTTAGGAAGGTTTCTGATATAATGATATAATAATAATATTTATATCTGATATCTGATACAATTATATGATATGAATGATATCTGACATAATAAATGTCATTTTCATACAACTAGCGATAGAGATAGCTGAACGAGACCGAGTTTCAGTAAAATTAAATAAAAACTACTAACCCAGCACATTGAATGCTCAGAGAAAGTTGCCATCACTAAAATTTTCCTAAAATCCTAAGCCTTAAGCAGTTAAATGCTAAAGCTCTACAAATCATTCGATCTAAGTTAAGGGGACAGTAAATTTCCACGTTGTGGAGCTTAAAATTTTTATAGAACGGAACTTTTACGAGCACGCGTAAAGTCGAATATAGGGGTGCTTGTGAGGTGTAAAATCAGCCCATTTTATATACGCCAAGCTTTTTAGTGTTGCGAACTTTAATGAATTAGGATTGGAGGAGTCCGGCCAAAGTATTATAAGACGAGATAATTTTTGCTTAAGAATGACAATAACTTCTGTGATTTCCATATTTGTAAATTTATGTACAAGTCCTTATGTGAATATGTCTGTTCGATTTATTTATCAATGCACCTACTATTAATTTCTCGGCATTACCTTTGATTTTTGTGGAATATCCTTAAATTAATGTTGGTAGAAGCTTGTATTTGGAATTGTTAAGCTAGATACCACTGCCCTGCTGTCGTCTATTGATACTATAGTGATATTATAATGAGTTAGATACTTTTATTACGAATAAATCTTATTTATTTAAAATTATCAACCCTATTAAATCAATACCCCGCGATCGGATTGATTTTTTTATTTCTGTCCGTGGACAGGTCTTCTGTTCATGGCACACCTACAAATCAATTGCATCAGATCCCATTGCAACGATAATGGAAGGCACCTCCTTGACGCTTGTGGTTTAACTTACAATTGAATTTCTGACATTTTCAAATTTATTATTTAGGATTTACTGCTAGCTCAATTTCGTTTAAAACCTCCCGCGATAACCTTAGCAGGCATTAGCTTGAATAACTAATGACTTATGTTTATAAACCAACGTGATTGGTTGGCAAAAAAAAATACATGAAATTCCTTCGTATTTAGATTATTGAGGACATAAAAACTGTTACGAAGACATCCGAATGGATGAAGGCAGTTAAATTCGACCATTCCATTCTTGGGTCAGCCCACGTGTTTTTTTTTTTTTTTGCGATCGACGATTTTTGTTTTATAGAAAGTTTACGGGATCGTAAATTTTAAAAGGCCGTCAGTTAGTTTACACTACGTCAATAAATATTTATGTCCGCGTTATATTACTTTACGTTTGGTTACGGAAGAAGCATGGCCTAATTGTTTTGCCGTGCCTACTCGTATGGATTGATCGGAAGGTTCCAGAGTTCAAATACTGCTAATAGGCGAGGATTTTTAAACAAATACGCACCCGGTTTTACGACATTCATAAATATGGAATAATATCTTAAATAATAATAACTATTATTTTAATATAATTAATTTTTTTTTATTACTTAGATGAGTGGACGAGCTCACAGCCCACCTGGTGTCATGTGATTACTGGAGCCCATAGACATCTAAAACGTAAATGCACCACCCCCTTGGAGATATAAGTTCTAAGGTCTCAAGTATGGTTACAACGACTGCCCCACCCTTCAAACCGAAATGCATTACTGCTTCACGGCAGAAATAGGCAGGGTGGTGGTACCTACTCGTGCGGACTCACAAGATGTCCTAAAACCAGTAAATTAATAATAATAATTTTGCTTAATGCGACTTAAGGCTTATTGGTGTTGGTAATGTCTACATCTGCCGCGAAGCGGTCATGTGTTCTGATTCACAAAACTACGACATTCTTTATGAAATTGAGAGATTTCTAATTCATCTCTTAGGTAGGCGTTTACGCTATGGTGAATATGAAAAGAGGTTACAAAGCAAAAGTTAAAAATAAAATAAAATTCTGCATTGTATATACATAGGTACGTATCCATCCGTCGAGTTTTCATTGGTACGTACTGTAATTGTAATGATAAATACTATTAGTCTTCGTAACACCCAAAAGAACTGCAGCTGCTTCCTTAAATGCAAATTAAAAGTTCGCTGCTCACACTTTTTCAAATTTAGAAAATCATAACAGAAAAATACAATCCATTTCAGAGAGAGTTCAAACAAAAAAAGAAAAAAATAGAACCCGTACAAAAACTCATTGGTTTTGTTACTCATCAACAAATGGACCAGCCGTCCCGGGACTGGGTTGGATCCGGAAAAAACCGGCACTAATCTAGTCCGTCATAATGGAAATATGTTTATTGTGTTCACCATAGAAACTCGGATTAGTTATTTCGATACATAAAAATCGGTTTGCGTTTATTATTATAGTAAATTCGTTTAGTTAGATACAATAATAATAATATATTTATAATATTATATTAGATCTTTACCTAATAAATTCCCGTTTAGTATACAGAAATTTAAAAGTCAGTTTCTTATGCATATTTTTCATTTCTGTCAATTAAAATATGTACTCATGGTATCGATGGATCTATGTCAGTAAATTTTCATTACTCTTCTTGATGAAGTTAGGTTTAGGGGAGCTAACAAACTCTTTAAAGACATTTTGGACTGCCTCTTGGGAAATTGAATTTTTTCTTCCTCCCAAAAAGTTGTGCAAACATTGGAAAAAGTAGAAGTCTGCCGAAGCAAGTTATGGGGAGTACGCTAGATGACACATAACTGCCAAAGTTAGCTCTTGTAGATTAGAAACTGTTTGTTGCGCCGCATGAGGTCGAGCGTTGTCGCGTAGGAGCAGCGGGGACGAGCTGTTAACTAAAGCCGGTGATTCGCGAGCTTCTCAATTATTGTGTCCAGTTCTTCACAGTATGCATCCACAGTAATGCTGGTGCTGTTTGGTAAGAAACTGTGATTAATTATACTGTATCGTGTTTTTATCGTTTCACTATTAATGAAAAAGATACAAATCTAGTGAAAATGAAAACAAAATCCTAATCAATAGACAAATTCATTTGAATTTATAATTTACAAGCGACCCGCCCTCGCTTCGCTTCGGAAACTGTAATTTATTATTGATTTCTCCACTATTTAATGGATGTTATTATACATATAAACCTTCCTCTTCAATCACTCTATCTTTTAAAAAAACCGCATCAAAATCCTTTGCGTAGCTTTAAAGATTTAAGTATACATAGGGATATAGGGACAGAGAAAGCGACTTTGTTTTATACTATGCAGTGATTGCCTTACATACATGCATAAATTACGTTTCAAATGGCTAATATTGTAAAGGACCTATTATTAAGGAATGCGTTTAATAATAGTCTGAGAAAGATAACCTATTCCGGGGATAGTACAGAGCGTCAAAAAGTCTGAAATAAATACATATTTTCGTCTTTATGTACCTCGCGACCTCAATATCTTGCGACGAAACGAAGCGTACAAACATATTCCTTTACTACCGAAATGAAACATTTTGATAACGAATGGAATAATAATTTGTTATTTGTATTAAGTTAGCGATACAGCCGGGGTCTGGACGTCGGGTATATAAAAACTTCCCGGTCACGTACTTGGTATTCAATTTCGCTTATCATCATTCATGGGGTTTATTGAATTATACGGGTTACGAAGAAGTTTCATAATGGAGACAGGGCGAATGCTGTTATTATATTTTCTTGTTAATCTCCGTATTTTAAGAGACTAATATCTCAACGTCTTTTACTGGTTGTCGATCTAGTTGTAGAACTTCTGAGCCTCTAAGGGGTGTGTAGCACGACCTATTTGTGCCACAAAGCTGCATTGCGTTTCCGTTTGAAGGGTAAGACAACTATTATACTATACAATTGAGACTTTGAAGTCATGTTTCAAGGTATCGGCGTGCGTTTACGTAGTGAGGTGTATAAGTCAGTAACCACTTTAGGCTAGATAAGCCTTGTGCTCGGTCACACATTAATACAATAAAAAAAAAGATGTTTATTGTCGTGGGACACTGGATAGGAACGAAGTTACTTATTATAAAAATATTAATTTTAGTGCTATTCGAGGTATAAAGAAAATAAAACTGGAGGTTTTGCAACAACCCACGCTCATTCGGTAACGTACGAACTTATTGTGGTACACTTCATTCACGGTTGTTTGCATAAGAGTTAGTGTATTGCGCAGACGAACGCTCTGAGATCGTGGTCAATTAATGATAAAAAAATATTTTATTTTTTGTACGTTATTACAAAATTAAGTCGTACACTGTGTGCATTACTAATAAAAATCTTAGGTTACGGACGTTTTTTTCCGGTTAGGGTACCCCTCCGCATCGTCCCATAAGGAACTTCGTTCCAAAAATAAGTAAATATGGCGGTTTTTATTTTATTACACGATCTCACTTCGTCATAGGAGTTTTTTCATAACGCTATATGAAAAAAACTGTCAGTCTCAGTGTGGAACTACGGATTAATCAAATGACTATGAGTGCACAGAACGACATGGATGCTAAGTCCCTGCTCGCTTCGAAATTTATCGAATTTTAAGACCCTGCTTCTCGTCTATGTATGTAGCGCACTGTATTTGAGGCTTTTTTTATAATGTACTAATAGCCTTGAGAGGCTGTTTCAGCTTCACCATAACATGTAGGCTAGCTCACGGGGCTCAAACCGAGAAATGTTGCTAACACTGGCCCTAGCAAGAGCAGTGCTTCGCAGAATCTACCACCGGATCGGAAACGCGACGTACTGAGAAGATCCGGCGAGAAACTCAGTGGACATTTGAGGCTGTGAGAGTATTTGTACTCTTAAAACCAAAACAGTTTTATACTTATTGTGATCTGAGGGCGGAGCGAAGTGAGCTCTTGAAAAATTTGCCAGACGTCCAAATTACGCTCCCTCTACGCACCCGTATCACAGGTAGAAATCATAAGCGGGGTTATATTATAAGCGGGAATTACTAATAGCGTTTTCAACGGCAAACGATACACGAATAATGTAAATAAATTAATGAAAATTAATGAAATTAATGAAAATAAAAATATATCACTTATTGATTAAACGACTTATTTTTTATTACAAGACATCATAAAACTTTAAGTGATTTAAAAATTTTTAGTGCAAACAATCATTATCTAACGGTAGGCAGCGGCTTGGTTCTACCCCTGGAGTTGTTGTTGTCCATGAGCAGGGTAACCACTGACCATCAGGTGGGCTGTATGATTGTTGACCTACATGGGCAAATAATAAAATTCTATAAATCATTGTAAATATGTAAGTATTAAAATAGTAGTAACAAGGGCGGTTCTTACCAAGGCTAGGTTTATTTTTGTACAGGCTTTACTAAAAAGACTGAAGTAAATATGTCGATATATTTAATTATATCGAAAAAATGGATTCCACTTTCTTTCTTTCTTTAAGAAATGGATAGTTCTGTATTAAATATCTTAATCGCTTGCAACGTAACAAAATCGTAATCGCTCGCAATATAACCTCGACTGTATGACGTTGGATTGATTTTATCGAGCGGATTCGTTAATAGCGCCACATCGTTTGTCTTTATGCCTTTCGGAAATACGAGATTGCTGTGCCGAATTGGAGGAGTTAATTCTGTTCAGCTTTTTTTCGTATCGAGAGGAAAAGTTTATTATTTGATTCTATTACGGCACATCGAAACCTCTTAACCACTTCTTGATCTGAATATTCAATTTTGTAAATTTTTTTAAATAGCTAACTTGAAAAGATGTTTTCTTTGGTGGGTTAGACGTTCATTACCTTAACTCATACGCAATACATGTCGCCCAAGACAAAAATATAAAACAAAATTTAAATCCTGGCTAAAATTTAAATTTTGCAAAAACATTACTGCCGAAACATCGGAAAATTTAGAATCATCGTAAAATCTCTTCAAATTTGATATATTATTATAACATTCATTGCGCTATATGTTAAAATTATAAGTGTTTTTTAATGGTTACAAATCAATAGTGTTCGTCTTGAAGTTCGTCTTAATATTAATAATATACCAATTTCAATTTAAAATTATATATTCCAAGACCATTATAATATATTTCTTGTTCGAATCACATCGGAAGGATCGAGGTGAATTAAAATACGCAGTAAACCACGAGGCAACTGAATGTACAACAACAGAACCACAGGCCATAACAGGTCAGTATCGCAACGAAGCGAGTTTCCACTCGCATTCCGGTCGGGTTTTTAGAACGATTTTCCAGTATCTCGTTGCCGTAATCCTATAGATAACGTTTACGCAGATACGGTATCCTGATTCTGTAATGTAGGTGGACATAACGTGCTCACACTGTGCCCTATTTTCGGGTTGATTTCGATGATACCAGGATATTCAGTTTCAGGCAAATATAGGTCATTGTTTTTCAAAACTAGTTTTACAGTTGATTCTCGCTTTTGATATTGTCTTTATATTATTATCGGCCTTTCGTAAAGTTTACAGTTTTGCTGGTAGTAGGACCTATTGTGAGTCCGCATGGGTAGGTTGATACCTATATAATGAATCCTTTATTCAGGGTGGTGATACCACCCTGCCTATTTCTGCCGTGAAGCAGTCATGTGTTTCGGTTTCAAGGCGAGGCAGCCGTTGTAACTATACTGAAACCTTATAACTTATATCTCAAGGTGGGTGTGGCATTTACGTTGTAGATGTCTATGGGCTCCAGTAACCACTTAACACCCGGTGTGCTGTGAGCTCGTCCACCCACCTAAGCAATAAAAAAAAAGATGTATTGCATAGGTATATGGATGGTATATGGATCCTCTTGAACATTTAGGCCGTGAGCGCGTTTGCTCATTCAATATAACTAGTGGTCCCGCAGTAGTTGAAATTCGACTATAATTAATTGGAATTGTAAGTTTGTACACTATTATGATTGTATTTTATACTTCTATAATCACAAATTTCGCCAAGACTACACTATAAAAAATATTAACAAAGACAAACAATATTTAATCTATTCTCAATTTGACCACAGACGTCAAGAACAAAAGTTTGACAATAAATAGTATGCATGCGTGTGTGCGTCAAATACATGGTATGTAGTGTGTGTAATGTTTTCTTTATTGATTTAATGCATATTTTACGCATTATTTTAAAAAAATATTAGCATTGGGCACTTCGTCACTATAAGTGTGGAAATTTTCATACTCCTCCATCCGCGCAATTTTCGTAAAAAGGGTTACAAAGTTTTTGCTTCACGTTTTAATATATAGATAAGCAGAAGAGAGGAAAACAGGCAATTCGCTTCTATGAGGAGAATCTATGGTGGCAATTTGAGAATCAAGGGATCCCATGCCTCCCGAGTATATACATAGATACTACGTTGAAATAGTTTAACTTATCTGTGTCATGTGTTATTTTTATTATGTCCATTTTAAATGTGTATTATGAGCTTTTTGATGGTAGCGCGAAGAGCGAAGTTACCTGAATTGTTTTATTGGTTAATTTGGTTTTTATTCGGGCTTAAATGAATAATAACAGTGGTTTATTAACTGTTTAGTATCTGTGAAAGTGCACAAATGTGAAAATGAAACATAGCCCCCGGACGCAGCTTCTCAGGATCTTCCAAAAAGTTAATTGAAAAAGTCTCAGTACATCACCACCATTTGATTGAGACTACAATGTATCTTTCATAATTAATACACATAAATTAGATAAAGATAAGCAACTCAAGCATTCAACAAAAATGTTTACGGGCGTCGGCCACTAGATGGCGTTTCTTCGATTAGTTTCTCATTGCTCCTGTAGATGGCAGTAAATAATTACCTTTCCTATATTTTATTTTTAATGAAGGATTTTCTAAATTTCCTGGCCTGGCCCTGGTATTTTTTTTTTTTATTGCTTAGATGGGTGGACGAGCTCACAGCCCACCTGATGTTAAGTGGTTACTGGAGCCCATAGACATTTACAACGTAAATGCGCCACCCACCTTGAGATATAAGTTGTAAGGTCTCAGTATAGTTACAACGGCTGCCCCACCCTTCGAACCGAAACGCATTACTGCTTCACGGCAGAAATAGGCAGGGCGGTGGTACCTACCCGCGCGGACTCACAACAGGTCCTACCACCAGTCTATTATCTCAATGTCAGGGGTTTGTCAAGCGAAGTTAGATATTAGACGTTCCGCAACAAAGAAAAGAAATAAAATTACTCGTGAAAAACTTGAAGAAGTATTGTGTCATCCTAATACGCCATCTTACATTTATTTTTCATGTGAGACTCTCTAAAATCATTTATTCTGGCTACCAAAGTCGATATTTCAATTGTCTGACTGTTTCGTACCAGAAAAGGGAAGGTCCTCGTAACTACCGTCAGTGTCCTCATTCTCCTTATTGTGAAAGTCTAATTTCCAAACTTTTCGTAAGAAAAAAAGTCGTATTCCATGCCGAAATAATAATGTGTTCTACAAAGTCGTAGCACATTATTTTATTCTATCATCAATAGTTTTCGCAGGGCACGCGATGTAAAGAATATTTTAGGTAATTTTTTTACACCTGGGTTACATTATTGGAGTTTTAGGATAAGGATCCCAATTTTTTTTTTCAAAAATGATTATAGCCTATGTCACTCGGGAACAATGTAGCTTCCAAATAGTCAAAGAATTTTTCAAATCGGTTCAGTAGTTTCGGAGCCTATTCAATACAAACAAACAAACAAACAAATCTTTCCTCTTTATAATATTAGTATTGATGTTCTCATTCTAAGTTTGCCATACTAAAAAGAATGTTTCATGAAAATATCAACAAAGAATTTCTGAATAAAACGAATTGAAGCTATTCGATTGCATTCGAAAAATTCAGTGCCATTTTCAGATGCTCATCGTCAATATGAAAACAGGAAAAAACTAGATATATTTTCCTTTTAGTCTCTCTGTTTACCGAAATCCATTTTCTACCGGCAACTTTTGCAAAGTAAGAATTGAGTAAAAGCGTTATTGCTTCGTTAAGAGAACGTTTTTTAATACGCTTTTATTAGCTTCAGACGTATGTATGTTAGTATGTAACGGAATCTTTGAACATGATTTTGACCCCCTTCAAAACGTCGGATTAACTCGAAATTTGGTATACTTATTAAGGACCCATAACAATTTAATATTAAAAAAAATATTGAAAAAAAATTAAATTCAATTAAAAAATTAGAAATAAATAATAGTTTAAAAAAACTAACAAAATACGCTTTTATAAAACATCCATGGTACCAATAGTTATAAATATTTTATGAAAAGATATGAGTAGAAGGGTTATTTTGATAATATCCTGAAAAGCCACGCTTTTTTTACAACAAAAAAATTTTTTCTTACACATTATTTTTAATTCAAATTTATAAAATTTATTTTTTAGTTTGATTTTCTATAAAAGCGTATTTTGTTTTTTTTTTTTTAAACTATTATTTATTTACGATTAGTATCGAAATATACTTCGCTAAAATAATTAGGAAACGACTTAAAAGAGAACCTTTGTCGGTCGCTTGCTAAAGTCTTTTTACATTAACTTAGCTGTCCCGTTTCTCTGATGCAACAAGACTGGTATTAAATTATCTAATGAACTACATACATGTATAAAGAGACTATTAGAAAGCAGGATCCGCTCAAGGCTTATTAAATTATGTTAAGGAAACAAGTACCAAGTTCCCAAGTTTGCTTCGCGCGATCTCGGTATCGAAGTATCGTTTCAGTGTAGGCGTAGCGGAGTTTTGTACCGCCGTATATCCGATACACTTCCAACCAAGACGAATGGGAAAGTTTTAGAGCTCTCTCACTCGTGTAATCTTCGTTGTTATCCAGCTCTGGTTTCGGTTCGCACGTTGTGTTTTATTTTTATTTTCAAATAAATAATAGTTTTTCAAGTTTCGTATTCGATTTGGGTATAAATGTTTTTTTGGACTGAAGGGAGCATCGAGGCGAGATACCTTTATTGGTCTTGTAGCGTAGTGGTTACCGTCGCTTATGGGTTTTTCATAACCGATCCTGTGGACCGAACGGTAAGCAGTCGACGTCGCCCTAAACACGTCATTACGGATCCTCCCGATCCATTAACGGTGCTTTTAGGTACCTCAAGCGCTAGTCCTCGCCTGCTTTTGGGGCTTGAATACGGAGGTAGTCACATCGATAGAGGCGAATAAACTATTAAACCGAATAAACACAGCCTTACCTTTTAGGCGGCCACGACGACCTTGAATTTTAAATATGTTTTTTTTTGGAGTTTACTCCTTAAGAATCGATTTACATATATAGGCCCGGGGTATGAAAATTATGGGGACCAAAATCGTACTAGAGAGTATAGCATGTCACACGAAATGTGTTATGCGCCTGATTGGCCATGGTGATGCGTGCGCGCGCCAATCAGGAGCCAACGCGCGGCCGCGTTATCGCAGGTGACGCCGGGCTGCTGCGCCGGCAGTCCGCCACAAAGCCTCGTACTGATCGCGCGTTTCTCTCATTATTGTATTTTCATATATTTGTTAGTCGTTTGTTTTGTGTCTCGTTAATTTGTTAATAATCTGTAGTGTATCGTGTTGTCGTAATATAGAACTATTTCTCGTATTGTTTCGTTTAATTTACCGACATCGTTTTGCTTGTGGCCGGACGCCGTTCGGGTTCGATTCCTGAACGTATCAACTGTTAGTGGGTTGATACCCGAATATAACCCGCTACAAATCATTTATTAATAAAGCTTTTTTAATAAATGCATATTTTACTGTATTCAACTGACACAAATTTATATTTATATCCAGTAAACTCCAGTCGTGCGTCGGAGCGGACACACACACTTTTTTTTTTTTATTGCTTAGATGAGTGGACGAGCTCACAGCCCACCTGATGTTAAGTGGTTACTGGAGCCCATAGACATCTACAACGTAAATGCGCCACCCACCTTGAGATATAAGTTGTAAGGTCTCAAGTATAGTTACAACGGCTGCCCCACCCTTCAAACCGAAACGCATTACTGCTTCACGGCAGAAATAGGCAGGGTGGTGGTACCTACCCGTGCGAACTCACAAGAGGTCCTACCACCAGTAATATATGTATATCTCCCGCTATCTTGTCTAGTAGACTTCTTAATGAACGTAAATATAACATTATTTCCTAAATCCCGATGGGTTTCTTTTTAGCTTAAATTGAATTGCCTAATTTTTTGTACATAATTAATTTATGTTAATTAAGTAATTTAGATTTCGATATTTTTTTTCATTAAATTAACTTTAGATTAAATATTATGTCGAAACAAATATACAAATTAGGCTCTTTTAAAATTCACTTGCGTTCATATCTTTATTTATTCGTATACCTACTCGTATTCATGCCAATATGACAATGAAAATGATATGACAACTCGATATCGCGTAACTTAACCACGAAACCTAAGCAATTGATCTAAAAAGCGATGCGGTTATAAAATACTTATGATGATAGATGAAAGATGATATATAATACTATATATAAAGAGGTATACTTAATGATTTTTTTTAAATTTATAATTTAAGAAAGAAAAACCGACTTCGAGACTAGAATACATCAATGAAACCCAACAATGTAACCATCTTGAGTGTATGTAGATTCAAACAGTAATTTTCAAAATCGACCGAGGAGTGACAGATGTTTTTTTTTTATTTTTATTGCTTAGTTGTATGGACGAGCTCACAGCCCATGGTTACTGGAGCCCAAAGACATCTACAACGTAAATGCGCCACCCATCTTGAGATACAAGTTCTAAGATCTCAAGTATTGTCAATTTTTTCTCTACCTAATCGTTGGTGGTTGGTATCCCTAAAGGGATATTCCAACTTCACTCGGACCAGCAGGAGAGCTCACGGGCTCAATCTGAGAGAATTGCCAACGCTAGCCCTAGCAAGAGCAGTGCTTCGCATTACGTTTGTCATTACATACACCTTCTCTAAAAATGCCTACAAAAATCAATACGACCCATGCGAATTTCATTCGGCCAATAACACGCCTAAAAGCCAATTAAAAGTTTATTATTAGCTTTTTTTAAAGTTTCTACAGACTTCCATGGTCACAGAACGCACAGCGAATGGCCTGGGCTTGTTTGTATCAACAATGGTGGGTCGTGACTGCATTGCCTAACGTTAATATCGAAATCGTGTCTTTGAAATATTAAAGTCTGTGGTGATGATCTCTATTCAAATTTATATTGAATGAAGTACGTGAAATTTTTTGATAATAGATAACACCTCTATTTGTCGGCATTCGTTGACATAAGTTAGACTTAGTATTTACATAATGATATGTATATCGAGGGGTGAAAGGCGGTTTGGTTTAAGTTACATTTTTGCAACTTTTACAGCAGAGCCATTTGAAGTTTAAAATTTGGAAAAAATATCATAACAAAAAAACTTCTTCAGCTATTATATTTCAATGGAGTAAAGTTAATTGAAGTTCAATTAGAACTGTTGATGCTAATACTAAATCGCGTATTAAGCGATATGTCGCTTCAATAGTCGCCTTTCACCCCTCGATTTATACATTACCATCCGTCCGCATTTTTTTCGCAACTACGAATATACATCTGCAGATATTAAACCTATGCAAATGAGATTTGATTGAATTGATTCATAATCTCTTAGTTCCTATCTTAACTACTGGTAGATTTAGCTCATATAAACAAGGAAAACATTGGGGTCCGGCTTAAAGAATAAAACAGAAGCTTTAATAGAGACTTGATGGGTGAAAAGCTTACGGCTCATCCGGGGTTAACAGGCACATAAACATGATAAATTTTACTGATATTAGGACGCCTTGTGAGTCCGCACGGGTAGGTATCACCACCCTGCCTATTTCTGCCGTGAAGCAGTAATGCGTTTCGGTTTGAAGGGTGGGGGCAGCCGTTGTACTGAAATGAGACCTTAGAACTCATGTCTCAAGGTGGGTGGCGGCATTTACGTTGTAGATGTCTATGGGCTCCGGTAACTACTTAATACTAGGTGGACCTTGTACACCGACCAAAGAAATAAAAAAAAAATCCCCCACCCACTGACCTCGAAGTCAGAACTGCGATATTTCGACTTTCCTTTCAATCCGGGACACATGGCTATTTTGTAACAGAAACAGGTCGATAGTGCCTACCCTTGCCGGCTCAGAATACGGGTCCATAACACCCACAAAAGTAGGCAACACAAAAAAGCACCTAAGCCTTAACAGAGCTGCACTAAGACCAGAAACAGATTCATTCGTTCATTTTTAAAGCGAAGGACGTCTTAATTGAACTAAAAACAAGACAGCTAAACGTCCCTTGTCTGCAAGAGAATTCGAAACGGAGAGAGCAATCAAAACGTCACTCTAAATTCACAGGCGAGCTTTAAAGTGCGCCATTAACGTGGCAGAGCTTTAGGTCGTCTTCAGCTGAAAAGCGTTACCGGAAAACGAATGGATAGTCGGATATTAGTAATTAAATTGGATTATTTGGACTGAAAAAAAAAGTAGACGAAAGCTCTAAGACGGAGTGATTGCGTATAAACAATCCATGATTCTATTTTGAAACTGTAATTAGGTCACTGGCGAAATATTGTATGTTGCTTTGTAAGAAATAATTGATATTCACTTAATACTTTTCACTAACGACTTTAAGGTAATTTATGATCCAATGTCTCATTAAAGCGTCTATGTTTCAAACATACAAAATCAAACACGTAGCTACTAACCACAATATTGGAATCGTAAAGAAATCTCATATTCCTTGACATATTATTTATTCTTCGTAACTCAAGTATACTTAAGGATATAATCCATGAATACAAATTTGGTATAAAGTTTTTTCCGTGAAGAAGTATCGAGTCAACTTCATAAATAAGCTAAAAATATTTGCATGAAAAAGCTCTTCGAAGTCAGTAAACAAATGCCTTTAAATGAAGCCTATACTTGGTCGACTAACTTTGCTCGGAAAACTTATTGGTTGGACGTTGAGCACTTATTTGTGGCACTTTAGTGTTAAAAACAAACACGTTAAGGCTGTAATAAAAATGTTTATACAAAAAAAGAAATCTTTTCAATTATTATTTTTCGTTTCCAGATATACGACACTCCAGAGAGTACGAGGCCGAAGAAATGGTCTTCGAAGTTGAAGCTAAACACTTCAGGAAGCGTGAAATCTTCAGACAAATCTCCAGACAGTCCATATATGTATGGGACACTAAGCGGGCCCGGAGGGTCAGCATTATCTAAATCAATGAAGTATGCAGAGACTTGGCTCTACGGGTCCGTCAGGACCCAGACGCCCCCTGTTCGACCTAGCGTCTTTACGGCCTATCCAGAAGTCGCTGGTCCTGTTCTTATTAGCACCCCACAAAAACCAACACCACACAACTACGCTGTCATTCTATGTTCCTGTCCTGAGTACCTGAACGGTACAAAGAAAACCAGTTCAACCAAAGTCAGTATATGTAAGAAATGCAAGGGATCTCGTTTGCCATTAACAATAGCTGAAAGTCCGAGGCTACTTGTGGGTGGAACAGTCAGAGGACCACAAGTTAGTCGTGATACGAGCTTGCTTAGGTCAGGAACAGTTCGAGTACAAGGCTCTAAATCAAGACCTACAATACTTAAGTCAAATGGAGAAGCAGATCCTTATGATTTAATGCGACGCAGTAGACTAGCACCTCCCCACGAAGCTCGTATTGGAAGTCAATTCTCAACGACAAGATCTAGAGCAAAAAGCATAAGCCCTTGCAGGATTAAAAGTAAAAAACCAATTCCAGAAACTCTTAGCAAGAGTAGAAGCAAATCCACGAGTCGGGTAAACGAAATCTGGATTGAAGAAGATTCTAATACTATTGAGTCCAAGAAGTCAATATTGTCTTGCGATATCAACCCGTATGATTTGGTTAAGGCGAGTGGAGGCTCAAAATCTCTGGCAGAAATTGAATTTGATGATGATTATTCGGATGTTTTTGCAGATTCATTAAAAAATAACAAAGGTACTCTTACTAAATCTAAACAAGACTCTTGTGTCAAAGCCATCAGTGGACAAAGGGTTAGAATATCCGATGAGTCTAAAAATTGCATAGTCGAAGAAATAGGGGTATACGATACGGTTAATTATGATCTCAAAAATTCAGAACTGAAAACGAAAGAAATCCCTTCGGCGTTGTCGTTACGTAACAATAAATCTGAAAATAAAAAATTATCATTTAGTAAAAGTACAAGTAAGAAAATTCTTTCTATACCCACATCGAACCGAACAAAACAAAAAAGTGTTTCTCCAAAAAGACCTCCCAGAAGGATCAGAAATGTGAATAAGACAGACGATGACAGCGAAAGTGACAATCCACGCTTATTAGAGAACAACAATAGAATCCCCAAAAATAAGAATTCAAATAACGACACAATTAAATCGATTTTAAAGAAGCCAAGAAATTATGAATTAGATGAATCATTAACCAAAATCGATACATTTGATGACACACCGGAACATAAACGTGCAAATACCACCCTTTTCTACTTACCAATACCAAAAGATAAAGGAACGATCTCAAAACCTAGTACTATTTTGCAAAGGAAACGTGTTCAATTTTTGGTAGAGAATGATGAGACAAAAGTCATTTATACAGCTGAGCTGAATCTTGAGCAAGATATTATCAGGGAGAGTCCTGAGCAGTCACAAACGAATACAGAAACTGAAGATGATGTAACAGAAGAAGGCGATATAGTGAGTCAGAGCTTGACTCCTGAAGTAATTAGTCATACTTTGACTCCTGCAATAGAGAGTCAGAGTTTTACCGCCGAAGATACCGGCGAAGCTTTAAACTCAGTTGAAATAGCAGAACTGGATAAAATTGAAGAAGTATTTGAAAATGTTCAGATCAAAGACGATAGCACAGTATCGGCAGAAGAATATAACACACGTGAAGAGAGCAAAGATGAAATAACTGAAATTGTATTCCAGAAAAAAGTCAAAGAAGGTAGTAATATCTTTTGAACTTTATTTTTTTTATTAATTAATTTTAGTTTAATATGAATACCTTTTTTGTTGCAGATAACAATATTCCGAAAATTCCAGTGCTCCGAAGATCTGAATCTGAACGATTGACTTCGACAATAATCGTCGACCCACCGAAGTTTTTAGATACTATGGCCCTTAGACCGAAGACTAGGCACGGTCACACCAGTCAAGTATTTTTTACTTCTCCTGGAGAAAATAACACAGCTATTGAATATCAACACGAGATTAAACAAATAAATGTTGAGTCATCTAAAGCTACCGAAGAATTTGAGTCAGGGAACTTAAGTGATAGCAGTGATATAACGAGAAGTATTCTGAATAACTTGCGCCGTGGCATATCAGAGTCGCCAGAACCACCGCCTAGACAAAAAGTTAAGGAGCGAACTAAATCTAAGAAGCACACGTATGTAAAAACAAGATTTGTCAGGAATAACTCCAATAGTTCTACGAGTGACGAATGGTCGGACGCAAATGATTACGAACAAAAGACTATATTAAGAGTAAGACAATTTGACCCAGATTCTGAGAACGAAGATCCTAGAACAGTATCGAATGCAACGAAAATAGCTGATAACGAACCTAGAAAAACATCGATTCAAATAAATGGAAACGAATGTTATTCAACAATGAATGTTAGCAGTGATACTCCAATTTATCTTTCATCTGTTGTTGTAAATGATGATGGTGGCAATACTTGTAACACGTATCAAACAGGCACTACTGTAACAATAAGTGTGGGGTCTCCTTTGAAAGAAGTGAAGAAATCAAAAAGTCAAATTTACATTGGAGCGGTTTTTAGTCCGGAAAATAGTAGTCAAGATTTCAATACGTACGAAGAGTACTATGCAGAGAATAAATCGGCTGTGTATAATGACACCATAACCCACGACAGTTCGTCTGATATTTCTTCCATATTGAAAGACCCTGTAGAAGCCGTTAGACGTAACTTAATTCCTCATGTTTGTGGAAAGAAAAACGAGGCTATGAAAGATGCGAACGAAGATAAATGTGAATATGACAACGAAACCGGAAATGGAAATTTCGTTTCGAAACTATTTGACGATCCATTCTTCGGTCATTTAGCTGAAGGCCTTGATTCCGATTTGGTAAAGAAGTTAATAGAAAATTCTTTGATCAAATTACAAGAAACGAAAAATTTGGAAGGTAATGAAAGTAATGAAATAACCATTGAAAAATTAATTGAAAGCTCCCTTAAAAGTATGAAAGAAGAAAATGATAAATTAGTAAATAAAGAGACGACGAATGAAATCAAATATCAGACAAGTGCCAACGAAGGCGAGTCGAAACAGAATAATAACGTCGACTCGTCCGTTTGTGAAAATGACGATAACGGCTGCTCTGCTCCCTATGAAAGTATGGAGTATGAGAGCGGTGCTGCGGGAGTTTTTCCAGATCAAGAACTTATGTCAGATTGCTATAACGCCTCAGCGAGCGAATTATCCACGGAAGACGATACAAATTCAACTAGATCGAAGTTTTATCAAATGTTAGTCGACGCTGCTCTTTGTGAAATCGAAGTTGCTAATAATACGGACGATGATCATCATTATGAATCGATACGTCTAAACACGGATCCTATTTATGAGGAAATTGGTGATATGCCACCACCGTTACCTGTAAACCCTCCACCGAATTCACTGTTAATACTTGACGATGAAAAACGTAGTGGTTCCCGGTCAATATTTGAAGGGGCATCGAAATATGATATTCTGTCGTACTTAGTGGATGCTAAAGAAAGGGGTATTGATGACGAAGAAACATACATTACTAGTTATGCCAATAACGAATCAAGCAATTTACTAGAAGAATCAAAAGAGAAAAATTCTACAAACGAAATTATTGAAACGCGATTGAGTAGTAACAACAGTCAACTTTCAAACGCCTCTGATTCAAGTGAAGATAACTCATTAACTATTCATCACGAGTGCTTAGAGAAGACAGTACTGAGCAAAAAGACGTCAGCAGAAATAGAAAGAAATGATTCAGGAGTTGGTTCAGAGACGAGTAAATCTTCAAGAAGTAGGCTTCAAGGGAAAACCTCGCCCGCTAATTCCATGACACAACAAGAGGCGACTATACATCTTTGCGAAGATTGTGACACTGCTGTTGAAACTCAAGTAACTGAACAAGGTCAGTTTATGTTAATTTTTATTTAGTTCACCGACAAAAAATGAAAAACAAAAACTTTATAATGATTCTATAGTATAAAGCGATGGTTGTAGCTATTCAGTATTTAATGTGAGTGACGTTCCTAATTTCAGGTTCTGTTTACGCTCCGCTAGTGTGCAGAAAATGTGCTAAAAAAAGATCCGAAAGAAAGGAGATTATCACTGAAATAGTAGAGACTGAAGAAAAATACGGTCGAGATCTACAGATTATTTTAGAAGAGTTTTACAAACCCATGTTAGTAGCTGGTCTTCTAACGCACGAACAGCTCAGCGCTATATTTTTAAACGTAGAAGAACTTATTGAAAACAATCAAGTACTGTCTGAGAAGCTGAGAGATGGGCTTGAAATTGCTATGGAACAAGGAGATGAGGTGAGAAATTCAAATTTTGAAACTATTGAAATAACACTACTATTAATCTGTTTAATTATTAAACGTTGCATCATGAACATACTGTTGGATTATTAATCTGCTTAATCTTTAAGCGTCGCATCATGAACATACTGTTGGATTATTAATCTGCTTAATCTTTAAGCGTCGCATCATGAACATACTGTTGGATTATTAATCTGCTTAATCTTTAAGCGTCGCATCATGAACATACTGTTGGATTATTAATCTGCTTAATCTTTAAGCGTCGCATCATGAACATACTGTTGGATTATTAATCTGTTTAATCTTTAAACGTCGCATCATGAACAAACTGTTGGATTTTGAATCATTAAGTCGAAGTCTTGAAAACGTTCAATAGCGATTTGCATTTCGTGCTATCGGGGTAAGCAAATCACCTGAAGCCATCTTTCATTTGGGGTGATCCAGGGTGTTGGTAAGGCATTCTTTTGGTCTAGTAATCGAACTTACACTAAGTCTCTGTTGCCTTTCGAATTGAAACGATTTTTACGGGAGAAGATATTAATATAGCATCGGTTGTCATTAAAGTCGAGACTGTTCTTGGATCAACTTTGATGTCGTCAAGACTGAGTTTTTTATGTAATTTCTTACAGGATTTACTAACGGTGAATGTAGGTAAAATCCTCCTGGAGTGTTCAGGGATGCTAACAGCGTTCCAATCGTACTGCGTAAAGCAAGCCGGTGCCGCTTTGCTATTGGCCGGACTGGAGAAGGAGAAAGAGCTCCTGAGGATATTCTTACGCGTCTCTCAGATGGAAAACACCGTGTTACGACGAATGAATCTAAATTCGTTCCTTATGGTGGGTATCGATGGTATTTTATCTTTGGTTGATTTAGCGATTAGGAGCGGCTCGGTTGTTCCATTGGAGTTGCTAATACCAAAGAAATACGGCAACCATTTACCATCCGGTATATCGGTTGCTCGTCTGAGTATTTCGACAATAATATAAATTATTTGCTGGTGGTAGGACCTCTTGTGAGTCCGCATGGGTAGGTGCCACCACCCTGCCTATTTTTGCCGTGAAGCAGTAACGCGTTTCGGTTTGAAGGGTGAGTCAGCCGTTGTAACTATACTGAGACTTGAGAACTCATATTTTAAGGTAGGTGGCGGTATTCACGTTGTGATTTCCATTGATTCCGGTAACTACCTAACACCAGATAGACCGTAAGGTCGTTGACCTGTCCAAGCAATAAATAGGCCACATAGAAACCAAGTCTTTAAATAAAAGCTTTGATTTCTTTCAGGTGCCAGTACAACGCGTGACAAAGTATCCCCTCCTTCTCTCTCGGCTTCACCGAGCGACAGCCTCCTGCGCCACCGAGCGGGAAGACGTGCGTTCAGCTCAGCGCTGCGTCGAATCTAGGTTGGAAGAGATCAACGCAGCCGCCGCAGCTGCAGCCGCCGCCGCCAGAGATGTTCCTTTGTGGAGGAGGCTGGCTGCGGCTAGACGCACGGCCCACGACCTGCACGTAGCCGATATAAGGCTCAGGAAGATGGCCGTCGATGTGCTAGATTGGAATCACGATGATGCTAGGTAAGTGTGGGCCGATCTTGTTTAGTTCCCAACTTTGTAGTGTCACTGGATGAAGCCATGCAGGTGTAGATATAAGTGTATCGACAGAGTACACTTACAGATTGGTTATAAGACAAATTGTGAATGACGAAACCCTCTGTAGTGCCAACACGAATTATATCAAGTAGGTAGGTATACCTGTAGGCAGCGGCTTGGCTCTGCTCCTGGCATTGCTGAAGTCCATGAGCGACGGTAACTACTCACCATCAGGTGGGCTGTATGCCTGACAGCGACTCGACACGGGCAATAAAAAAAGTTTCAAACGAATAAATACCAGCTCAAACCCTGGAAAACAAACAAACAAGTTTTCATAATATCGGATTGAAAATTGAAGTGCGGCTTATTGTAGTTAAGTAGGGGTAGATATTACTACACTGTCTATTTTTGCTGCGTGGCGATCATGTGCTTCAGCTTAAAGTGTGGGCCATAATAGTATAATTGGACTTTCGACCTCACTTTTCTGGTTGGGTGGCGGTATCTACGTTGCGATGTGGACATCGGTAATAACCTCACCTGCGGACTGCAAGCTCATTCATCCAACTACGCAGCAATAAAAATAACACAAAAAAAAAATAACTAAAAACATTCTTAATAAGACAAAATTTAATCAAACTCTCCAATGTTCCAATGGATTCCAATTAGCTCCGGTAGCAAACTGTAATGTTTACATAATTGTTATTGTAATGTTATTATTTTGGCAAGATTGTTTTAATAAAACGTAAATATAACGCAAGGTAAATTTACAAATTAGTTTTGCAAAACGGAAAATTAATCTAAACCGGCTTTGATTAAAAGTAAACAATCGTTATAATACAATTTAGCTGTTTCGTTGGAATTATGTTCACTACATTCTCTTGTTATTGGTGGAGTGGACAAATGTCGCCATTACCGGGGCAATAGCCTGCCGCAGTTTTAGCTTCCAGACCAGACTACGTACTCTTGACTTTTCGATTATTTTGAAATTTGTCATCTTAGCAGATAAATTGGTTACCACTGATATCGTGGTTACAAAGCTGGACAAAGACGGTGGACAAAAAGCTCAGAGTCAACTTGAAAATGTATCTTAATCGAATAAATCAAGTTAAGTCTGATAAGGGATTCATCGGGATCCATCGAATTACTGTTCCTCTTGAGATGCATTTAGATATCCAAATTTTATTTCGAATTTTGAGTATTAAAGACATGATTTGTTTAGGTGCAAATTTGGATACACTATCAAAAATATTAACACACTGTAGACTAGTTATGTCTGTCACATTATGTACGTTAATTTAAGCGCTAATAGTCTTATCAATTCGCTACAGTAGATTTATAACGATAATGATTATGATTAGTTTCATAAAACCTTTTTATTTTCTTACCTATTTTAGCGATTGAGGGACTAGTTTCTTAAAACCATTTGTAGATTTTCATTTGTATGACCTTCCCCGATCCTTTGGAACTGAATTCCTACAAATAGTTTTTTCAGATTCACTTTTCTTGTTGTTTAAAACGCAGGCTAGATTGCCGAAGTCTAGCTAAAATCCGTATATTTTCAAAATGTCTTAATCGAGACCCGAATCAGCATTTATCGGGACAGTAATTACAATTCCAATTCTAAATCTTTTCTAAAAAAAAGTTCCTCTGCTTTTTTCTAGCATTTTTCGTGTATATAGTAAATACGGATTATCCATTTGAAATGTTTTACCGACGTTCCACGCGAAACTTTATGACTTGCTCCGTAAATCTGATAATCGACAGTTTACTGCCAGTAACGGGCCGAGTGCTATCCTCGAGGGCTCTTTATAGTTTCATAGCTTCACAAATACTTAGTAATTATACGTGTAAAACTAAAGTTAGTCGCCACGTATCCTTGTAAGAAAATCATAATTCTCTGCTCGGCGAGCTATCAGTGCAGTTACCCATAATCTATACATCTATACATATAAATAAAATTGGAGTGTCTGTTTGTAATATTGAAATAACCGCTTTTTATTACATGCATATACATACATACACCAAAATAACATTTTTTAAAATTTTTGTCTTTCTGTCAGTCTGTTTGTCTGTCTGTCTGTCTGTTTGTTCCGGCTAATCTCTGGAACGGCTGGCCCGTTTTGACGAGACTTTCACTGATAGGTAGTCACCCGCGGTACAACAACAATCGCAGGTAACATCGCGCGACTCAGCTATCAATCTTAAAATTTAATGTTTCCGAAGCGAAGCGAGAGCGAGTCGTTAGTTAAATATATATGTAATGCTATTCTCTATTTAGTTTGGGTAAGGACAGCGTCCAAACATGTCTCCTAATTTTTTTATTTATTTTTTATTGCCTTTGTAGGCCGACGAGCATACGGCCCACCTGATGGTGAGTGGTTACCGTCGCCCATGGACTTCATCAATGCCAGGGGCAGAGCCAAGCCGCTGCCTACCAATATCACAGGAATACGATTCCATTTTAGCGATTCGGTTTTCTTACTTAAAAAGCGTTATGGTTGTCGCTTTTATTCGTTCAATTCATTTTTATGATGAGGCGGTCATTTTTAACGTCAAATCCATTTCTTGAGTGGCCTATAAAAGTTATGTGCGTCGGTGATGCGAGTAATGTTCTGTATGAATAATTTATGGTCAAAATAATAATTTTGGAATTGTTTTTATTATTATTATAAACTAGCTGACCCGGCAGACTTCGTAGTGCCTCAATCGATAAATAAAAGGCCTAAACTTTTGTATACAATAAACTTAAAACAAACAAAGAAATCCGTCCGAAGGGGACACATCAAAGGAAAAACAAAATTGTTATTTTTATTGAATTCCAAGCATTTTCATATTTATCTACATTTTAAACCTTCTCTGGACTTCCACAAATAATTCAAAACCAAAATTAGCCAAATCGGTCCAGCCGTTCTCGAGTTTTAGCGAGACTAAAGAATAGTAATTCATTTTTATATATATATAGATAATTGAATCTCGATACGATTGATATCTCGCACGCATCACAAGCCCTTCAAAGCATACTGAGATGTTTTTATTAATTAAACAAATAACACAAGCTAGTACTCCATTGCTGATGAGAATTCTTCAAATGAAGGTCTTAACGTGTCCGTTGACTAAGAATATTTGTAATCATCTCCTTTGAGCTAGGTTAAAACAATTAAATATGATTTAGTAACTAATAAAAAAAATTAAATAGCAATACGAACTGATTATTGAAATAATCATTTTTTTATATCCATGTGATATTAAGGATATTCAGCCAAATTCATTATTGTAGTGCTGTCGTTCCTTGACGCGTATGCAAAATGTCAAGTTTAATCGGACGTCTTGAAGTTGGCATAATATAATCGCCTAACAACAGATGACATATTTTTACTGGTGGTAGGACGTTTTGTGAGTCCGCACGGGTAGGTACCACCACCCTGCCTATTTCTGCCGTGAAGCAGTAATGCGTTTCGGTTTGAAGGGTGGGGCAGCCGTTGTAACTATACTGAGACCTTAGAACTTATATCTCAAGGTGGTTGGCACATTTACGTTGTAGATGTCTATGGGCTCCAGTCACCACTTAACATCAGGTGGACTGTGAGCTCGTCTACCCATCTGAGCAATAAAAAAATATCGGACTTCTTAAAGTTGGCGTAGTAAAAGAAAAGAAAAAAAAATGTAATAGCCTAACAACAAATGACATTGTTGCCTAAGCTGTAATTTATGACTGAGTGACCTAACGGCTCATCCGGTGTTAAGTGTTTAACAGAGCCTTTAAACGTCACAAAGTGAATTTCGCGTCCATCTTTCCAAATGGTCGCCGACCATTGAAACCGGAATGAAACGCGGCAGAATTAGATAAGAAGCTGCAATGTATCCGTGCGAATGAAATTACAAATTAAAACAAATTAGTAAACTAAAATATCTAATAAATTAAACTAAATAGTAACTAATCTTACGAAGTGCTTCATGCGCTAAATGTGAGTGGTAAAATTAATATTTCATTTTCATCTTTACGACCGTGGACTGCGGAATGCATTGCATCAACCGTCTAGACTTCTAGCGCTATATTAGCAAGGCGTTTTGGTACCCGCGCAGGGAAAATTAAACCCAGCTTGCTATATGACACGGTAACCTGTTCCAAACATTTGAAATGATTCGGAAATCGAATGGAAACTATTTCATTAATAACAAATAGGTTTTGTTAAGTTTTAATAGTGCTTAATTAGAAAACCTTGTTTAATGTTTTCATTAAATTTTTTACATTCATTCAATTATTGTAAAGGGCGACTTGGCTGTGCCCCTGAAATTACTGGTCTTCGTTAGCGACAATGATTACCTCATCAGTTAGGCCGTATGTTTGTCCCCTTGTATTTTCTTAAATTGCTTAATGACAATTATAACAAATCTGTATATATATATAAATGAATTGCTGTTCGTTAGTCTGGACCGATTTGGCTAATTTTGGTCCTGAATTATTTGTGGAAGTCCAGAGAAGATTTAAAAGGTAGATAAATACGAAAATGCTCGGTATTAAATAAAAATAACAATTTTGTTTTTCCTTTGATGTGTCTCCCGTCGGACGGATTCCATTGTTTGTTTTAAGTTTATTTTATACAAAAGTTTAGGTCTTTTCTTTGTCGATTGAGGCAATACGAAGTCTGCCGGGTCAGCTAGTTTTATATATTATAATCTCGCCTTTAAAGTAATAAAGGCGAGAGAGTCTTATTATTTCTGTCGCTTCGAAAGCGCGTTACTTATGTCCCTTGTTATCCGTCAACATTTGCAATGTTGTGCTAATTACGCCAAAATTTCATTTTAAAAAAAATCTTGACAAACAAACGTAAATAACAAATTAGTTTTAAATTATCTCGTAAGACTCGCGAAAAACAACAAAAAATCCTTTACTAACGACATTCATTCAATTGTTAATTGAGTTACTTTAGAAAGTCCCAAATTGTTAATAGAACTACATACTTTATTTGTTTCGTAATTAGATCCACTTAGTAAATGAAGTAAAATAAAATTGGTTCTATTGACTACAAATTAATAGATTAAAACAGATTTATATTTATTGTCTATTTAATTTTATATAAATAGAAAACATTTTAATGAAAGACCACGGATTATAAGTATAATAATAAGATTTTAAGTCGAATATTCCGATGCTTTTGTATTCGAAAAAGAAAATGTTTATTCATTTTATTAAACCTCTCTATTGATATCAAAGACTCATTCCAAACATTTTTTGAAAGACAGTTATAGACTTCAGAGATCACAATTTTGTATTACAAATTTCACTAAGTCAAAACCTCGGGCCATTGCTTAGAACGTTGAACAAGCTCACAAGGCCCACCTGGTCTTAAAAATTGGTTATCGACCGCCATAGACATCAAATATGTAAATGCTGCTCCTTACCTTGAGACTTAGAACTCGTGTTCTAAGAACTCGGGCGGCAGAAATAGGCGGACTGGAGTTACCTACACGTCCGCTCTCAAAAATTCTGTACCACCATTAGGATATTAATGTGTTATACACATCATTTTAAGCGTACATCTGCTTTGAATGTATCTTTCTAATAATATAAAACAAGCTTGCACCGAGCTACGAAAGCTAGAGTATGATTCTGTGATCTTAAACTTAAGTCATGGTCATCAAAGTGGAAAACGGCTGTTTGGAGACATAGGCCAAATCACTTTATCAAAAAGCACACAAATAGTCACATAGTTTTATGGTTTTTTTTTGCATACTTCATACTCGTACGTTTCATACGTTTAGATTAGATTATATAAACACGTACACAGTTTCGACAATATGAATAGAAAAATAATAATAGGAGAAATTAATTGCCGGGATTCGATTTTTAAAAAAAACAGCACCCTTGATGTATACAGGGTGTGAACGAACGCAACATATTAAATCGACCCAAGTACATATACGGCGTGTAATATTTAAGTTCACGTGAAAAACGATTGCCTTTTTTAATTATAATATACGTCGCAGTTCAGACATTTTATTGTTTTTTGACTTTATGATTTAATGCATGCTGTATGTTTGAATGTTATTGACATTTAGTTATTTGCTTGTTTTCTCCTCTTTCGCGATTCGAATTGAAATTACGTAAAGTTTTTGAGTAAAGAGTAAGGAGAATCAGCAAGCTGAAGTGGCAGTGGGCTGGCCATATATGCCGTAGGACTGACAATCGCTGGAGCAGACGGGTTCTCGAGCGGAGACCGCGCAGCGGAAGACGTAACGTGGGACGCCCCCTGGCTAGATGGTGCGATGACCTCCGCACGGTGGCCGGCAAGAAGTGGATGAGGAGAGCCGCAGACCGGGCTCAGTGGTGTAGATTGGGAGAGGCCTATGTCCAGCAGTGGACGACTGTGGGCTGTTGATGATGATGATGATGAAAGTTTTTGGCTCTATTCACTGTATCTAATTTAATTCGTATTGTTAGAATTGTAAACTGATAAACTGCGTTTTACATCAGGTTCGCAATGGAAGGGAAATTGCTCTTCACTCAACCGAACGATAACAATTGGAGGAAAGGCCGCACCATCAAGTTGACGCCGATCAACGCTCTCTTGGTAACCAACGGAAAGGTCAGTTTTAAATTGCTTTTTCGAAGTATTTTTTTATATAGAACCTATACAGCAAAATTACCTTCAAGTCAACCTAATTTGAGCTATCACCGGAGCTTATAGAGTCTCAATTTGAATGCTACAGTTCGTCTTAAGACATAAGAGAGAGGCTGCCAGGAACCTCGTCTACCATTTAAAGTACCGTAAATTGTGCTTACGTCTAAGTCCTACTTGTGTAAGAATGGAACCCAAAAGGAACATCACTATCCGAACGGTCTTTGTTCGGTAGACTCATGGTACGGATTTTGATTCATTATCGTTCATGAACTGACTACACTACATACAAAATAACTTTACTAATTGAAGTCATATAAATATAAATTAGTTTGTGAATACCGAAATTGTAAACCATGCTTAATAGTTAAGGGTAGTAGCGAGCCATTTCCAACATAAGTATAAGTTAGAGTACTTACCGTGGAGACTCTACAAACCATCTCTGTAAAACCCGTTTGGATATTTTTTACTGGTGGTAGGACCTCTTGTGAGTCCGTGCGATGGGTACCACCACCGTGCCTATTTCTGCCGTGAAGCTGTAATGCGTTTCGGTTTGAAGGGTGGGGCAGCCGTTGTAACTATACTTGAGACCTTAGAACTTATATTTCAAGGTGGTTGGCGCATTTACGTTTTGGATGTCTATGGGCTCCAGTAACCACTTAACACTGGGCTGTGAGCTCGTCCACCCATTTAAGCAATTAGAAAATCGTAGAAATATTAATTAATTGTGTTAATATCTAAATTGTAAACCATATAGTTAAGGGAAGCAGCGAGCCATTCCCAACATAAGTATAAGTTAGATTACTTACGGGAGAGACTCCACAAACCATCTCTGTAAACCCATTTGGATATAAAACCGTTCTTTATTGATAGCGTTTAGTTCTATGCTCCGACGTCAGAGACACAAAAGAGCGTTCGTAAGACCAAACTTGTATTTCAGCCAACGATAACCCACAAAACGAATGAGATCCGCGAGACCAGAGAAGCGAGAGACCGGGAAGCGAGAGAGAAAGAGGGGGAGACGCTGTTCGCTCGGAGCGGCGTGAGGGAGGCCGCCCTCCTCCTGGTGAGGGAGAAAGCGGGCAGGTACACGCTGCAGAGAGAGCCGTTATTCCTCGACCGCTGTGTGGTGGCCGCTGATCACGAGCCGGAACATTTCTTTGAAGTACACGAAATAACTACAAAAGACTCTTACATATTTAAGGTTAGTATTGTAGCGAACCCAGCGTAGTGAATATTTTCTATCTGTTCCAGTTAAATTTTACTCTCAACGAACTTAAAGAAGTTTAACTTCGAAAGTGGACACATTTAGCTCTAAGACTAGTAAAATCACATCTTCCACATGAATTTCGATTTGAAGGGTGGGGCAGCTTTTTTTTATTTTTTATTGCTAGATGAGTGGACGAGCTCACAGCCCACCTGATGTGAAGTGGTTACTGGAGCCCATAGTCATTTACGATGTAAATGCGCCACCCACTTTGAGATATAAGTTCTAAGGTCTCAAGTATAGTTACAACGGCTGCCCCACCCTTCAAACCGAAACGCATTACTGCTTCACGGCAGAAATAGGCAGGGTGATGGTACCTACCCGCGCGGACTCACAAGAGGTCCTACCACCACCTATTGTAACTACACTGAGACCCTAGAACTAATATCTAAAGGTGGATGGCGGCATTTACGTTGTAGATGTCTATGGGCTCCGGTAACCACGCAACACCTTATGACGTTGTCACGTTCAACTATCTTCAGTAAACCGACTTTACAGACAACCGATTTATGAACGTTCTCGATAGCGTAAAAGTTAAATCAAATTTGTATGGTGTTTTAACGTTCGTCTACGTTTGCCGCTAGGGGCGCTGTTTTAACTGCATACAAATTTGAGTTACTTTTACGCTATTGGGAACGTTAAAAAACATACTAAGCACTAAGTAATAAAAAAAAAACTTTGATTCCAGGCTGAAGAAAACACACGAACACGATCATGGTATAGGCAGTTGCAGTACCACGCGCAAGGAGCCGGCGCTTGGAGGAAGAGGCGTAACGCACTCGCGAACATAATGATCAACCCGATGCTGACTAGAAATTAATCGAAATCCAACATGCCTTTGACGTAAGCCGTTAGTCAAAATGACTCGTACGAAATGACCATGTTGATATCAGTTTTAACGTAGAAAATATCTTTAAAAAACATCTATATTTCGACCTCATGTCTCAAGGTGAGCTCACTTAATACCAGATTGATCCGCTTCTGGCCATCGAAATAGGGTATTTCGGTCTAAGAAATTAATGCGGTATTTGAAATTATCAATCCATTTTCAATCCAAACATTCGTAAAAGCATTTAAATGTCTACGTTCCAAGTGAAGAAATGTTAGACTTTATTGCATATAATTTAGCGAATTCAGTGTATTTTGTTGTTAAATCCACTTTAGAAACATCTTCCTTAGAAGATTTTGAATTCTGATACAGCGAAAATAAACTATTTGTAAGATAAAGCTTTATTTTCTCCGAAAATTTGATATCGTTAAAATCGATAACGGCTCGATCTAATTTATCGCATCGATTTATCCATACGTGCATTTTGTAAATCGATTATTGTGTTATTAACATACCGTTTAAGACGACATCTAATGTAGTTCAATTTTTTCATTATTTTCTTTCCGTGTATAATAAAAATAAAAACGTTTTGCCACTAGTTCATAATTTTAGCTTTACACCAAAATTTAGATGATTTAACATTATTACGTATCCCTTAAATAAATAACATTAAAACGAATAAATTGTAAATAACTTTTGTTTAATTAAATAATAGCTGTGATAATTTCAACGTTGAAAATGAAAAAAAAATGATACAAAAAAAATTTATTTACAATAAAACAAACGCTTCGTAACCGATTCGGGTTTTGTAAAATATATAAATTTATTATTATTATTATTTTTATTGAGGAGTTTCATTATTAATTTTGTTTTAAATAAAATGTAATGTTATTTAATTTCCTGACTAGTCTTAAGAGAATTACGTGTTATATTTAGATTATATTATAAATAATATTTTTTTTGTTTAGAAAAAGACATTCCTCTGTATTTATTGTATCTATCGTTCAGTTTTAGGACATTTCTCGTTAAAATCTAGTTTTTAAATGTTTCTTTCTTGGCTTATGAGTATTTTTATTGTATTTTTTGTTCTTGTTAGTGGAGGCAAAAGGAAATAAATTGAATAAAAATGAATTATGTTGTTTGATTGCTTCGATTCGAAGATATTCTACGAATTCTATTCGGTAGACAAGGAAATCCTTTGAAGGATTGACCAACCGTTATTACGAGACCTCACATTTCAAGGTAAATAACTAATAAAGTAATAAGACCCGGTGGTAGCCTGTCAGATCTTTTGCTACTGATGAAAAGAAGTGGGAAGACTGCAGAGCTTCGTCTAAATGCATCTTCAGTACGTGTGACGTCACTTGTGGTCTACAGTTACGCAACGATTATATCATATTCACTATGCTAATTATTCTGTGATCGTTTTAATATGATGTTACATCCAGTATCAACTTTCGTAACTACATATTATGTTGTTTATTAATTGGAATTTAATGAGAATTTTTGTCGAACATAAAAATTTATTCGTGAAAAATGCGTGAGATATGCGTTATGTCCGTCGTCAATTTTAAATTGTTAATGTACTATTCCTTCACCTTAACGGGAGTTTTGTTATTGGTCTAATCGGAAAACCGTCTGACTCATCTCAGTGAACCAAAATTTCTTTTTACCGATATTGGTGACTCGGCGTGATATGAACGTGCAACTTGGTGTAACTTCAACTGTTGATTACAATCAATAATTAATTATTAATAGTCAAATCAGTAGCATAATACTGTTGCCTACCGATTGTTCAAATATCGTCACATACGTTTGTTTATTTGAACTCAGATGATTGCGTTCGCCTTTATTATTTTCTACTATACTGTGACTACTGTGGGAGGTCCCTTAAATTGGTCCAGCACTTCCCTTGAGCATCGAGAGAAGTATAGGAACAACGTAAGACGCGTCAAATTTGCCAAAGCTACATAAACAAAACAATCACTCCGTCAAGAGCGAAATTATTGAGAAGAAGATGCTTGCATTTATGCGCTAGCTATAAAACGAATAATCCAATAAGTCAATCCGTGGAACATAAAAGTTAAACACAATATTAAGTGGAATATTATCAACAGACTAAATGTAATACAGCGAGCGTGTTCATTTCCTCGACGTTCGAAGACGGCAAATAACGATATAATTATAACATCTTTCGCCTTTAGACGGAGCTAGAGACGATTTATAAGCAACGACTATCGTAACGTTATCCAATCGAGTCGTTAAGTCGTAGACTACGGCCGTTTTCCAATTACAGCACAAGAGCGCATTGTGCGGCATAATGCTCAACTAAGCTTCAGCATAATTCGGCATTGTGCGTCACTGAGTCGCATTATGCTCTGTAATTGGAAAACTACCATTAACTAATGGTTAATTACAGAGCATAATTAGCTAAGCTAACAACTAAGCTCAACGGAAGCTTAGTTGAGCATTATGCCGCATAATGCGCTCTTGTGCTGTAATTGGAAAACGGTCTACATATAGCAAAAAAGCGAGAAATTAAATTAATTGTGAACGTTAATTTTGCGCTAATGAGCGCTATGACATGTCTTTCTTCAAACGAGGCTTGCGGAGAGTACTTAACGGTAGGCAGCGGCTTGACTCTGCCCTTGGCATTGCTGACGTCCATGAGAGATGGTGACCACTTACAATCAGGTGCGCGTTTGCTTGTCTGCCTACAAAGGCTGTAAAAAAATAAAGTTATTCTGAATAATGTCTATTAAAATTCTTGATGCTTATTTACGTAAAACTTGAGGGCGTGGCTGTGGCGACGGAATCGGTGCACTCTTGGCGAGATATTGTTAACTCGATGGCATTACGGTGTTGACGGAATCGGTGCACTCCTGGCAAGTTCGTGTTCACTTTGGCCATCAGGGTTGAGTTTGGCCCTAGCCTCTAGCGATAACTTCAAACGATTATTAAAAGGGAGTTTTGATAAGTCCGGCGTGGATGAACCCCTAGACCAGCCGATGTCCACGTAAGGTCTGTTGTGATTTAGTCTTTTTTTTTATTGTTTAGATGTGTGGACGAGCTCACAGCCCACCTGGTGTTAAGTGGTTACTGGAGCCCATAAACATCTACAACGTAAATGCGCCACCCACCTTGAGATATAAGTTCTAAGGTCTCGGTGTAGTTACAACAGCTGCCCCACCCTTCAAACCGAAACGTATTACTGCTTCAAGGCATAAATAGGCAGCACTCAATAGTTCCTAAAACAAGTAAAACTGTCTACTTTCAATTGCATTAAAAGTTCTTGGTAGGTAATCGTTGTTTATAAATAGCTTCCTCGATCCTCTTGTGCACGCCGCTTACGCAAACGTCATAGCGGTAATAACCTCGAATGTACGAAATGTGGGTCTTATTAATATTAAGGAAAACGCTCTGCCTATACGTTATGTATCATATTTGAGATTTTTACTATTAATACGATTAGCGTATTAGCAATGAGATGTTCATGTTTGAACAGAAGCACCCTATACGGTTTTCCTTAGCACTAATAGATTGAATATTGGCTTACATCGAGTCAGTGAGTGTATAAGCACTTGATGCAAATATGTACATAATACGTGTAAAAATGACCTGGACAATTTAGTGATAACATAAGGTATGAAAATCAAGATGATCAAGAAGTTTAAATCTGTTTATTAACTAGAAGTAATGTAAATTTCGATTCGAGTAGATCCGAACTGCCTTCGTGTCTCTACAATTATCGAGAACATTCTCGGCAAGACAAGTCGTTAAGATATGTGTTTCCTCTATTTGATAATAGATGGCGTTAAAGTTCTCGAGCGTTCTCGATTTTTCGAGTTCTTTTCATATTCGTTCCTACTATTCGATGATAGATGGCGTTACTTTTATCAGCGTAACTATATTCAAGCAAAATACACCATTCTTTCGCGGTAGACCAAAGCAGGGATATAGGGAGTGCTCTGAGGATTTGTTCGATAAGATACCTCTGTCGTTTACTGGCAATCGCGCCGTCCGCTACAGAATTCTTCCGTGCGTTTTCCACAGAGGTATTTTTTACCACGTACCATCTGGCTCTCAAATGAACTCCAGAGCGCTATGATATCTCACCTAAAAACTAGGCTTGCGGAAATCACTCAGGGGTAGGTTAGTCTTGGCTATGCTCTTGGCATTACTGGTATCCATGAGCCCCAGTATGAGCTCACCCTCAGATGGGCCATAAGCTCTTTTGCCCAATTTTTTTTATTGCCCGAGCAGACAGACGAGCATACGGCTTATCTGATGGTAAGTGGTTACCGTCGCTCATGGACGTCAGCAATGCCAAAGGTAGAGCTAAACCGCTGTCTACCGCTCCAAGCCGTTGCCTACCGCTCCAAGCCGCTGCCTACCGCTAAAAGGACAATACAAAAATACCAAGCTCACGACTCGAATACACCATCGACAATAAGGTTTCTGCTTACATTGCAAGTCAATGAAAACACAAGATATTCGACAATCACAAGTATACGTGTTGCAAGTATACTGTTGAAGATTGTTTTCAAAGAACGAGACCCGAATCCCAGTTTTATTTAACTTCTCGCATCGCGGTTACTAGGGTTCAGCCCCCACATTAATTATGCAAGTAAAAACAGGAAGCGGTTAGGGCGCAAACAGACCCTTGCATGAATTTCACGCCTACACGTCAACATTAAACAAAGGAGAGTTACGTATCTCATTACTATGTCGCCCAATGATTATAATGATTTACTTAAACTACCAAACGAAACCGGTTCACATTAAACTATATTTAATTCATTTGTGACTCTTATACAAGTTTAACATAAGAGTCAATTTTGTTTGTGAAACATTAAAGAATAGTTCATACGAAAATGGTTAAGGTTCAGAAGAGACAAGCCAGAAATTACACATCTCAAACTTTATTAGTTACATTGTGCGAAGTTTAAATCAAATTTTACTTGATACGGTGGGTGTTCGTTAATACCTCGACTTCTTGTCTGTTTGACGTGTTGACTTAAGGTGTTGACGGAAGTGTGTACATGTTGTCATAAAAAATTATTTATTATTATGAGACTGTTTGTGTTGTTATTAAATTAATGTTTTCTGATGTACCGCGGTGATTGCATACGTCCTGGGAAATGAACATATCTTTTTGAAGTGAAACTTCCTTATCGGCGTTGGAAAAAAATTTACCGTCACATTTTTCGGTTACGCGTCACATTTTTCCGTTACGCGCCATCTTTTTTGTATTCATGTCTATGATAATAAAATCCTTTTGTTTAAACTTTATCTAATTTAACTTTTTTGTATTCATGTCTATGATAATAAAATCCTTTTGTTTAAACTTTATCTAATTTAACTTTATTTAACCAATTTCTAGAAAGTTGCATGTAGATCATTTTTCGAAAAATAAGGCCATAAAGAAGTTTCACTTCTTACGTGTGTACACTAGTACACGCACACATTTTTCTTTTTTGAAACAAAAGCTAGAGTAATTTTAACTTTGAGCCTAGCACTTAGCACCATAGTGCGCAATTTGAGCTATACGTCAAATCAAGCCCAAGATAAGATTTTTTATTATTATTAGTATGTTCTTCGGTTATCGCGAGGCGTAGACAAAATCAAAACTTACAGTTCAGTACCGGGTTGTTAACTTTCATTATTTAATTTTTTGCGAAGATAGAGGATGAGGTCACGGCCCGCCTGGTGTTGAGTCGTCTTCGGACTCCATAGACATTAATCACGTTAATACCGCCACTCGCCTTGAGTCATGAGGTCTAAGACTCAATTGTATATATGTATATTTTTATTGCCCCTGTAGGAAGGCGAGCATACGGTCTACGTGATGGTGAGTGGTTACCGTTGCTCATGGATGTCAGCAATGCTACGAGCAGAAACTGATGCTTTGATGTTCAATTAACTATTACGTTAGCTTCTTTGACATGATCTGAATTTTCAGTTTTGCAATATAAAAAAAAAGATGTGTGGTGTTGTGGGACACTGGATAGGAACGAAGTTCCTTATTATAAAAATATTAATTTTAAGTCCTATTCGAGGTATAAAGAAAATAAAACTGGAGGTTTCGCAACAACCCACGGTCGTTCGGTAACGTGCGAACTTATCGTGGTACAATTCATTCACGGTTGTTTGCATAAGAGTTAGTGTATTGTGCAAACGAACACTCTGAAATCGTGGTAAATGATGATAAAAAAATATGTTATTTTTTGTACGTTATTACAAAGTTAAGTCGTACACTGTGTGTATTACTAATAAAAATCTTACGTTACGGACGTTTTTTCCCGGTTAGGGTACCTCTCCGCATCGTCATAAGAAACTTCGTTCCAAAAACAGACTACGAATAATGTTGAAACTCAAATCGCTAGTTTGCAAAACCGTACAAAGTAATCTGCCAGACTAACTTGACTTCGTACACTCGCTGCTGTATCTAGTTCCCAACTTCACAGTTCTCACAGAATCAAACCTTAGTTTCAGACCTTGGTTTTGTTAAGACAAGTAAGTTATGGCGTTTGAAATTTGTAAGACGATCACAGCAAGAAGCGTGAATGCGGAAGGAATTTAGTACGGTAGTATTAGTATTAGTAGTAGTAAGGATGGAGTGCTTCTCTAAGGAATTGCTTGCGATGACCCCGTCACTCCCTTCTTAATATCGCACTACATGCCTATAATCTCTAGCCAGAGCATGAATTATTTTCGTCACATACCATCCGAATTTGGAATGAATGTTCCTCTTCTGTGCTTCCTCTGAAATTGTGTGAGCACGATACAACGTTTTGCTTATACCTTTGAATAGACCATTGGCTGATGTTCTCTACCGACGAGGACCACTTAATGAATCGTAAGTTCGTCTGCCATGATAGGCGAGAAAAAAAGGAACGCACTTTTTTATTGACGTGACAACGTTTTATAATTCGATGGAGCCGGCTGCACGCACGAAAAAACATGACTCATGCGGCGTTACCTCGCTCTGAGGCGTATTTTCTTATGACGTTGTCACGTTCAACTATCGTCAGTAAACCGACTTTCCAGACGACCGCTTTTTTTTGCATTAAAACTGTATTGAGGTTCACATTAAAAAATAGGATTTGGACATAATATTGTACTAATTTGGACAAACTTTAGTCTGGAAGGTGTGGACAAATATACAATACAATTAAAGCTGCGACAAATGAACAGGAGTTTCGGTAACCATAATCCTGGTCCAGCAGATGTTTCGTCATAAGACCTCATCTAAGACCTGATTTATCATTAATTATAAATTTAGAGCTTATGAAAAATAATAAGGGAGCGAGGGGGCTTGTATTGCGCACAAAGCCGTAGCCACATCGCTATAATATGTACATAAACATACATAATATATATTACTGTGGGTCTTGAGTCTTCTAGTTGGGATAAAGCCCAGCGTGGCAGCCTCCTGTTGGAGTCATCCTGTTGCCCTTATTACTTTTTCCCTTATACCTAACTTATCCTAACTACTAACAAAAAAAATGGCTATGTACCTGTTTTGAAATAGTCCGAAACAGCGATGGTTTCCTCAGGGTTATTCCGGAGAAATCGTAGGAAGATTACAAGTGTCCTATAATTTCGGGAGCATACCCGTTAGGGCTCACGAAAGGGCACTCGCTACGTGGCTTAACAAAGCACAAATAGAGTGAACCTAAGCACACAGTTTAGAATCCACACGTGCTCTACTAACTTCATACGACCCAATGTTTGCGTTTGTAATTAAATTTTTTAAGGAATTGCTTGCGATGACCCCGTCACTCCCTTCTTAATATCGCACTACATGCCTATAATCTCTAGCCAGAGCATGAATTATTTTCGTCACATACCATCCGAATTTGGAATGAATGTTCCTCTTCTGTGCTTCCTCTGAAATTGTGTGAGCACGATACAACGTTTTGCTTATACCTTTGAATAGACCATTGGCTGATGTTCTCTACCGACGAGGACCACTTAATGAATCGTAAGTTCGTCTGCCATGATAGGCGAGAAAAAAAGGAACGCACTTTTTTATTGACGTGACAACGTTTTATAATTCGATGGAGCCGGCTGCACGCACGAAAAAACATGACTCATGCGGCGTTACCTCGCTCTGAGGCGTATTTTCTTATGACGTTGTCACGTTCAACTATCGTCAGTAAACCGACTTTCCAGACGACCGCTTTTTTTTGCATTAAAACTGTATTGAGGTTCACATTAAAAAATAGGATTTGGACATAATATTGTACTAATTTGGACAAACTTTAGTCTGGAAGGTGTGGACAAATATACAATACAATTAAAGCTGCGACAAATGAACAGGAGTTTCGGTAACCATAATCCTGGTCCAGCAGATGTTTCGTCATAAGACCTCATCTAAGACCTGATTTATCATTAATTATAAATTTAGAGCTTATGAAAAATAATAAGGGAGCGAGGGGGCTTGTATTGCGCACAAAGCCGTAGCCACATCGCTATAATATGTACATAAACATACATAATATATATTACTGTGGGTCTTGAGTCTTCTAGTTGGGATAAAGCCCAGCGTGGCAGCCTCCTGTTGGAGTCATCCTGTTGCCCTTATTACTTTTTCCCTTATACCTAACTTATCCTAACTACTAACAAAAAAAATGGCTATGTACCTGTTTTGAAATAGTCCGAAACAGCGATGGTTTCCTCAGGGTTATTCCGGAGAAATCGTAGGAAGATTACAAGTGTCCTATAATTTCGGGAGCATACCCGTTAGGGCTCACGAAAGGGCACTCGCTACGTGGCTTAACAAAGCACAAATAGAGTGAACCTAAGCACACAGTTTAGAATCCACACGTGCTCTACTAACTTCATACGACCCAATGTTTGCGTTTGTAATTAAATTTTTTTGGAGCCCACAGATCCGTGCGTTGTTAGGTTAATTCATTTTTCGTTTCGATTTTACGAAAACTTCATGAACGAGGTCCCAGCACGGCGTCTATTTACTAATAATAATGGATTTCTCCGCAACACCGAAGTGAGTCTTCGGGGGATAATGATGTTTGCTTACAAAAAAAAAAAAAGAACATAATGATGAAGATCTTTAGGGAAGATTGTTATATTTTTTTAAACTTTGCTTTATTATCTTGTAGGGTATTAAGTTAATGGGTACTGCTTTTAAGGTTTTTTTGTTTTGTTTTTAATGTTCATTAAATTACAGGTATTTTCCTCAGCTTCATTAAGCGAGATATTGTGTTCGGTTTATTGTTAGGGAAATTTCATTAATTATTGCTTAGATTAATAGCGCGGAAACAGTATGATGCAGGACGAACCTCAAGCGCTCGGGCCACTTGATTTTAGGCTATTATATTAAATGGCTACCGGCGACTATAGGTATAACGCGAAAGCCGCCGTATACCATGAGATATGAGATTGAATAATCTATAGCTGGCGACCTTCAAAACAGAAGACGTGGCTGTTTCATGGCAGTATCTACCTAGACGACGTACTGAACGTGATGTAATGGAACTTATGCCGTTCTTTTAGTATTACAGATCGCTGGGAAATCTAATTTCGTCCAAATAAAACGTAGTGGACTAAAAATTTAAATTTTTAAAAGTAATTTTGACCAGTAATTGGTTTGAATTGGTGGGTCAGCTTCCACTTAAAACCAAGTTGTTTGCCTAGCTAAAGCATTAAGTAAAAACCGAAAATTACCTGCATTAACACTTTTCCTACAGAGTTTTTACTTCCCTTCGATAGCATGAAACTATGTATATTTTAACTAACCTGTGATTAAATTTGCAATCGATTTACGTTTGACGATTACGTGATCTGTTTTATTATACAAACCTGAACTTTTGAAAGAAAAAAAAAAGTTTTTCGTCATCCCACAGACGTCCACCATATACAAATAACTAATTTCGATATTTAAAAAAAATTTATAATCCTCTAATTTAGGTTTGCTGAAAGAAAATTCGCGTCCGACATAAAATCGTGCCGTTCTTGTAATATTCTGCGTACTATTAACAGTTATGCGGAATTTACATTACGAAATTAGTCTCATGCATGTTGAACTCAGTTTCACGAAAGTAATTTCGATATATGCCAAATTAATTTCGTAAAAAAATTAGTGTCGCGAAATCCACAGTATCGCAGTTAATCATGGCGCCTTTAGCATCAAAGCTATATTTTGTTATATTCAATGTAGCTAAAGAAATGATTATATTATATAAACTTTAAAAAAGACTATCAAGAAAAAAAGGCGTTGGTGGATTCGAGAATGGCTAACAAGAAGGCATTTGGGTGCAATGAAGTTAGTCTCTGAATTAGCAGATGAAGAACTTGAGAGCTATAAAAACTATTTTCGAATGAGTGAAGTTAATTTTAATTTTTTACTGTAGGTGTTTCGAGTCCCAGAGACACACTCTTGTCGCTGATATGAAAGCGCAGCCGCTTTCGCGACACTAGGTCACGTCGCATCTACAGTATGTTTGTTAAAATAAATAATAAATAAATAAAATAAAAAAAAATTGTATGACACTAATTTCACCAAAAAATCGCGCAGATCACGAAACTTATTTGCATTCATGAAATTGAGGCATGTATTACGAAAATATTAAATTAGATGTGAAGCTGTTGGTAAAAGTAATGTCACGAAATTAATTTCATGTCACTAATTTCGTAATGTAAATTCGCCTTTAGTAATAAAATCTGTAGTGGCGTCGTGAAACATTGAATTTATTGAAAATTTATTTTACTTTAACTTTATTATACGAAACATTGATTAATAAGCTGGTTACTTGATTTAAAAAAATACTGTTCATCCCCTTTATGTTATGAGAGTATTACAACCAGATTCAGAACAATGTTAACGTATAATAACAACAAAATTATACATAGAATTGGTTGTTCGGCTCGGGGCGAACGTTTTTTCTTTACTTTGTAAAGTTTCTAGGAAATTTTCAAATCATTATTATTCATGAGCGTGTTTTTATTTTTATTTTGGTAGCTCTTTTATTTTGGGTTTCTATGGGAATCTTTTTTGAATCTACTATAGTTGATAGAAGCTTTTGATTCACTTGAAGTCTTAGAAATAGCATTGTCGAAATTGAACCAATACTTAATGATAGCGCTAAGAATATGTGTGATGTATATAATCTAATATATAAAATTCTCGTGTCACAATGTTCGTTCCCATACTCCTCCGAAACCGCTTGACCGATTCTCATGAATTTTTTTATGTATATTCAGTAAGCCTGAGAATCGGCTACTATTTATTTTTCATACCCCTAAGTGATTAGGGTTGTCCACCCCTGACATATTTTTTTTTATTTGAACTTTTTTTTTTGTTATTATGAGGTATTATGTGGTTGAATGAGGTTTTGTTATTTTTATTATATAATATTCCCTCATCGTTCACAGCACTACATACCTCTTTCACTCATTTACCACATCCTTACACACTTACAATAAGTTAGTTTTTTTTTCTACACTAGAAATTCCCTAGAAATCTTATATATGGCAAAACAATGTTTGCCGGGTCAGCTAGTGAATATATAAAATTCTCGTGTCACAATGTTCGTTCCCATACTCCTCCGAAACCGCTTGACCGATTCTCATGAAATTTTTTATGCATATTCAGTAAGCCTGAGAATCAGCTACTATCTATTTTTCTAACCTTTAAGTGATAAGGGGTGTTCACACCAAAAAAAATATTTTGTTTTTTTGAAAATTTTTTTTTTTAATGTTTGATGTTTTGTTATTTTTAAACCACATTTCCTCATCGTTCACAGCGCTCCAGGCCTTTTTCACTCATATTCCACATCCTTATACACTTCCAATAAGTTTTTTTTTTCTACACTAGAAATTATCTAGAAATCTTATATATGGCAAGACAACGTTTGCCGGGTCAGCTAGTAAGTATATATAATAATATCAACTACTCCAGACAATGAAAGATTTAACTGCGTTTTCTGTAATATAAATACGATAATTTAATATCTTTTTTTGAATTAATATTTTAAACAATATTATTAAATTATGTAAGATTGAATTATTTCTCTTCATTGTCATGAATGACAGGTTAATTTATGAACTTGTCTATGAAAAATATTTTTAAAACTAAATAGTTTTATCTTTACATAGGTATTATATGTAGCATATTTTAACTATAGGATAGTCGTTACAGGAAACAGAAATGGGTCATGATGAGAAAACTGATGATCATCAAGCGAGATGATGATGGTGGTACATATGATTGAATCTTAAATGGTTATTGTTAGAGCGAAAATGTACGGCTAAGGAAATGTCCGTGACGTCATTTTTTTTTTATTGCTTAGATTGGTGGACGAGCTCACAGCCCACCTGGTGTTAAGTGGTTACTGGAGCCCATGGACATCTACAACATAAACGCGCCACCCACCTTGAGATATAAGTTCTAAGATCTCAGTATAGTTACAACGGCTGCTCCGCCCTTCAAACCGAAACGCATTACTGCTTCACGGCAGAAATAGGCAGGGCGGTGGTGCCTACCCGCGCGGACTCACAAGAGGTCCTACCACCAGTAATTACGCAAATTATAATTTTGCGGGTTTCAATTTTATTACACGATATTATTCCTTCACCGTAAATTACGTCTTCATGAGTAAGGACGTGGGATGGTAACTCAAAAACGCCCTCTATCTTTGCAAGTGCTAGTATCGCTAGAAATAGTCTTATTCAGCTCATTAAGTAGTAATGACTCTTGATTTAGCTTATGAAGTGGGCGTGATATCGTTTCTGAATAATTTCGTATTTATAAAATGCGTTATTGCTGTCGGAAAATTTTGCTTTAACAGATTAAAAAAAATATGTTTCTACATTCAATTCCTTCGCATTTCTGTTATATGCGTTCGTTAGATTGTGATGAGGCCTGACACGGTCAAGGGGAGGTTTTTTTTTCGTGGTACACATGCTTATAAAAGTCATCGTGGCCTAAAGGATAAGACGTTCAGTGCATTCGTATTGAGTGATGCACCGGTGTTCGAATCCTAGGCGGGTACCAATTTTTCTAGTGAAACACGTACTCAACAAATGTTCACGATTGACTTGCACGGTGAAGGAATAATTTGTTTAATTGTGTAATAAAAATCGAACCCGCAAAAATATAATTTGCGTAATTACTGGTGGTAGGACCTCTTGTGAGTCCGGACGGGTAGTTACCACCACCCTGCCTATTTCTGCCGCGAAGCAGTAATGTGTTTCGGTTTTAAGGGTTGGGTTGCCTTTGTAACTATACTTGAGACCTTAGAAGTTATATCTCAAGGTGGCTGGCGCATTTACGTTGTAGACTTAACACCACCACTTAACACCAGGTGGGTTGTGAGCGCATCCACCCATCTAAGCAATAAAAAAAATCTATCCATATTTGTAATAGTCGATTTATAAATTACGTACATAAGTATCCTTAAAGGCTCCGAAACGGCTGGGTCGATTTCGATGAAAATTTCAAGGAACTTTCAAATTGGCTTAGTGGCCTAATGACTATGTGAAGTTTGGCAGCGATCAGATAAAAATATATATATATTATATAAGTACATATAATCTAATAATGTATATCTGCAAAATTCGAAGCATTTTGCGAAATAATTCCTATATTCTTTTTATCAGTGTCCGAATTGTTCAAAACATAATTATGTAATTTCCCAAAAGTTGTAAAATACAACCGGTTGTAATATGTTTGTTGTAGTTTTTTATAATTATTTTATTAAAATTCAGTACTGTTTCGAATTAACAGTAGCCGTATCCAAAATGCTTAGTTTAATTCAGAACGAATGCATCTTTTAAAAGTACCTACAACACAAAAGCCGACTCAATTCGGTGTTTATCTAACATCGGTTTAAGTAAGGTATTAGCTAAATAGTACTCTTAATCCTCATCCAATCAGCAATGAAGGCAAGTCGCAGGCTGCTCGTATCCCCCGGATCTCATTTCAGCTGGAAGGCGGCACTGGTAAATGAACCCCGACCTTTTTAGGACCGTCAAAAGGGTAAGTGCGAAATGAGCACTACATTTTGCTTATTGAAGTAAAATATCTAGAAATGGTACCTAAAAATACCTAGAATTTACAGGTGGTAGGACCTCTTGTGAGTTCGCGCGCGTAGGTACCACCGCCCTGCGTATTTCTGCCGTGAAACAGTAATGCGTTTCGGTCTGAGGGATAGGGCAGTCGTTGTAACTATACTGAGATCTTAGCACTTATATCTCAACGTGAGTGGCGCATTTACGTTGTAGATGTCTATGGGCTCCATTAACCACTTAACACCAGGTGGGCTGTGAGCTCGTCCTTCCATCTAAGCAATAAAAAAAAGATTTAAATTCCTATTCCTAATAAAACTAAATAGGGTTGTAACTTTGATGAGTTCAATGATCGATTAGTCGGGCTTGTTACCAAATATTTAAGTATGTCAAATCTCTCTTACGAATTTCTTCTTCTTCTCAGTCGTGCCACTCTTGACAGAGTGGTCGTGATCGTCATATAGTGTTGGAAGGGGGAGATTTGATACGTCTGACGATGTCGCGCCATCTCTCCCTGCTCGAGGCCATTCTACTGCACTTATTTAGGGGACCTACCACTGCAATTTTATTTTGGTCGGTCCACCGCATTGGTGGCCTCTCGCGCGGTCTTGTACCATCAACACTTCCCTGTACAACGAGGCGTTCTATGGACTGGCCATCACGTCGCGAAACGTGTCCGAAGAAATTCACCATTCGAGACTGTACTATACCAAACAGACGCTGCTTGATGCCGAGTTCCTGAAGTATCGAGACATTTTTACGAAAGTCGGTCCACGAAACTCCAAGCATTCTTCTCCAGCACCACTTAATACATATAATAATTTCTCATACGAATAATTGAAGCAAAACCGTTAAGCAGTTAGTTGGATTGTTAGGTCAACTGTTACACAATATAATCGTTGACACATCTAGCTCACCAAGAAATTAAAGTCCAACGAAAATGTTCTTCAAATTTATTAATAGACATAAACCTCTTCTAGCACAGATTTATATCTCCCAGCACACAAACGCTTACTGTGTTAGACGTATTAACGCGAGATCCTGAAAGCGGCGTGTTACGATTGTTACAATCAAAGGCCGCGTCAGCCCCGGGCGGGTTCATTCGTCATTCTACCGACGTCATTTGTACCCCGGAGGCGGCGAAAGGGTTGATTGGCTCGAGTCCTCGATCTTGTAGGATACACGTAATTGTATGTAATCTTTTTTTTGTGTTTACCGTCGAAACTACAACTTCTGAAGTGAGCGTTTTAGAAGATGGGAGAATTACGCTTGTACCCGTAACCTGATCTGATCCTGCGACAACATTTAATTTCATTTTGAAACGAAGTTCCTTATGGAACGATGCGAAGGGGTACCCTAACCGGGAAAAAACGTCCGTAACGTAAGATTTTTATTAGTAATGCACACAGCGTACGACTTAACCTTGTAATAACGTACAAATATACAACAACGTACAAAATATAACATATTTTTTTATTATTCATTGACCACGATCTCAGAGTGTTCGTTTGCGCAATACACTAACTCTTATGCAAACAACCGTGAATGAAGTGTACCACAATAAGTTCGCACGTTACTGAATGACCGTGGATTGTTGCGAAACCTCCAGTTTTATTTTCTTTATACCTCGAATAGAACTTAAAATTAATATTTTTATAATAAGGAACTTCGTTTCTATCCGGTGTCCCACGATATCACACATGTTTTTTAAAGATGCGTCGGGTAGCTACTGTAGAACACAAATATTTGAAATTTTTTTCAATACCTAATCGTTGGCAGCCGAAAAAGCTATTTCAAGTACTCACGGACCGGTAGGTGAGCTCACGGGCTCAACCTGAGAGAGTTGCTAATACTAGCCCTAACAAGAGCAGTGCATCGCTCGATCGCAATAGCGACCCACTGTAAAAAATCCGGCGAGAAACTCAGTGGGCTGTGCCTATAGGCTAGCTCGAACGTCAAACTCGCGACGAGTTCTATGAGCAAATGCTTAATGATAAATGGGGTTCGATGTGCAATAAAGTATACTCTATCTCCTCCCTCTATCACGTTTTCAGCTTTCAATATTTCTTCCGATTATACAATAAATAATACTTTAAAAAACGAACAAAATACGCTTTTATAGAAAATCCAACTAAAAAATAGAAAATAAATTTTAATAAATTGGATTCAAAATAAAAAATTATTTTATTGTAAAAAAGCGTGGGGTGCTTTTCAGGACACTTTCAAATTACCCTATCTGTTCATAAAACATTTTTAACTACTGATACCATGCACCCCATGCTTTTTTTACAGTAAAATCATTTTTTCTTACACTATTTTTAATTCAAATTTATTATAATAAATTTATTTTCTATTTTTTAGTTGGATTTTCTATAAAATCGTATTTTGTTAGTTTTTTTAAACTATTATTTATTTTTCATTTTTTAGTTGAATTTAATAGCCGACTTAACCTAATAGGTGTATGGCTATAATAAAGAATAAATAAAAAAAAAATTTTTTTTTTGTTTTTTATTTTTTTTTAAGTATTGAATTGTCATCGGTCCTTAATAAGTATACCAAATTTCAGGTTAATTTGACGTTTTGAAGGGGGTCAAAATCATGTTCAAAGATTCCGTTACAAACATACATACGTCTGAAGCTAATAAAAGCGTATTAATATGATTTAAATCTTCATTTTCCTAATAAATAAGTTTAATCATTACGTATTTTACTATTAAGTATGTGCCAATAACAAAGGGAAGAGACTCGACCTAGTATAATCTCGCAAGAGTTTCGGCAAAAACCGCGCTCTGCAATTAGCGAGACTAAAGCCGGGAGTGACGGATGACCGCGCCCGGTGAGCGATCGGTAGCTGTGAGCTGATGCCGCGTAATTAACTTAAAATCGATATGTATTTAAACATAGAAATAGTGTGTCAAAAATGTATGGTGTCGTGGGAGACCGGATAGGAACGAAGTTCCTTATTATAAAAATATTAATTTTATGTTCGATTCGAGGTATAAAAAAAAAAAATTATTCGGGTATAATTTTTTTTATGATTTTTTTATTGATAAAAAAAACTACTTTACAAAGTTATCAACTTTATTTTATTCAAAATGATTTATAAAAAAAATATAATAATAATATACAAAGAAACAGCTATTTAGATGAATAATAATAATAACCGTCATCACGTAGACTATACACTAGACACTGCAAACCTTCATACTAAGACTATACATAAATATCAAAAATTACGAGTTCGAGTTTTATTAGGGATAATCGCAAGGGTCAACCACTCTGCAGTGCAACTGCAGCAGCCTTGCTCTGGGGGAACCACCTGCATGATCACGGTACCCCCTACGCCAGGTACGTATGGGTTGTATGATTGTCTGTCTAAAAATGGCCTTTTTTACATCAAATTTGTTATTAAATAAAGTGAAACAAATTAATCTCACAGCTGCTCGCCGCCATTGCATTGACACTAATGTATATTTCTTGTAAAATCTTCTGGCTTCTGTTCGAACATGTACATAATCCAACGCTGCATTATTAAAACAAACATTGTCTGCACCTCCTATAGATCCAAATCCGGGTTGCCTTCTTGTAAGGAATTTGCAAATCGGATCCTAACCTAGTTTCATGAAACTATGCACTAAGATACGGCTATCTTGAGTTCGGAACTGTGAAAATTTTCTAGAAGTAAATCCACATTGAATATACGTACTATTTAATATATCCAAAACCACTAATATATATGAAATTTCAAATATTCACCACTACAAATACTTTAGCGTCCGTTTCAAATACAGTCGCAAAACTCTGAACTGGTGAAGCAAACTCATCATCATCATCATCAGCCTGCGGCAGTCCATTGCTGGACATAGGCCTCCCCCAAAGCTCGCCACTGAACCCGATCTTCGGTTCTACGCATCCAGTTACTGCAAACTCAAAGGTCTTTTATTTTTATATCATTGTACTGTGAGGGTGACTACGGGGTCACTGTCTCATCTTCAACAAAAAACGCAGCTTTCACTGGGTTTGATAAATCCCACCTGTCTTGGTGAAATCGGAAAGGCCTCCGGCCTTCAGTAATCCTGCATTCATAAAAAAATATAATTTGATAAATAATTAGATCTTTGATTTTGCCAAAAAATCGAGATTTTTTTAATTAAATTTAAATAAATAAAACAATGCACATTCAATGTCAGTTTGAGGCCAACTTGTCACCTTATCACGGGAAGGCATCATAGTGTTCTATTCACTAATCCACGAACTGTATAATTTTATTGGTTTACCTATGCATCTATGTCCATAAATTTGGCATTGTTGTAACGTCAAAATACGTTAGCATGCTTTCGACTTTTTTGTATTTCCAACACATATTTTTCGTCATTCAATTTGAGGCTTGAACCTGGGCATCATTAATCCACATATTTACAAAGTCTTGCGTTTTACCCGAAAATACATTTCAAGTCTTTTAAAATATTAATAGAAATTCGAATTTTCTATTTCAGTCGCGAATTACTCTTTTGCGGTCTCAAATAAATATCTACAAATAACACTCGTTCATTTTTAATAAAACTTGGTGTGCGCTGGTTGGCTCTGCGAATATCTGGAAACAAATAGACCGGGTTGAACGGTGGCTTACACACAAATCCTAGCGGCTGCAGAAATTATACCCGATTTGAGTAACGATACTATAGAGAATCGATACGAAAAATAATCAAATATTGTATCCCTCCCCTTTTCATTATTGTATTATCGTATTTACTAGCTACCGACATTTATGTGCGATAAAATGGTAGGTCTTCCAAAAGGTGAACATATGACCTACCGAAGGTTGCTAGAAACTTCTGGATACAGACAGCGTAGACCTGGAAACGCAGTGGACTTCTGTGAGTTGATTATGATGATGCACATCTGCTATGAGACTATTAGCTACATGCTACCAAATACTAATTATCTTTCGAAAGAGGGCATGTGTTCAATAATTATCAGAATTTTCTAATTTCCCATATCGGTTTCTCAATAGAATATTTCCTACTAAAACTGGAACATCTTATATTCGTATTGTATTTCGCCAAAGGATAGCCTCATTTTGGTTTAACAATTGTCTCAAAACATTATCGTATCTCGAAATCATCTACATAACCCGCACCGCAATGCAGCACGGATTATCAGACCAGAGTTTTTCAATTAACAAGCATAATAAGCCTTTTAAGATAAACAACCTAGTTTGGGTTGCAAGCGTTTTAAACACAACAAGGTTCATAAAAGCTAAGCCTATGTGCAGCAGTATTTAGTAACATTACTTAGCACTGTATTGTTTTGATCATTATATGCATAATTCTGCTGTTTCTCATATTAATAACAAAGCATTTCTGAGAGTTTTTGCTTCATTCTGTTCACGAAATTTAGAATGTCTATATTTTGGCCACAAAACCGTTTATGACTGATATTGGGTTTCATAGCGGATTTTCTAACGTATCGTACATTTGATAAAATTAATCTACCAAGCTTAGGATAGATTTTCATAATTTTTACAATTTCAGAGAACATTGGGAGCAAGGAAACAATGAAAGAAATCAATCCTAAAAAGTATTGATTCTTTTGACTTCAGTCGTCACGCTTACATTATGGTGTTCACTTCGCATTAGGTTCTTTGTTAGTTCTTCTCGACTCTTATATTTAGTTTCCATTTTGACTTATCGATATGTCATCTCTGCACTCATACACTTCTCTCGCATATCCTCTTTTACACAGTCCATCAAAGTCTTTTCAGGCCCCCTCAAATTACAGTCTACTTTCATGCCCACGGTGTTTTGGGCCATAACATCCTCTCTACTCTACGCATGTCTTATATAAGTATCACAGCTGGCTTAAAAGCAAAGACAAGAAAGGCAGGCGTCGTTAAAAATAAATCGGCCTGAGCTTTTAGGACATTGTGTTAAAAGACAAACGTTAACTCCCCTTATTCTATTTGAACAAAGTACAGTACTTAATATTATCCTACAATTACAACGTTGCAGAATCCTCTTAGGAACGCTCGCTTTGAATACTATGTACTCAACGTGCTCCGACATTGTATAGTTAACACGTGCTTCCGTTGAATTGTGAATCGTTAATTAAGAACACGCAGGTGAGCTTGATTCTTCGAGAAATTAATTGTTCTAGTTCCAGTGCAGATGCTACTGAATTTATCTTTAATGTGCACTTTTGTCGCTACTGTTGCTATGTGAGGTAACGTTTCAAAGTTGCAGTTTTGTTTTGATTGCTTCGTTGGCTTAATGGTTGTTGACTTCGAATAGTGCACGATGGGGTTTCGGTTCGATATTCGGTACTTGAGATCTGGATTTACTTACATATATCAGACGATATGTTTAAATTACTGAATCACAATAGATCATTTTCGAATTAGGGTCCTTGACATTTTTTGGATTTTTTTTCTTTTACATTTTATGGGCTACGTAGTTTAAAAGTAGTATTAGTAAATAGTATAAAACTCATATCATCATCCTGTACATTTCTGTCGCGAAGCGCTTCTTCATTCTCGTTTGACAAATGGAGCGACTCTTACACATTACAATTGAATTTCTGACCTCACGTCTCAAGGTTTGTAGTAAGCTCCTGGCAAGCATTTAACATCTAGTAGGCTGTAACATTTCGGGTATAAAACATCGGTATTAAAATTTAGGTATATTTGTCACTTATTTCCGTATTTAATTAAGTCTTGACACTAAAATAATGAACAAAAGTTGCACCTGCTGTTTCTCAGTATCTAGCAACAGCAGTGCTGGTCTCTTGCAGTGGAAATATCATAATAACACCTCCAAATTTCCACATTAAAATCTAGATAATGTTTTTGAATGTATAAACGCACTAAATTTAAAAGCCGTTATGTTCTGTTTACTTTTTAAACTAAGCATATCAACCGAATTCAACTACAGAATGTGCGAATATTTTTCTATCATTTTTCTGTTCCATATATACTAGATACGGTTTTTAATGGAGTAGATTTCACGGTGTCTTCCTCTGGAGGGTTGACGTAGATAAATCGAGTTCCTGCCTTTCACTGTTTCGGAGTTCGTTTTGGCCTAACGCCTTCTGAAAAACGATTTCACTGTTCCTTGGAAAGTAACATGTGCAGAGGACATTGTATTTTATCGTCTTTTATTTTGTTAGATATATATTGATATTGAACTATTATTAAAAAAAAACAATTAATGGCGGAGACTAGAAAAAACACACAATCCTAAATTATGTATGCAAATTAGTTTTGTTTTAATTTATTTATTTTTTATTGCCGTATGGGTAGACGAATCCACTACAGTTCTTGTGATCGCCATACGCTGCTTTACTTCATCTACGCAACCGCCATTGTCCAATATTAATACTCCAAGATATACGTACCTATTTAGGATTGGACTACTTCGGAATTCGCAATCTGAGTGATGTCTTGCAAGTTGTTGTCTACAATCATCATTTTGGTCTTAATATATACTAATTGTTAAACTTTAAACTATTATATAGATACTTTCACTTCGTCCCTCATAAGGAGCGGCGGCATTTACTTTGTGGACTTCCGAACTGCAAACTTGTCTTACTCATTTAATTTAATATACAATAAGTCCAAATATTAAATAGTATGAAAATAAATATTACTTTGTCTCGAAAATGTAGATTGTTTTGAGTTAATATTGATTTGTAATGAAGTGATAAATGGATACATAACGTAATATTTCAATGTCAGCATATTTTTTAATGGAAAATCAGCAGAATATTTTATCGAATATTTTTTTTCCGACTAAAATTGGTGACGAAAGGAAATTCTATAATTTAAAATCTAAAAATAAAAGTATATTAGATGCCGAGATTTGATTCTCGTTTCGAAGGGATCAATTTATCCTTAATTCATTCTGTATTGCGTTGGAAATAGATTTGGCAATTTCTCCTTTCGAGGAGAAAAAATATTAGTTAGGGAGAAAATACGAACGTACAATAATTGGTATTGAAAATAATGTTTTTCGGCTATAGGAAAATAGTCGTAGAGAGGGCAACAACTAATCATTAAACAAGTTTCATTTTTGTAAATTTTAGGAGTGTTTTGGAATAGCAATTATTCCACATTTTTGAAATTAGCTGACCAAACTAAGGGTGGAAAATGAACTATATAGAAATTAAATGTTTCAGTGATTTAAGATCACCGTTATCCTTGTATCATTTAACTGAAAAAATTACGATATCACGAAGTGCTGCTTTAAGGGTTCTCAATCTCCGACATCTAGAATATTCGTATCGACAAAAGATTCTAAGAATATTGGAGAACAATGTACCTTTTTACGTTGCAGTAAAGTCGTTGTTTCCATCAAAAAATTACAACAGTGTTCAGTTTGCTGGCGCACAACACGTGACCCGTTCAATCAATCAATGTCCTTCGCCTTTTGTAGACCGATATCCCTTAGAGCTGAACCCACCTGCCCTTAAGACGAAGGTATTCCCAGGTGATTACGTATGCGATTACAGAATTCGACATCGTGAATCGTTTCAAATGAGGCAATTTCGTAGTGTGAAAGAGCTCGAAAAGTTCGCTACAAGCGTGGATACTGCTAAGGAAAATCAAATTGGTTCTTTAGTTGAGAACTAATTAAATAGTTCAGTAATTATCAATTATAACTTCGTTTACTGTCTAAATCCAGTTCAACAATAAAGTAGCAATTAAACAATCAATAAACACAATAGCACAATATGAGAATGTCGAGGAATAAGGAACATCTTAGTCATGACCACAAGGTCATTAAAGTTTCGAAAAGTCGGAAATATAATAGTACAATGGTAATAACAAACTCTAAATGAAACCGTAAAATTACGTTAAATTATGTTTATGATAGATAACGAAAGAAAACCCAACACTTCATCAAATTACCATTAGCATAATTAAATTAAATAATAGGTAAAAAAAACGAAAAAAATATGCTCTTATAGAAAATTCAACTAAAGAATAGAAAATAAATTTAAATTAAAAATAGTGTAAGAAAAAATGATTTTATTGCAAAAAAAGCGTTTTTTAAACTATTATTTATTAAACTATTATTAAAATCAATGATTTTCAATAAAATTGAGGCGTAATTAGTATTTATTCTAAGTCAGTAACTTATCCAAGAAATGAGGAATTCAGGCGCCTGCTGCCTCTCTCGGATGAGATAGCCTGCGGTTCTCAGGTTCCCTCTGCGAAAATTTCGTCTGAATCAGTCGGTAACTTATCCGAGAAATAGGTGATCGGCGCGTCTGGTAGTTTCCCTTCTTGGTCTTGACGCCCGGACACTCTAGATCTAGTGAAAACAAAAAATCGCTAATCCTGATTATCCTAGTAAGGATAACGGATCAAATTGCTTAAAATATTGAACTGTCATCGGTCATAAATAAGTATGCCGAATTTCGAGTTAATCCGACGTTTTAAAGGGGGTCAAAATCATGTTCAAAGATTCCGTTACATAGATACTAACATACGTATGAATCTAATAAAAGCGTATTAAAAAAAACACTTTCTTCAACATTTCAGATTTAAATTCTATGGATTATTTTGACCTATTGATATTAAATAAGATTAAGAAATTTATTTAAAATCTCTAGATTATAATTATGAAAACATGAAAACTTTTACTGAGGGTTTTAAAGAACAAAAAATAGCAAAACCCTCGTGTTTGTTTCGAACAATCGATAATCCCCACACGTTTCCCGGAATGTTTGTTTTGTCCCTTATTTTCTCGTCTACAAATTAATATTAAATTTTGGCGTCGAGATTAAAATTCCTGCTGCGAGGGTCTTTGTATCGGTCACAGCTTTTGTATTAACAGTTTAACAGGTTCGCATACTTCATTGGGTTTCGATAAAACCTTGCACGTGTTAAAGCAACTTTTGTTTTTTTAGGACCCTACAGATTTACATTAAAATGCTGTAATGATTGGTTTTCGCATGAGTGGGAATTAGATTTAAAGCTAAAGTTAATATTTCACATTCAATGTCCTCAAGGTAGTAGTCAGGTACTCCTGACACACGAGTAAAGTACCTCCTGATCTATACCCAATAAAGAACGGCCGAGAATTGGGCCCAAACATTCGCACGGCACGTTATTAGACCAATTGAATTTTAAACTAAATTTGTATTAATTCACGGGTAGATACTATCTGTCTATAACTATCTCCAAGCAGTCATGCGTTCTAGTTTGAAGGATTTGAAAGTTATTATAAAACATATTATAATTGAGATGAAAGATTCACAAGATACGGCTATTAAGAAAATTGTGTTTGAAATAATTTAAGTTATTAAAAGTTCACAAGGCATAATAATTGCCGAACTTTATAATAATGCAGAAAAAGCAAAAAGCAATATGCGTGATCGAAAGATTAGAGAAATTGAGACGGGCCTTAAAATAACGAAAGGGCGGCTTTTTAATTTGGCCGCCAACCTATCAATGCCTCAAGGGTCTATTCTCTGGCTCCACTCACTTTTTTGGCTCAGCCTGAAAGAATTTGCTAACATTTACCCCAGCAAGAGCAGTGCTTCGTTGAATCTACCACCGAGCCGATACGCGACCTACTGAGAAAATTCGGCAAGAAACTCAGTGGGTTAGAGTGGCCTGAAACAATATTGCTGCATGCTTAGGTTGGTCATAAGAGAAAAGGAATGTATTTATTACTTAACTGTTTATTGAATCTATGATTATCTGAGTATTTTTATTAAGAGAATTATATTTAAAAAATTATATTGGCGAATACCTAGTTACAATATAAGAAATTAAAATCCTTACATACACTGCACTGATTAGAATTTACTCAATCAAACCTCTCAAATTATCTAAGCTTTGACAGTAAATAGGATCAAGTACAACGTTCATATATTACGTAGTTCTCTCTTCGTTCACGATCCGTTTACAAATGCTGTTCGTAATATTGGCACTCGAACCAAACTCGATCCAAATTAGCCATTTTAGGTCAGCAAGCCAGCTGACGCATTCACAGAACGTTGAAGTTTGACAACTAGACTAATAGGAGATGTAAGTTGCCTTGATATAACAAAAATATGCTCGTACCATACCAATGTAGGTTTATCTAGATTTTTTTGATGGGTTTGAAATGCATATTTTATAGCATTGCTTTTGTGTTTTATTACGTTAGGTCCTGATCTTACAGCTCCTGATTTTACAGCTTAGCAATTTTACCATAAGTTCCTAAATGCTAGAGCAACATAATGAACTGTATTTATAAAATAGAAAAAATAGTAAGTTTACTATTTGAAAAATCTATAAGTACTTTTAATTACACTAGAGAAACACGGAACACTATTATTTTCTTAGTCATAGATCACCGATCCCGTTGAAATTATGAAATCGAATTTATTTACGATAATTTCTCAAAATCTTTGGGTACATACATTTCAATGATTTATTATATATGGCCTTGAAATATGCTTGAGTGATTTAATTTAAAATAAGATAAGCCGTGATTGATAGGCTCTTGAGAGTAGCATAGAGCTCCAGATAATGGTCTCCACATTTATATCACTAGCGGCCTGCTCCGGCTCCGCTCAGGTCTTTAATAAAAATATCAACGATATTTGACGTTTTATTTTTTAAATAAAAGAACACTTATTGCGGCATAGCTATAATAGTTAGACTTAAGGTGTCCCGACACTTTTTGTAAATATTAATATGTTCTACAAAGTCGTAGTACACCTTGGGTTACATTATTGGAGTTTTAGTAAGGATCCCTAATTTTTTTTTGAAAAGATTATAGCCTATGTCACTCGGGAATAGTGTAGCTTCCAAACAGTAAAAGGTTTTTTTAAATCGGTTCAGTAGTTTCGGAGCCTATTCCATACAAACAAACGAACAAATCTTTCCTCTTTATAATATTAGTATAGATGCCAAATTAATGATAGTAATAAGAATTATTAAAATAAAATCCAAAGTATTTAGTTTAACGAATACTAAAGAAGGGCCCATTCGAGTTTTTGTCAATATACGAAATTGTATTGTCGAATTCTAATTGTGCCCATTGAAAGGTATCCCTTTGGACGTAACGAAACCTTCGGCTTAATAGTCTCAACATTAGCAGAGAAATTACAAGGGTTTGAACCCACTAGCCCATTAGCACGCGGGATTCGGCAACTAAAATCGTGTATTTAGACGACGTCCTAATTACGGAGGGAGGATCTTTTGGAAGTATATTTTCAATTTTAAACGGCCACTAAAGCTTTTCATGGCTTTCCGTGTCATAAATTTGAGCTTTAAATTACAAATGAAAATTTTAATAAGCAATTTTCTCATTTCTTGTAACATTAAAACGTTTCCTGCAAGGATTTAGTTTCCAAACAATCTATGTTCGAATAGTTTTGACGCCTGGATGTGTGCTTGTCCTAAATGTGACTACCTTAGATCAAATATTCAATGTGTAACGAACAGCGTCATGGTGGATACGTAAATGGTAAATTTTTGATTTCTTTTTTAAATTCACCTTATATACAGACAAGCATACGAACCACTGGGTGATGAGTGGTTACTGTAGTTCGTGGACATTATGTAAGGGTAGAGCCTGCCGACTGCCGTGGGAAGGCGACCTCGTAGGAGGTTCGGCCCCGGCCAGAAAAAAAAGTGGTAGAGCCTAGTTGCTCGCCACCTTCTTTACTAGTCTTTTAAAACTCATTCTAATTTCGATAGCAAAACAGTGATGTGTTCTAGAGCATACTGAAACAATTGAGACTTTGAGGTCGTATCTAAATTCAGACGGTAGTAGCTAAGTTGTAATATCTACGGGTTTCGGTAGTAATTAAACCTCAGATACCTATGCGCGTCAACTTAAAAACATATCAGTCAAAAATAAATAAAACAAAATCTCCTTTAATGTATTCTACAGGTGTTGACGCGTATCCGAACGAAATGTTATTCCAAATTTAAGCTTTACAGCTTTTTATTCACGCAAAGAAGTTACAAATACGCAATTCGTATAATGAACGAAGTTTTTTCAAAAAAAAAAAACAAAAAAAATACAATATTTATCCTTCCCACGAGCAACCGAATCAAGTTTCCGCAACATTTGATATAACGTCGAGTTCACTACATTTGATTATCATATTTTTTGTTTCACCCTTCTTTTTATTTTTCCCTCGTGAATTTTGGGTACTTCTATTTGCATATTGGATTCCGATATAGTACTCATATTTATTGCTTTTTCGTATGTTACTGCTGAACATAATGTTCCCCTGGCTTTGTTTATTTAATGTACGTTTTTGGCATTCTATTTGAATTTGGAAATTATTGTAAGTGTTTTTTTTTTTTGTTTTGATAAATTTTCGTATGTGTTTTTTTTTACTCAGTGTTTTATTTTAGAAACGCGAGAAAACAATGTGTTAGAAAAAGTGTGGAAGCATTTCAAACTAAAAACCTATATGAATATAAACGATAGAACATAGAGATACTGGTGGTAGGACCTCTTGTGAGTCCGCACGGGTAGGTACCACCACCCTGCCTATTTCTGCCGTGAAGCAGTAATGCGTTTCGGTTTGAAGGGTGGGGCAGCCGTTGTAACTATACTTGAGACCTTATAACTTATATCTCAAGGTGGGTGGCGCATTTACGTTGTGGATATCTATGGGCTCCAGTAACCACTTAACACCAGTTGGGCTGTGAGCTTGTCCACCACAAAAAAGAGAGATCTTTTTCTGAATGATTTCGTTTTCAAAAATACATACTAGCATATTTGAGATATTTATTTCAAATATGCTAGTATGTATTTTTTTACCTATTATACATAAAAAAACCGGTAAAATTTAAGTTATTCTCACATATTGTATTTTCATAGTGCATAATGTAATTTTCTAAATAATTTTAAAGAAAAATTTCGTTATCGTGTAGTAGAAGTACTGTGTTATAAGAGGGTGTGACGGGTAGCCATCATACAACGCAAGATAATTGACAGATGCCTGAATCTCGCTTACGACATTTTTAAGATAAGCTTGCATATATACAAGTTCCGAACAACAACATTCGGACCGTCGGTCTACCGAGCAAATATCACCCGCTCGGTGGAAGATCTTCCTTTCGTCGTATATTCCCAAAAAGGGTTTTGGGGAATTTTTCTTTTCATGTTAGAGTGGAATCGTGGTGTAAAATACCGTGTTATTATATCCGAATTTGAAGTTTCTCGAATACTTTAGCGGTATATATTTTTAATTTAATAAGCTTTAGAGCTCTATGGGTTATTAAGTAATGATTAACACCGTGGAGTAATGAAAACATGAATCGAGTTAAAAAAGTTTCGGAATCTGTGATCTTATTTTCTTTTTCAAATATCATATGATTCGACGTTGAGCGATGTTCTAATATCCGCCAGGGAATAGTGCCGTCTGACTTGTGCTTTGTGTTGCTATGTCAGTGGAGTTCTCGAGAATTCCATGCGTTCCGCGTGCAGTCCAGGAAAATTGCACGTTTCTCCGAAATTCTTCAAGCTAATATCGTTATGACGGAGTGAAAATTTGAAGATATATATTTTTTTATTTTTTATTGCTTAGATGGGTGGACGAGCTCACAGCCCACCTGGTGTTAAGTGGTTACTGGAGCCCATAGACATCTACAACGTAAATGCGCCACCCACCTTGAGATATAAGTTGTAAGGTCTCAGTATAGTTACAACGGCTGCCCCACCCTTCAAACCGAAACGCATCACTGCTTCACGGCAGAAATAGGCAGGGCGGTGGTACCCACCCGCGCGGACTCACAACAGGTCCTACCACCAGTAAATATATACAGTATATATCTTTTAATTTTGATCAGTCATAGTATTGTAATTAAAATTAGCTGTTACCAATCGAATATATAAAGTTGTGGTCAGAACACTGATAGGGATGTCACGTTCTTCATCTTCGACAAAGACCTTTTTTTATAACTTATAGTCTGGTAGCCCTATTTTTGTGCAAAGCTTGGCTAGTGATGCACAGCAATGCAAGATGGCTATCGAAGCGCGTTCGATGAAATTTATGACGTGTCGAAAACGTTGGAACGGTTTCTGAGAAACATTTCGCATTCCTTGATAGCAAGTTTAGACTTTATTGAGATATCATAGATATTACGAAGGCTTTACGTAGAAGTCTTGTATTTTATGTTTTAAAAAAAAAAAGTTTTGTTTTTTACCCCTTTAAAGAGATTCTGAGTTCTTCAGATGGTATATAGAGGAACATACCTAGTTTCTACTCAATTAAGCTCAACTGTCTACTTTTTTGAAATTACGATCCCCACATTGTTTGTGTTAGCAATTTTACCAGTAGACAGTGTTTTCTTGATCCATATGCACTTGCAAATTGTAGCTGTCTTTGGGGATTAACAACAAAGGGAAGGTCTTCCGTCAAGCTGGTGACTTTGCTCGATAGACCGATGGTCCGAATGTTATTGTTCCGAATTTGTGTAACACATATATGCAAAGATATCTTGAAAATGTCGCTAGCGAGATTTAGACATCGTTCAAATATATTCTGTTCTATGATAGCTACCCCTACAGGTCCTTTATAGTCATCTAGAAGAAACTGGATCGAAAACATTTATTTTGAAGTTAAACTTTTCTTGAGCTAAATCTAGCGATACCTACTATCTTTATATTGAAAAGCTAAAAAAAGCAGCAGTTAAAAAAACTTTGAAACTTTGCCACGTGCTAAATTTCGAATATTTAAGTTACCTTTCTCGACTAAAAAGCTACAAGTGCATCATTTTATGTAGAAAACAAAGAAACACTTTTAAAAGCTTTCCATCCACGTCGGAAACATACCGAGAATATTCTATTATGGAAACTTCACGCTAACTCATTGTTTAAGCTCTAATAATTTTCTCGGGTGGACTTTTCTTATTAAGCGCAGACAATATTTCATGAGCCTTTTGACGTATAGGCTATACATAGGAAAACTTTACCATTAGAATAATGTTGACAGTATAATTCGTTTTTTCATTTCGTCTAATTCATAATTTAGTATAGATGAATAATTTTGAACTGTAACTCATAAGCTGGGTAAATTAAAATTTTGAGACCCTAGTTTCAAGATTCAGTAAATCCAATTATAGAATCAGCCCATGTGACATTAGAGGATCATATTTTGAGGTAATCAGACTTTCATTATTTAGTTTCATTGTAAAGAGCGACAGGAAATCATTTTTAAAATTTAAATCGATTTATCTCAATGAAAATGTTATCAAAGTCATTCTTATGTGTTTTTATATACGCATTGGGCAAGTTTATCACTTGATCAATCAATTACATTTCAATATTAAACGGGAACTAATTTACCGAAGCTACCTCTTTTGTTAAAGCTAAAACTGTATTAAGTAATTAAGATTAAAGACTAGCTACTTTGTTAGCGAAATGTCAACAAAAACCTTTCGGTTTTTGCCTCGCCATTAGCCGAGACGTCTGGAAACATGCCAAACTGTTAAACTTCCCAATTCCTTACAACTAAGTCAGCTTGACAAATAAAGAGATCAGAATCTATATATACACATAGGTCGCGAGTGTAATTTAAAAGTTCACGGAAAGTTGATCTATTAAAAAAGTCTTATCTGTCAATAAATTAAGTTCATTTTCGATTGTTTTTGGAGTTGCAATTTTAGCGTTTTTAACTTGATACGTTAGATTTTCGTTAATTTATTTATAAGTGCGGGATTAAAACAGAGGTAGATCTCATACAAGATGGCAGGATGACATCACAAGGTTGGCGGGCTCAAATTGGATACAAGTGGCCCTAAAATAGGGCACATTGGTTTTCGTTGGAGGAGGCCTTCACTCGAGGAGAGGCAAATAAGTAAAATAATAAAAGAAATAAAAAGGCTTTTTAATTAATTCGGGCGGGATTAAACCTTATAACGTAATTTTAAATATTATATGATTAATTCCACACTCATACATCGAAGTTATCTTCGATAAATAGTGATGTAGTAATCAACAGTGTCTGAAGTCGGTCGTAAGTGAATCCAACATGAAACTATCCAACTTAGGCGTGCTACTTTGAGATAAGACTAACTTACAGTCTAGAATTTAACTAGGTGATAACTAAATTAGGTTGTGCACTTCCTCGCTCTTCAAACTTGTTCGTATTGATAAAATTAAATTACGCAATCTTGTATCGGCAATAAGCAATCGAAACACAATATTAATAAAATTGTTTTTTTTTTTTTATTCAATAAAATCAATCGGTCACTCATGATTTTGATAAAATTTTAATGATTTATTATTTTAACGGTGTTTCGCAAAGAGTTGTAGGAGCTTTATAAGCCCGTTGTAAAAATAAAAGTTCGTGTTTCTCGAATCTATTGTAAATTACGATGAAATAGTTTTCTGACTTCCATTGGGCTCTCTCTAAGCTTCTTATTTTACGCGTCATCTAACTTATAATTATATTGCATTGAGCACTAAATAAAAACATCTGAAAAACAAAATTATCCATAATAATTTTCGTTAACGATTTCAATAGCAGCGTGTTTGTCCGATATGAAACCGACAAAAGTTATACTCGGTAGCGTAGTCCAAAGAAAATTCCTTTAAGGGATGTTTCAGACATTATGTCTGGAGTAAAATATAAATGAAGAAGCTTCTAGAACAATAATGTGCAAAATATTTAAAGCGTGTTTTTAAAAACTAGAGGTCCCGCAGTAGTCGAAATTCGACTATAATTAATTGGAATTGTAAGTTTGTAAACTATTATGGTTGTATTTTATACTTCTGTAATCACAAATTTCGCCAAGACTACACTATAAAAAACATTAACAAAGACAAACAATATTTAATCTCAATTTGACAACAGACGTCAAGAACAAAAGTTTGACAATAAATAGTATGCATGCGTGTGTGCGTCATACCGTGCACTTCTTATCTATATTCTCTATAAGTGTGGAAAATTTCATACTCCTCCGTCCGCGCAATTTTCGTAAAAAGGGATACAGAGTTTTTGCTTCACGTATTAATATATACATAGATGGAAAACGCTAATAGTAAGTTTGGTTATTTTCAAGCTTTCTATAGCTGCAAACTAATTGTATAACTTACACTATTTGAGGGTTGTTCACAATCTAGACAGTCGTGAAAGCTTAAAACAATTCGTTATTAAATACCCAACACAAAATGGATTATTAAGTTTGTGATTGATTTATATTTTGTTATTTAAGGAAAATGTTTGGATAATCTCACTTTACCGTTGTTAGTTTAAGCGAGTAGCTTCCAACATCTAGCTTTAAGTCATGAGAATGTATTTTTTTTTTTTTTTTTTCATACACGCCACGTTAACTGGTCCCGTGATAAGTTCGTAAAGAACTTGTGTTACAGGTACCAGATAACGGATATAAATGTAAGATTTTTATTATACACATACATATATTTAATATACATCCATAACCCTGGAAAAGATATTTATATTTATCATACGAATATCTTCCCTTGGTGGGATTCGAAACCGCGACCCCCTAGTGTAGTGACCGTGTCACTTACCACTACACCAGACGGACGTTTTGGACTTCGATTATGTGGTAATGCTAGATTTGTCCATTAATGAAATGAACCATCCTCTTTATGGTATTGAGTTTATATACAAAACAGCAACAGCAGGAATGAATTTTTGAAAGTGCTTGACATTGCCACTTATTTCTTTTTTAGTTCCAGTCATCCACATTGTATGTGATGGTTTAATAAGATTTTGTAAATTATCAGTGTTGAAACTTCAAATTGGTGCTAAGGCCTCGTTGTTTTAAAAATCCATGTGAAGATCTAATTGATTAAAAGTTATTTATAGGTTTCTATAGTTTATACATATAAAAGTTTATATATTAAAAGTTTAATATTTATAGACCGCCATGATATTTCTATTTTCCTTTCTTTAGAAAGGCCAGGTTAAAAAAGCCTCGGGTATGGGCGTTGGCTTAGCCAATTTTCTTTTAACAAACGGAAAACAAAATTTTAGAAATCCTTTTTAGCCGTGTACGATTCTCCTTTTAATGGACGTTATTTTGAAGCTTTTCCTTGTTCTTAAAAAATGTTTTTACAGGTGATAGTAATTATTTAGGTTGTCATTGAAAAAGCATATAAGTTGAATAATATATCTCACTTTTTTGAAGGGGAATAAATTTTTTTTTTTCATTGCTTGGATGATTGGACGAGCTCACAGCCCACTTGGTGTTAAGTGGTTACTGGAGCCCATGGACATCTACCACGTAAATGCGCCACCCACCTTGAGATATAAGTTCTAAGATCTCAGTATAGTTACAACGGCTGCCACACCCTTCAAACCGAAACGCATTAACTGCTTCATGGCCGAAATAGGCAGGGCGGTGGTACCTACCCGCGCGGACTCACAAGAGGTCCTACCACCAGTAAAAACATTCATACTATTACGTAATGAGGTACCAATGAGAACATTCGTAACAAGGTAACGATTTTAGCACTAATAAAATACTATTAAATGCTACTTCTATTTAATGGTCTGGTCGGATCCTCAAACAAAATTAAATGTTGTGAATTTGTTCTCGTGTTATTAAAAAAGTTTAATCCGCGTGCGGAGCTTGTACCATAGCAGAATTGTGTTATTGTGACAAATTTAATACAACACCCGCTTAATTTAAGTGAAAATGTCGTGTCGTGTCGAGTGTCCTGAAGCAACATTGGACCTTATAGTACTGCATGAAAATTATACCAAATGCTGCGTTTTAATCTTATTATAAACTAGTTAGATACTATTTTATTACGCTGTAACTTTTACCACCCTGCCTATTTCTGCCGTGAAGCAGTAATGTATTTCGGTTTGAAAGGTAGGGCAGTCGTTGTTACTATACTTGAGACCTTAGAACTAATATCTCAAGGTGGGTGGCGCGTTTACGTTGTTGTTTTCTATGGGCTCTAGTAACCACTTAAAACCAGGCAGGCTGTCCACCCATCTAAGAAACAAAAAAAAATATTCTTGCTGTTTATTTTGATATTGACAAAAATAAAGAAATCCACCCAAATTAAGTACAGTATCGCAAAACTTAAGGTATATCAGTCATAACGATTTGACCCCTTCGCGGTTTGTGCTGTAGTATATGATCATTTTAATCTACCCCTTTTATCTTTGTAGGTCTAAATTCCTTGATATTTATTTTATGTATTATGTGTACATTATATATTTTTATTTTAAAATAGTTTGTTTAAAAAAAAAAACTCTCAACTTCTGTAAACAGCTTTTAGCCAACATTCTACATTCAATATACATATGAAACTATTTGCCTTAGGGTATTATTTGTTCGCCTTTTACTAAACTATCCGTGAAATTCAATTTTTGACTTGTTTCACCTTGAGACATGAGTTCTAAGATCCCACTTGTAACACGTGAAACGGTTACCCCGTCCTTCAAGCTGAAACGCATTACTGCTTCATGGCAGATATTGGCAGGGTGGTGGTACCTACCCGTGCGGACTCACAAGAGGTCCTACCACCTAAAATCATATTATTATCACATGCTAACTTGGTAAGTTATAGTCGATTTTTGAATAAGTATATTAGTTACAAAATAGGTAATTAATAATTTATATAACAATCTTTAAGTATACTTTTAGCAGAGAGTAAAGCGCTATGTAGTCAAAAACAGTTCGGAGTATTGTTTTGGGCAAGTGATGCAAACCCCCAATATTCACGGCTTCCTACGTTAACAATACTCTGGATATTGCTAAGTGTTGGCCGTTGGAGTTGTGCCAATTTCCAAATCGTCACGTATTATTGCTTAAACTCGATTGGCCCCCCGAAATTGGATCTGTTGTCTTCAAGATTGAAATAGAAGCTGAGGTAGCAATAGTTTCACTATTTCGCTTCAAACAATATGTTTCCTTTTGAAAACTAATTTATTGCTCACATACAGAATTACCCGAATGACATTTATATTTGAAGAAAGTAAGTGAAGTTGCCGGTGGTGGGACCTCTGGTGAGTCCGCGCGGGTAGGTACCACCACCCTGCCCTATTTGTGCCGTGAAGCAGTAATGCGTTTCGGTTTGAAGGGTGGGGCAGCCGTTGTAACTATACTTGAGACCTGAAAACTTATATCTCAAGGTGAGTGGCAAATTTATGTCGTAGATGTCTATGGGTTCCAGTAACCACTTAACACCAGGTGGGCTGTGAACTCATCGACCCATCTAAGCAAAATAAAAATAAAACTTGTATCCTTCCAATAGCAACTTTTGATTTGAGCCATTTATAATTTTGCGGCCATCGGCCTGTTTTTTAATTTAACCCAAAAGGGATTTTTTATCTCATAATTTTTTTAATCCGTATTAATTCAGAATTCAGATTTTCTGGAGTAATTAGCATGTCAAGTACGCATTTTGTTTTAGTATTACAAAATATTGAATTTAATGCATAGTAACATTACGAGTACGAGCTGGAGTGTCTAGTCAAAAAAAAACCCAACACCGTAGTTTAGTTGTTAATGACTAAACTAGTTCAAAAACTTATTAATTTGGAACCGAATAGAAGTTTTTTTGACCTAAAGGATAAGAAGTCGGGTATACTTGTACAGATTTTTTTCTGGGTCCAAAGTTCGCAAGCAAGAAGATCAAATTAAGGAGCTATATTATCGTGTATCTCATATTGGGTCATTATGTATCATATTTAATGTGCAAATTTTGAAAATTCACTTCTGTGACACGAGATTGTCTGCAGTTGCAGGAAATTATTAATGCGTTATTATTCCGAAAATGTATTTGTCCGGAATCAAAAGACTACAATTGGAAGACTGAATACAATACGACTTATAGATATAACCCATGGACGAATGAAAATGTCAGATTATTAAATTATATTCTTGAATCACTTTGTTCTTTAGCCGTTTCACTAAGGGAACATTTATTCTACATAATGTAGAATTCTTATTACGACAATCTGCTTGAACGTCCATTAGCCTTTAGAAAAAGCTTATCTCTCAGTGAAACAGCTGGAATTTTTTGTAAAAATGAATGCAGGAATTTTCTACAACGTTCATAAGGGTATATTGAATCTTGTTAAAAACGAGCCAATTTAATAGATTGTCTCAGAATTATGAAAGAGCTGTGTGCTATTAGTTTAACTCTTTTGATATAATATGTTTTTGTCAAAAATATTAGGGGTTAAACTATGAAATTGCAGATTTTTACTGAAAAATTGAAATTGTTTTTTTTTAAATTTAATATGTGTATTTGTTCAAAATATCTACCATTATTATCTATACATTGCTGTCATCTAATATGAAGGTCATTTATGCCTTTGTGATAGAAGTCTGGTGATCTAGATTTTGCAAACTGCCAAAGCATTTTGTACTGCCTTCTTCCTACATTTATCGCGTAGAAAATTGTCCAAATCACGAAAAAAATGGTAGTCCGTTGGAGCAAAGTCTGGCGAATACGGAGGGTGACGAATGGTTTCTAATTGCAGTTCCTGTAGATTTAAAACGGTTTCTCGTGCTGTATGAGGTCTCGCGTTATCATGGAGCAATAATGGTGAAGACCGATTCATGAGTTGGAACTGTTTCAATGCAAGTTTTGCTATCATTGTTCGGAGTTCGGCACGGTAGACATCTGACGCTATTGCTTGACCAGATTGGAGACAGCTGTAGTGAATGCCACTTTGCTGAGACCAAACAGTTACCTTTTTATCGGTAAGCTTTGCCACAACAGTGTCCTAAACACTGTTGTGGCGTTTGACCTGGGGTCAGCCATTTTTATATCGATTCAACAAGGCACCACAAGTTTCAACACGCGTTTCTTTCTGCAGATCAGTTAAATCATGAGGCACCCATTTTTTTTTAACTGATTTGTTGCAAATGAGTCAATATTGTTGGTAAGGTAACGTTAAGCCATGCCGCTAATTTCTTGGTAGTTTGGCCCAGATCGGCTTCTACCATCTCTTTCAATTGTTATTCACATGTGTGGTCGAACTTCTACGTGCTTCGTTCTTCAAATCAAAATTTCCATCAAGAAAGCGTTTAAATCAAAATCGCACGGTGCGTTCATCATCGGTCTGCGGAGGGACTTCGGTTCCCTCTGTATTTTGTACCGCATGTTCCATGGGGAGTGCTCTGAGGAATTGTTCGAGATGATACCAACGTCTCCTTTTTACCATCGCACCGCCCGCCACCGGAGTAGAGTTCATCCATACTACCTGGAGCCACTGCGGTCATCCACAGTGCGTTTCCAGAGATCTTTTTTGCCACGTACCATCCGGCTATGGAATGAGCTCCCCTCCACGGTGTTTCCCGAGCGCTATGATATGTCCTTCTTCAAACGAGGCTTGTGGAGAGTATTAAGCGGTAGGCAGCGGCTTGGCTCTGCCCCTGGCATTGCTGAAGTCCATGGGCGACCGTAACCACTCACCATCAGGTGGGCCGTATGCTCGTCCGCCTACAAGGGCAATAAAAAAAATAAAAAAAATCAGCAGTCCCCTCTCAAACGCAACATTGATATTGCGAGCTGTTACTGCAGCGTTAGTTTCACGTCGGAGCTCGTATTAAAAAGTCACTCGAATTTTCGAAGTATCCATCTTTCTTGTCTAAGCTGACCTCTTGTGAGTCCGCACGGGTAGGTACCACTAGCCTGCCGATTTCTGCCGTGAAGCAGTAATGCGTTTCGGTTTGAAGGGTGGAGCAGCTGTTGTAACTACAATGAGATCTTAGAACTTATATCTCAAGGTGGGTGGCGCATTTACGTTGTAGATATCTATGGGCTCCAGTACCCAATTAACATCAGGTGGGTTGTGAGCTCGTCCATCCATCTAAGCAATAAAAATAGCTATTTTGATAGTGCCACCTCCAGTAATTACGCAATTTATAAGCATTAGTCGTTTAAAACGCTACTCCTCTTTTAGCACGATAAAACTTGTTGACCGAAATACCGTCGTCAACCGATCGGAGCGCATCAAAGACTTTCACGAATTGTGAACAAACCAAGACAATTGAAAAAGTCTAGTTCAAATGAGCTTGCAAATATTCAGAGGCAGCGCTCATAGATGCGCCCTCTTATTGCAATCTACCTTTGAATGCAATTCGTCTGTGATTGTTCGCGTTGTATCTTTGTTCTCGGACGGAAATGAAGCATTGACGCGCCACGTCAAGAAGTACTTCATAAAACCAACGTCTGTAGCATTAGTTAGTCTATACTAATATTATAAAGAGTAATGATTTGTTTGTTTGTTTGTATTGAATAGGCTTCGAAACTATTGAATCGATTTGAAAATTCTTTCACTGTTTGGAAGCTATTAATAATTTCCGAGTTACATAGGCTATAATCTTTTTTGAAAAAAATTAGGCATCCTTACTAAAACTCCAATAATGTAACCCAAGGTGTAAAAAAAATACCTAAAATATCCTTTACAGCTCGTGTCCTGCGAAAACTATTGATGATAGAATAAAATAATGTACTACGACTTTGTAGAGCACATTATTATTTACCAAAAGTGTCGCGACAGTATATGTCTAACTATTATAGTTATGTCGCAATAAGTGTTCTTTTATTTGAAAAAATAAAACAACGTCAAATATCGTTGAAATTTTTGTTAAAGAACCGAGCGGAGCCGGAACGGGCCGCTAGTATTTTAATAAAACTGACGATCATGCATTTTTGTATGTCGAATGGCTGAGCTCTCGCGCCAACTGCTGTTCCGACGTTACTGCCCGTAGACATTTTTTTAATGCATAGACAGGTAAAAGCCGCTACCGACCTTAAGACATGAGGTCTATGTTTCAATTGCTTACTATCACCTCTGCTGCTTAGTGGTATTTACTCCGGCGGGCTCACAAGGCTGCCATCAGTAAACACGACACATCGCCTTCAGACACGAAACGACACAAGAATGCCAAACTTTTAAACAACATTCATCGTAGTATATTGGAAACCGTCTAAAGCCCCGTCCAAGTCGCATTACGCTCCTCATTGCGACCGTTCTTATTGCAAATGAGCTCTGCGGCGCTCCCCGAGAAACGCTACGGCGTGAATGTGGAAATGGAAACGAGATTTGAGACCTAATTTCGGTTTAGGATCATTGTTATGGGTGCTTCGTTCGTGCGAAACGCTAATTTGGATTCAAATTTGGTTTTTTTTTTTAAATTTGAATTGATTTTGTTGGAACGTGTATTTTTTAATACGCTTTTATGATCTTAAGAAGTATGTATGTAACGGAATCTTTGAACATGATTTTGACTCCCTTCAAACGTCGGATTAACTCGAAATTTGGTATGCTTATTAAGGATCGATGACAATTCAATATAAAAAAAAACAAAAAAAAAATTGAAAAAATTAAAATTTAACTAAAAAATGAAAAATAAATAATAGTTTAAAAAACTAACAAAATACGCTTTTATAGAAAATCCAACTAAAAATATAAAATAAATTTGAATTAAAAATAGGGTAAGAAAGAATGATTTTCTTGTAAAAAAAAAGCGTGGGGTGCATGGTATCAGTAGTTATAAATATTTTATGAACAGATTTGAGTTGAAGGGTTATTTTGATAATATCCTGAAAAGCACCCCATACTTTTTTAAAATAAAATCATTTTGTCTTACACTATATTTAATTCAAATTTATTAAAAAATATTTTCTATTTTTTAGTTGGATTTTCTATAAAAGCGTATTTTAGCCTTCGTCAAACAGAACGCGTACTTAGCGCGCGTCAGAGCGCGGCGTTAGTTTAGCGCTCTGAAGCGCGCTAAGTACGCGTTCTGTTTGACGAAGCCTTTTGTTAGTTTTTTTAAACTATTAGTTATTACCTTTACCATAATTATTAACTTCCCAAATATCTAGTTTACGGCTAGACGTAATAGGACATGATACAATTGGCAATTTCTGACGTGAAGCAGTAACGCATTTCGGTTTGAAGGGTTGGGCAGCCGTTGTACCGTACTAGGTAAAACTGGGACTTAGAACTTATGCCTCAAAGTGAGTGGCTGCATTTACGTTGCTCATGTCTATGGGCTCCGATAACCACAGATCACCAGCTGGCCCGTGAGCTCGTCCGGTCATCTAAGTAATAAAAAAATCCTGTAGACATTTGCTGCGACACCATTGAGACCGAAGCATCCGACAGAGACAGCCTACTGAGTTTCTCGCCGGATCTTTTCAGTGGGTCGCATTTCCGATTCGGTGGTAGATTCTGCGAAGCACTGCTCTTGCTGGGGCCAGTGTTAGCCACACTCCGGGTTTGAGCCCCGTGATCTCACCTACTAGCTCAGTAAATCCAGAATAACCCCTCGAGGTTAGTGGAATAGGTAGGAATAAAATAAAAATAAATATAAAGAACCGAGGCAGTATCTGTAAATACATGTGGTGATGTCTATGAGCTCTAGCAAGTACTTTACCATGTGCAGTGAGTCTACCTTACCCATCTTAACTATCGGATGCTTTTTGTCTATATCTCTAGTATCATAATATAATCTCAATTGCATTACAATGTAGAAAAACATCAATTTTTTTTTAAATATTTCATTCATTCTTTGATAAGTCATTCACCATCCAGGCGGTTCGATTGTGGAATGCTCTGCCGGATGCAGTGAGAAGTGCTCCAACTTTAAGCTGCTTTAAAAGAATGGTGAAGGAACATTATTACCTATCTGCTTAGTGTTGTTTGATTGTATCATTATTATTTATCATTTCCATACTGTTGATTTATTATATGTTTGTAAGTATGTATATTGGTATATAAATCAAATATAGTTATTTCATATTATATGTAAACGGTATAAATCTATTTATTGTATGTATATATTTTCTATAGTAATGTATTGTCAATAGGATGCCGCAACATATTTTTATATTTTCCAGAATATCTCTAAATTAAACAGTTGTTTGGAAGAGATCGCTTTTAGCGATAAGACCGCCTATTGTACAAATCTATTTGCTTTTTGACTGTTTTTGAATGTAAATTGTGTTTTGGTGTGCAATAAAGTATATTCTCTCTCTCTCTCTCTCTCTCTCTCTCTCTCTCTCTCTCTTTCTCTCTCTCCCTCTCTGTTTCCGCATTCCTGGTGTTATGCGAACCATTTTCCATTAAAACTACTAAAAACACGAGTTACTTATACCCTTGGATGCAAAATAAAAACCAAGCAGCATTGAACAGTTTATTTTATTGTCATAATATTTTATAAAGTACAAAATCGTTATGGCACTTGTTTCTTTAATGAATTAACAATTAATTATAACAATAAGGTAACGTAAAAGTAACAATACTATTTTAATAACTCTTATGGCGTTGTCCACTTGTACGGCTATGATTTGTAGACTATTTAATATAAAGGATAATTTAATACACATATTACACAGTATCAAGAGTAAATGATGAATAAACAAAATGCCTACATATATTATTATGCTATAAAGTAACATTAATGATTGCTTACAGTTATAAAGTCCTAAGTTCCTCAAACTCAGTCACAGCAGAGTATATTTTTGCCGCCGGTAAAGTAAACATGGCTTCTCATGTATGAATGTCCGCACGGGTAGGTACCACCACCCTGCCTATTTCTGCCGTGAAGCAGTAATGCGTTTCGGTTTGAAGGGCGGGGCAGCCGTTGTAACTATACTGAGACCTTAGAACTTATATTTCAAAGTGGGTGGCGTATTTAAGTTGTAGATGTCTATGGGCTCCAGAAACCATTTAGCACCAGGTGGGCTGTGAGCTCGTCCACCCATATAATGCAATAAATAAAAAGAATAATAGGCACATAGGTTATTTAAGTAATTAATAATAATAATAATAACTGGGAACAAATCACGCTCCGGTCATCCTGCTCCAATTTAGGATTCCCTGGGTTATGCCTACGAGAGACTGCTAAACATACTTAGATATGCTTAAACATATCCATAAATAAATCTGTTTATCGCAAAATGTTTGCTCGATGTGGGAATCGATCCCACGACCCTCGGTGTGACAGTCAGAGTCGCTAACTACCGCACCATCAAGTCATTCAGTAATGGGGCATCATATCTAAACGTGGATACGGCCATTTATCACGTGTTCTCTGGTAATCACTTAATACAAGATAAGCCACTTAGCCTAATTTTATACACGTCAATGAAATGTATAAAATTAGGCTAAGTTTCCCGCTTTATTTCAGTTTGATAGTGTGATCGTCCCGTGAAAGTACTCGCTTTTACCGTGAGTCGCCAGAAATACAAACAAAAGCTTGGAACATATTTTTGAAATATCTTACAATAACACTATTATCCTCCTCTATAATAATCAAAATCATGTTTATTTTTGTATAGGTCTGTCAAAACTGTTGATTCACTTTACTAATTTGATAGGACATAATTGAAATTGAAATATAAACTTACGAAAACTAAAAACAATTTACGATACCATACTATAATATATGCCATACTATAACCTAATTAATTTTAATAATAAAATAATAATTTATATAATACCAAAAGTGTGGAAATTTGAATAGGTACAATAAAAACTTAATTTATTTAAAAGATAAGAATCGTAACTAACTGTTCTTAATTATAATAATTTAAAAATACATTATTCGTTATTATCCAAAAAGAGTACAATTGAAAATTTACTAGAAATGCAGTGTATAATACAGACATAGATTTATTTAACTTTAATACATAATTCGCACCTTTAGAATTGAAATGGCTTAATTTAAAGTTCTTATTTTTTTATAAACGCCAAAAATGTAATCGAAGAATTGTCACTTTTTAGTTTTTCGATTACGTTACTATAGAGTAAGCGCTTGATTTAAAAGAGACGGAAAGAGTACATTTGTCCTTTTCTAGACTAAAACAGATTGAATATTTTTTATAAGATGATAGAATCTATGTTTTTAGGTCGGTCGGTCGTTTAGCTTCAATTCTAAAGGTGCTAAATCAATTGATAAAACCCGTATTATAATTAGGTAATAACTGTAATGGATGCTCATTATCACACTGACACAATGACATTCGTTTGACACATCCATCTGTCAGATTGACAGCCGTCCATTTTGTTTCAAATACAGGAAAGGCGGATACGACAGTCCCGCGTTACGTGATAAGATGACACAAACAATTCACAGAAATAAATGTTGAACTTTCATATACACAAAATTTTCAACACCACACATATTTCAAGTTATATTATACTATGGCGCACATCAATCTCACATGTTACATTACGAGTATTACTCAAGAAGTTGAAGTCTGTACACTAAAAACTTTTTACTATGTACCAGCAAACGGTTTTCGGATTCGTTTATCGTACGTAACACGTTTCTTGGGCCAGCGCTTCTTACTGAAAATTTTAAATTTTCAAGAATATAATACTACGAATTCTTTACACGGAGTTAATTTTTGTATTAGTTGTCTGTGTTAGCTTTCATCATACCGTAGCCCTGTTATTTGTGCGTCAAAGCATCGATTGTTTAATTATTGAATTACTTTAACGGTTTAAACTTAATTTGTATCTGTGAAAGTAGATTATATTATGTCAAACACGCGGCAACTGACTAATTGGGAAGCTGCCTTAGAGCTTTGAGCATAAATACGGTAATTTTGTTTTTAAAATGTTGCTCAATTGTAAAAAATTTCTCACCCGTAAACAAAAATTTTCTATGACCTCCCTTTGCGTATCGCTTCAGTAGTTGTTTCGATTTTACCACCCTATTCTCTTTTAAATTATCAGTTAAGAAATGACCAGTACGTCTCTTATAGGCTGCAAGTCCTAAGTCATCTTTTAAAATATGCGACATGGTTCTAGGTGCTTCATCTCCGGAGATAAAATCTTTTGCTTTCGGACAGGATTTCTTCGAATTCTTTCCCTTACTGCTTTGACCACCTTTTTCGTACGAACACTACGTGGACGGCCAGATCTTTTTCTGTCATAAACAGAGGAAGTCTCATTGCACCTATTAATATCCCGGTACACAAACATTTTACTAATACCAAGCGTATGGAGAGTTTTAAAAATTGCATTTGGCTCCATACCTACTTTGTGTAATGCAATCACAGCGATTCGGTTCTCTTTATCACCCCACTCCACTTTAATATCGCAAAATATTGTACAATGTATTGGCGTCAAAATGAGAAAACTCAATGAGCAATCATATAAAAATGACAGATTCCAAATTCAAAAGTAATATTTTGTTTATTTTTAATTGTAACCGTATTTATGGCCAGACTAAGTATTTATGTAACTATTATGATAGTATTGAGAACCTACTACAGGTAGGAATTAGTATTGTATACCTTTTACAGCCAAAATCTTGTACATTCTGATTTGAGGGGGATATTAGATATTGAATAATCGTTACTACAATATATTAAAAGTTTTCACCTCATGTCGTAGAGTTTATGGGGATATTCGAGGCCAAAAAAATTTTGTTTTTATATAGCGTCAATGGCGACTTAAGTTCCTCGATTGCTATTTTACTCCTTCGACGATGATGCTTTGATAACTTTCGATTAGGAGAAAGATGAATTACCGACAGTAGGTACTTACATATAAATCTTTGACAGCTGTCAAATTTGACATTTTCGTGTTTGAACCGTGAAAGTGTATTTATTACATAATATAATGTTTTTAGTAAATGGCAATGAATCATGCAAGTTATGTTAAATTAGAATTCTAACCTAAGTCGTAAGTGTTTTTACTATTTTCGTGCACCGTTAATGTTTTACGTGGCCTTGGCTTACCTTATGTAATTATACTTGTTTTTGATCATATAATAAATAATATGAAATGTAAATTGAATACGCAATAATTTATAGTCAAATAAGTAATTTAAAAAAAAACAAGCTAAATTTGGTAAGTGTTAATACCAAAAATTACTGACAATTTAAAGATATCAATCACTAAACCACGTCTTTCAATCAAATATGCATAGAAAATACTTTGACTAAAGAAAAACTGTGTTGTTATTTCGTTTATCAATGCTTTCTCTGAATTAATTCATATTTTGAAAATGATCCAATCTATTATATTTTTTAAATAAATATTGGCACGACCATTATATACTTCTCTAGAAAAAAAAAGATATCTACAAATACCAAACATTCGTAAATCAACTCAAAAATAATTACTTATTCAACATTTTTCTCTAAACTTATCCGCTAAATAAAAATGAATACAAACGTATCAAGCATAAGTTCTTCTGTTATGAATGCTTTTAGTTTTAAAACGTCACAACTTCGTGCTTTATTCATGCTATAAAATATAATAAATATCACAGTTCCAAAGAGTGACCAGTCTGAAATTCAGTAAAAGTAAGATGCGTAAGTCGTTTTTAAGATTACGTATTATAACGTTTATCATACAAAAACCAAGAAAAAAATAGAAAATAGGAAAAAATAAATCTTTTTTTTATTCAAAAAATTAAACACCAAAGTTAATTGAAGATTTGATTTACTGGATAATGTACTATCGTAAGTAATATACATAACTAAATAACGCTACATATTAATTGAACAATACACACGTAAAACTTCCATAAATCGTTTACTACATACTCGATATTTACAATTGTTACTCTTTGGAATCGAAAAATCGATATTATTATATCGCATTCTACTTTTCATTAATATGTTAAAATTATGTTCTAACTACCAAGCCATCACCGGTGCAAATGCGATTACTACAGCAATTCAACTACAAAGTGATTGTGTTAATTCAACGATCGCGACGTTATCAACTTACTGATTGTGTCTCGATGCTTGCGACGATAACTCGACGCAAAGGACTATAAGTTTATTATCACAGCTCAATCTGAAATTAATTACAAATAAAATGTAGTGGAAACTATCAAATCAATTTTAATCATTTACTAAGTATTACGCGTATTATTATTTAAACAAATTGTGCTAAATTTTCAAAACCAAATTAATTGCTCAATGGTAGTTTTAACTAAAATATAAACACTAATTTTGAGTTCATATTTTGAAAGCCCGCAATGGACACCAAACCCAACTCCTCGTGTCGCATGAATCACAACCCAGCAAATTTTTATTTGTGATACATTGCGTGGGTAGAAAAATACTTTTTAATACTGATTTTTATGCTATCGTGTTTTGAATTACCACCATAATTATTAATCATCAACTTCTGCAACGATTCCTATTGATACTGTAATCTCTACGCATCTTTGTGTAGCCTGGGAAAGATCTTAATACGGGGAGAGGAAATTAGCTTTCAGTAGTTTTGTCTGTTAGAAAGCAGTCGAACAAACGATCTTTGGCTCGAACAGTAATGTATTATATGAACAGTAAACATTACTATATCACGACGCGTTTGTGATTTGTACATCGTGCATTACGGGCTGCATCGCAGTATTCAGATGACAGATGTCAATTTGACATATGACACGTAGACATATCGTCTATGTCGTAACTGAACACCTTTCCTTTGTCATATCAGTCTTGTCAGAGCGGTCGTGGTCGTCATCCAGCATCATTGCTGTGGGCAGATGCTATGCGCCTCTCGAGCTACCGCCACTCCTGCGGTTTGTGATGATTCTGGTACACTCATGAAAACAGCCGCCAACTGCCGATTTGACTTGGTTGGTCCATCGCATGGACAACCTTCCACGTGGTTTGGTGCCTTCTATTTTGTTCTGAACGACAAGGCGCTCTATGGAGTCATTTCCTCGCCAGGAGACATGACCAAAAAATGATAGTATGCGCCCATGGACGAGCGCTGAAAGACGCTGCATAATGAACTTAATTCTACTTAACTGAACACCAAAAGTGCAACAAAGATAGTTAGATAGCGTCTTTGTGTTCGTTTATCACACACCTCGTTTTAATAAAAGAAATATTGATGTTTCAATCTTGAATAAACCTTGATTTATCTCAGTACAATTAAATTATGACTACGATTGCTTAAGCTAGGATTTGGTGCTGTATTGGGAAAATTAAGAACCTTAAATTTTAGAATGATTTATTTGTAGTTAGTTTTAGGTTACTTACAGTCTTTGTTCTAAAAGTTTGTCTAGAGGAGATGCGGTGCCAAACATTTGTTGGCTATCTGAGCTCCACTCGTCACAGTATGCTTTTGTTGATCGATTGCCTAGAGTATCAGCACCTATCCACACCATTTTCTTAGGCCTGAAAAACAAACCAACATTATAGTAAAATTAACTCTCGTAAACTTGTTTTTTTTTGTTACTATGTTAGTTATTCAGGTAAAAAAATCATTGGAAATCATCGATATCAAATTTTGGTACCTTAATTTAATGTTTCGTAAATAGAAATATCAAGTATACAGTTTAGTAACCAGACATTGGATTGAATACGATAAATCTTGATATTTATGTGATAAAGTCCCTTGAGTGAAATAGCTCTTTAGCTTTTTTGTCAAAGCTCTGTTTTCATGAGAAACAATTTTGCGTTATTGGGTAGGTATATAGCATTGGTTATTGCGAAACTGTTGCTTTCAACCGGTGGTATACACACGTATCTATAGGATCTAATAACCGCTTCAGACCTTACGAATCAAGAAGTCGGTTGCTCATTGACCACTTCTCATATATTTTTTTGCTTAGATGGGTGGACGAGCTCCCGGCCTACCTGGTGCCAAGTGGTTACCGGAGCCCATAGACAACTATAATTTAAATGCCGCCACTCACCTCGGGACATGAGTGTCTATGGTCTCAGTTTTTATAGTAACAAAACGTTAAACAGCTCACCATTGTTGATCCACATAGACGTTTCTGTTGTCGAAACTGTAGATATTAGCCTTAGATTGCCCGTGCATTGATCTGGCTCCATCAAATATGCTACTCCACGAAGGGTAAAGAATTTCCCCCTTTAAATTTGTAACAGGAATGTTACGTTCTGACGGTTTTACTAATGAAATTAGGTCTGTTACCCTGAAAAACAAAGCGATGTTCATTGGAATTGTAATGGATTGAAAATGTCAGGCCTATGCTTATTATCTATACATATAAATAAAATACGAGGGTCTGTTTGTAACATTGAAATAACCGCTTTTTACTACGTGCATATACGTGAATATACTACGTGAATATAATAATATAAACGGTACATACACCAAAATAACATTTTTTTTTATTTTTGTCTGTCTGTTTGTTCGGGCTAATCTCTGGAACGGCTGGACCGATTTTGATGAGACTTTCACTGATGATCTAAAGAGTAACTTAGGTTACTTTTTTAGACTAGCTTCGCCCCGCGGCGTCACCCACGGTACGAAAATAACCGCGGGTAACATCGCGGGACTGAGCTATCAATAATAAAATTTAATGTTTCCGAAGCGAAGCGAGGGCGGGTCACTAGTAGAATATATTACGCATATTATATTAGGCCTTATTTTAGATAATCTCAATTTTCGTTCTGTGTAAACAAGGAACCGTGTCGAATCTGAGTTTTACATAGAAATAAGAAGTGGTGAAAGGACTATTTATGGATATTTTTTTCCAAAAAAAACCTTCCGAAAACTTATCTAAGGCTGTTTGTTTACTTTTCCGCGAAATATATTTTATAACATTATTTTCTTTCCTCTTTCTATCATAACTTTTTGAGTTTTTGGAATCTATAAAGAAATACAAAAATTATCGGAAGATGTTTCCGGTGTCCTACGCGGCGCTTTGAAGTAATAATTATGTCGATTTCTGTTACTAAACGTTTGGATTGACTTACTTTGCCTTATTTTGTTTGTTAATGTATGTTTTAGTCTTTAGGTCTCTTAGAAATAGATTCACTCTCAGTACCTTCGGACTCGCTTTTTTTTCCCTTACTAAGCTGATGGTCTAAAGAGACCATATCAGCGTGGATTCGTCTTTCCCAGAGTCTACTAGATATTCTGGCGCTTTGGTAAGAAGATCGAAGAGAGAAATCGACATAATTACTTCAGTGCGCCCATTCAGGGCACCGGTGACCTACGGGGCAGTCAACGCGTTAACAACAGAGACAATATTTTGTATTCGTCTGTGTATAGTGTTTGACTTGAATATCTGTAATTTACTAAATATTTGGAAATCAAATATTATCACTAATGATATCTATACTAACATTATGGTTTTTACGGATGTTCCGTTATAACTACTGAACCATGCATCCGATTGACTTGAAACTTGGTATCCATGTAGAAAATATTTATATGAGTGTTGAAATCCCTACACCAATTGCGGGGGCGTTAATTATGAGAATCTTTGTGGGGGTGAGAAATAATAATATTAATTTTAAATGCCCAGCGAAGCGGACGGGTACATCTAGTATTATATATTATTAGTCTTGTCACAAACTATCGGCCACAATGTTTGTAAAATCATTAACAATATCTAAGACAAATTTACTACGTTATCCGTAACATATTGTAATGTATCCATAAGTAGCAAAAGATCACGATCAGTCGAAGAGTTATATCGGTATTGTATTTAACACACGCGAGTGCGAAGCTACTCCCGGAAGGACTCAGCCGCATACATCCATCCATAAAATCTTCAAGAACATACAATGTCTTGTGAAGTAGGGTTGCCAATTTTAATTTCAATCCCTAAATTGCGGTTTAAGATAAAGCGCCAAACCTGTTTGAGAGCACAGCAACGAATGTTCCGTTATAGTCGCGCATGGACTGTCTGTGGCACTCGTAGTTGATCGCGCTGTAGCCAACCCTATTTAAGTGGGTCTCCATTCTACCAGAGTAAGGTTCGTTCAGGGCTGCCAAGCGTATCTGTGAATCAAAGCGACTTATAAACATGTGAGACTCTTTTTATCAATCTGCTTTTAATCACTTCCACGATTAACAAAATCAATATGACTCATATAATATCGTCTTCTCGCATTAAAACTGTATGATTTCAAAACGTTACTGGTGGTAGGACCTCTTGTGAGTCCGCGTGGGTGGGTACGACCACCCTGCCTATTTTTGCCGTGAAGCGGTAATGCGTTTCGGTTCGAAGGGTGGGGCAGCCGTTGTAACTATACTGAGACCCTTAGAACTTATATCTCAAGGTGGGTGGCGCATTTACGTTGTAGATGTCTATGGGCTAGAGTAACCACTTAATACCAGGTGGGCTGTGAGCTCGTCCACCCATCTAAGCAATAAAAAAAAAGACTTGTTTAATTTGAGTGCAAATTTCCCGCTAATAAGAGAATTAAATAACAAACCCCATACTCACATATCTTTTGTCGTTAGGTGACTTTGACGGTTGATTGTATGGTACAAGTCTAGGTGCGCTTCTCGAAGGTTGGTACATCGATCCAATCTAAAGAAAATTAAAATTGGATACTAAATTCATACTGTGAAAATATTCTACAAAAAATATCAAGAACTAGCTGACCCGGCAGACTATGTAGTGCCTCAATCGATAAATAAAAGACCTAAACTTATTTATAAAATAAACTTAAAACAAACAAATGAAATCCCTCCGACGGGGGACACATCAAAGGAAAAACAAAATTGTTATTTTTATTTAATTCCAAGCATTTTCATATTTATCTACCTATTAAACGTTCTCTGGACCTTCATAAATAATTCAAGACCAAAATTAGCGAAATCGGTCCAGCCGTTCTCGAGTTTTAACGAGACTAACGAGCAGCAATTCATTTTTATATATATAGATAGAAGATAGATATATCCAACTACGAGCTCACGGGTTCAGCCTGGGAGAATTGCTAACATTAGCCCTAACAAAAGCAGTGCTTCGCAGAATCTACCACCGGATCGGAAACGCGACTCAATGGGCAGCTAAAGTACAGAAAGAATAGTAACTTGTATACTCACATTAACATTCTGCCATCCATATTCCACTCTCAACAACAAAATTTGTTCATCCAGAACGTAAGCGAGAGTTCCTACAGGCGTTTTCGATGTTCTCTGAGGCAAATTAGTGAATTTCAAATTTTAAAAAGCTCTTTTGCAAAATAATTTGCTGTTTAATTAAAAAAAAAATGTGTGGTGTCGTGGGACTCCGGATAGGAGCGAAGTTTCTTATTAATAATTTTAAGTTCTATTCGAATAATTATTCGGATATACATTTTTTAATATGATTTTTTTATTGATAAAAAAAAACTACTTTATCAACTTTATTTTATTCACAACGATTTATCAAAAATATATTATTTGATAATAATATACAAAGAAACAGCTTTTTATATTAATAATAATAATAACCGTCATCACGTAGACTATACATTACACACTGTATAGCCATTATACTAAGACTATACATAAATAATAAAAATCTTACGTTACGGACTTTTTTCCCGGTTAGGGTACCCCTCCCCATCGTCCCATAAGGAACTTCGTTCCAAAAAGTGTACTATTGGTTATCTTATTGGTTATATGATATCTACGGGTTATGATCCCTTGGGTCGGATTCTTGGGCGAGAACGTAGGAGATTCATTGCTATTTATATCTATTAGATATAAAATTGTAAGTGTAAAAATGTTGTTTAAGTGATGAAACTGGGTACCACAGTATTTTAGCAATTCAAGAAAGGATTCAATCCATTAAAGTCTGACATTCAGAGTATATGTAGTTTTAAAGCAAATGAGTGTATAGAATTTAAAAATGATTAGAATTAGCAATTGTCTTAGTGGAGCGTTGTTGGGTTTTATTAGTAAATTCTAATAAATTTGCCAAATAGTTTACCTTCAACAGACCCTTGTAGGTCTTGAAAATAATCGTGTATGATTTAAAGAAGGCTTCATCGTCGTTGCTATCGAAATCAACTAGAAATGAACAAATTTACCAATTGCAGTATTTCCATGAAAACTATGAACAGATCAAATTAAATCGTATAGGTGTTTTAAATACCTGTTTCATCAATATTATTCGATGTCATCGTAAATCCTGGTTCACCTTTCGGACCGATTATGGACGCTCCTGGTTGACCCGCTTCACCGTCTCTCCCAGGTGATCCTGGAGGCCCTGGGGGTCCAGGAGGTCCAGGGATGGGTGGTTGAGGACTCGACTTCTCACAAATTCCTGGAGGGCCAACTGGTCCTATGGGGCCAGGCTTACCGGGACTACCTTCTAGCCCTCGATCCCCCTTTTCACCTTTCAGCTGGAATTTGAAGCTCTTAGAGTAACACACGTTATTATTTTTATTTCCAGATAGAGCTATGAATGTTTTCGGTGCCAGCACTACAAGCACTTTAGCGCGGTGCACTGGATGAACAATAATCAAAGAGATTAAAGAGCGACTGGTTAGCGATGTTTCGCGTTCCGACCAGGCAGGCTGGTTCAGGTTAAGCGAGGTATTCCGGAACACCAGCGGCACTGCCTTAACCTCATAGACTGTTGTCCCGAGACAGCTGACATAGAGTCATCGATTCACTTCGACCACTCCACCAGCTCGGTGTTCGTAGAATGAGCTGCGATTCTGGTTGCAGTATTGACTGCAAACTTGTTTCAACTTTTATAACCAGTTCAGGATTTTTGCTGAAGTAGGGCGCAGCTTTTGAATACTTTTGCCGAGTAACAGTCTTAGCTATAATAAAAAAAACAATGCAATTACCTTTGATACGTCTATTTCCGGGGCTTTATCGCCTTTTTGACCTTTTTCTCCAGTACTTCCTTTTGGTCCTGGAGGTCCTGTAGCACCCTTAAATAATATAGACAGCTGAATAAAAAGTTCAAAATGGTATATGTATATACTTGGATATTCATGATCAGCCTGCGGCAGTCCACTGCTGAACATAGGCCTCCCCCGAAGCTTGCGACTGAACCCAATCTTCGGTTCTACGCATCCAGTCATTGCCAAATGCCTTGCGCAGGTCGTCGCTCCGTCTAGCAGGAGGGCGTCCTACACTACGATTGCCGGTTCGCGGTCTTCACTCCAGAACATGTCTACCCCAACGGTTATCGTTTCTGCGACATATGTGACCAGTCCACTGCCACTTCAGCTTACTAAGTCTGCGAGCTATATTGGATATAAGGAATTTTATTTAGATGAAATCGGTAAAGTTTGTAAATATACAAACTAGTGTCAAATAAATTAATATCTTATATCACCAACCTTTAGTAAAGCTATTTCTGAAGCTGGTACTTTTCCAACTGGTCCTGGTGCACCTCTTGCGCCTTTGTATCCTCTAGGGCCCATAGGACCTTGTTTTCCTCGGGGACCTGTAGGTCCTCGAGGCCCCGTGCTTCCAGTTCTACCATCTTTACCGGGTTCCCCTGCTAGACCAGTATTCCCTTGATCACCTTTGCTGCCCTTGAGTTTTAGAATATCTATTAATATTGGTCGAGGAATAAGTGATTTTCAATGATTTTCTTATATCTTTCCATGGCAATTATAATAGCCCTAGTGGCCCTTGCCACTTTTTCGATAACTGATTTTTCTTAAAATTCCCATTACGAATATGAAATATGAATACATTTGAGGCTGTAATTAAAAAAATGCTAGACATTAGATCTCACCTTATCACCCTTGTCGCCGTGTTCCCCTTTGAACCCTCTGAATTTCTCAATGATTGCCGCTTCTAAAAACGAGAACTTATTAACCTTATTGCATTAAATTTATTTAGTGGTAAAGCGTATTCGATTTCTCACGGGCTAACACCATCCTACTTCTACGGCTAAGGCAGTCAAGGCCTTGGGCCCACGTGTTAAGGTTGATTATTAATTTTCATGCTTGTCAATTCCATTAACCAGCAGTTGATCTAGTGCATTAAAACATAAACCGTCTGTCGCTTTACCTAAACCAATTAAGTAGCATATTTTTGTTTATAATTTTATTTTTATAATTCTATCGATACACTAAAAGCCTGGGAATCGCCGTGCTGCATGCTATTTGCAAATATCGACAGTCACTATATTTTAAACTGTTGTGAAAATTTAAAAGTGTGAACATTGGATAACTTTTTTAAGGTAATCTAAGGATTACATTTAGGAAGGTAACCGCTGTATATCAATATATTATATTAATATATCACATACTTATTGTTTATTTATGTATTAAAATATTTTTTTTGTATCTTAGTGGTGGCGAATATTGTATAGTTCATTCTTTTGTAGCAATTGTTGCAGTGAATTAATAAATTATTTGATAGTTTTTAGTGTTCATATAGCTCGTCATGTTTAGATTAACAGAATCCATTTGTTAATTTATTAATCATGTTTTGGTAATCTCAGAATGTATTAAACACAGAAAATTACTTATTTCTCCTAAATCCCTTTGATATAAAATAATATTTCGAAGAATGAAACATAAGGGAATCAAACAACATTTTTGCACTGAAGTATTCACAAAATCTCTTCTAACAAGATAAAGCAAATAATGTCTTGACCAGTCCCGAAGGACAATGCTCTCAAGCCGGGGATCAAGATCAAAGCCCATACAGCCAATAGTAACGAAAAAATGTTGAGGCGCAATCTACTTAGCTTATTGTCTCTACGTGACTAAAATGCCATATTTCACATTGAATTTTATTATACGTACTTTAAGAACTGAAATCAAAAATGTTTTACAAACAATGTGATTTTATAACGTGTCTCGAATGAATATAAAGATTAAATTATGTTTAAAGTTTTTGCATTCAGCTCTCATGCATGGTGTTTATGTGCATCTCTAAAAATAATTATGATGCTCATTAATCTAACGCTCTTTTATGTTAAAAATGTCCCTAGGGAAATAATTTTATCATCATAAATTAGTCATTAAATATTAGTGCCCGAAATAAAGTACAGCTTTACCAATTGTGTAGTTGAAATTGGTGACTGCAAATATGGGACATTGGTTATTCCAGGAGCCATATAGATAAGAGAATTGAAGCTACAATAATTGTAAAGAACCACTCTAATGTAAATGGAATAAAATATTTTTTGATAACTCAGCCAAAATAACTGTTCATAGGTATTTTGTCAAGAGGCAATGGCATGCAAAAAGTCAACCTTTGCGCTTTCTCGGGGCATTGACAAAGTGCGTTACTTCATTTTTAATTAATTGAAGAAAATAGCGCTGTAAGAAACGACAATTCTGCTGATACTACATTCATTACTTTCAAACCATTCCGAGTAAATTACTAAGCAATGAACGAAACCAGAAAAAACTATTGAAGGAAAAGCAACAAGGATGCTTCTATTCCAATTTTGGCCCACGTTTCGACATAACAATAAATATGCTATAATATAATAATAATAATAAGCCCATTTTATTTCCAAAAAAAGAAAAAAACCTTATCGAATAAAAATTACAAATATAAAACTTATGTTATTGGAACCCCACTTCGGGTATAGGCCTCCTCCAGCTTACTACACTCTTCCCAATTCTTGGCTTTGTTTCTCCATTCTTTTTCTGTTGTTGCTATTATTTCGTCGATCCATCTGCTCTTTGATTGGCCTTTTCTTCTTTTGTTCAGGTCGGCCTCAAAACGCTTTAATATATCATAATATAATTCGAAATCGCAAGATATAAGACCTTTAAATACTTACTTGTCAATTCGTCCATTTCTTCGTCCAAAATTGAAGCCAAGCTTGCTGGAAGTCCCGCCAGCCCTGGTGCTCCTTTATCACCTTTATCACCTACGATAGAAGATAAAACGTTCAAAATACGTGAAATAAAAGTTCATAAAACAACACATGCGTGAATTTTAACTTGCATTTTCTATAAGCTATAGTTGTAGACACGTAAAAAAATTATGGTACGCAGCGGCTTAGCTCTGCCCCTGGCATTGCTGACGTTTATGAGCGACGGTAACCGCTTACCATCAGGTGGACCGTATGCTCGTCTGCCTACAAAGGCATACAAAAAATACAATTCAACATGCGAGTACAAATTGTCTTATGACAAATGTGATACAACACCATTCAATGAAGATTTGTTGAACAAATGGGCTACAAGAGAATCAGCAAAAACGACTGGGTTAATAAAATCAACTTACCTGTTCTCCCGTCTACTCCGTGGTTTCCATGCATACCAGGTCTACCATCTACTCCTGCGTCACCTTTATCACCCTTTTTTCCTTTCTCACCCATTTGACCCATGATACCCTAAAGGAAGTTCCGAGATTGTTATGATTTTCTTTTAAATATGGCCCTTCAATTTTTAATGGATTGAGAGACGATTAATAAGCCTGTATTAAAAAAATGCATTAGAAAACCAATTGCAAAATGAAATTGAACGGGTTTTTAATAATTTCACAAAGCATTATTATAAATTTAAAAGCAATGTTAACCGATAATGCCGTCAATGATAAACTGTTTTTTACTGTTAATCTGATATTAAATGAAAAGCATATATTAATTGCGTTTCCGTGTGTATTCTATTTTTTATTTATTTATCACAGCATAAGGTGTAGCTGGCCTACCAGTGTGGGACTGAATACAATGTATCAATATTGTATTTACAAGCAAGATGCAAGCATAGTTTCAACAATCTGTGGCATTAGTTCTTACATACGAATTGATGAGAGAGCCAAAAAAAATACACGTGGATGTTGGTATTACTATTTTTGCCTAAGTAATACATTATTAAAATAAAATGTTACTAATACAAAAGTAGTTTGTTTTTGAGGTATTAATATTATACACGAATAAATTTATTATAAACTAGCGACCCGCCCTCGCTTCGCTTCGGAAACATTAAATTTTATTATTGATAGCTGAGTCCCGCGATGTTACCCACGGTTATTATCGTACCGCGGGTGACGTCGTGGGGCGAAGCCAGTTTAAAAAAAGTAGCCTAAGTTACTCCTTATATTATCAGCTATCTATCAATGAAAGTCTCGTCAAAATCGGTCCAGGCGTTCCAGAGGTTAGCCGGAACAAACAGACAGATATACAGATAGACAGTACCGTATATATTATATATTCATATGCATTTAGTAAAAAGCGGTTATTTCAATATTACAAACAGACACTCCAATTTTATTTATATGTACGTATAAGAATAATTATGTTTACTTACATAGTCAATAATAAGATATATAGACATGATGGTCAAGTATTTTTAAACAATAGTATTCACACTACATTTCCTACTAATTTACTCGCGTACTAATTTACTAGGTCGAAGAGCTGATGAGAAAGTAACCGCAGTAATCCAATAATTAAATTCAAATCCATATCTTTGGAGGTTACAGTAAAAAAATTAACTGAAGATGTTGATGATTTCAGATTGGCAACGGTAGCTTGTTTTTGCTAAAGAGTGATTATGCATCCTCAAATAGTCATAGTACCATAAATGTTTTGGGACATTAGCTACATGTGACGGAGCCATATATATAATTGTAGGTTATAGATTAGTTATATCAGAGAGCGTTTTATGGTTTGAATCTTCAAAAACTGAAGGCTATTATTTATTGTTAATCTTTAATAATACGAATGTTTTTGGTTTGCTGTGAAAAAACCCTTATTGTTTACTGCTATTAATAAAACGTGACTAACTTCTTCTCCTTTTGCACCTTGTTGTCCAATTTCTCCTTTGTCACCTTTTGATCCGGTTTCACCTTTTGGCCCGGGATACCCTGGTAAGCCAGGTGAGCCTTGCTCACCTTTAGGCCCAGGTATCCGAATCTGTCGAGCCTTCTTTTCTTCCTCTGTTTCCTGTTACATGTCGTAATGTTCAATGTGTGTGTGATAGCATTTTTAAAATGTCAATTACCTTTTTTATATGTATTTTTTTGGCGTTCGACTATATGAATACAGAACAAGTGTTTTTTGTCGTATGATGAAAATGTACATGCCGATATTTACAATGAAACAAAATTGTGTTCCACAATGTGCTACCTTGTAAAGACTGCGTTATCAAGATATTTTGCTAAATTTATGTATTATTTATGATAGTTTATATCTCGTGTGTATTTATTTATATGAATGTGTGAATGTTGAGTTGGTAAATAATTTAATTATGCGAGAGAAGTTTAACTTCTCATGTGTGTACTTAAGTAACTACAAACGGGTATTTCATATACATTACTGACTTAAATAGGCGACTAGAGTGTTAGTAAAACTTACGATTGGTACGAAATACTTTTTGACTGAGAATTTAATATAAAATAATCCTAGCTTACCATGAAACCAGGACCGGGTGGGCCAGGTGGGCCTCTTAGTCCAGGTTCTCCATCACGACCGGGTGCTCCGTCTTTTCCTGGTGGTCCTGGCTCCCCAGGCTTTCCGTTTCGTCCAGGTACACCATCGTGACCTGGCTCCCCTACTCTACCGTCTAGGCCAGGTTTCCCCGCAGGACCTTCAGGGCCTTTCTCCCCCTAAGCGAGGATTTTTTCAAAGAACTTAAGAAGATACAAAAACTCAAACTAAGAACAAATTCCTCTTTCTTTCTATTTCATTTAGTTATTATATTGTAGGTTTCTCAGTAGTTTTTTTATGTTTTCGTTTAGCAATTAACTTTGTGTTGAAACTTTTCAGCAATAAGTTTACCTTCGAAATTTAGATAATTTAGTGAAAAATCATGAAACAAAATCTTTTTTTTCAGAATTATCATGTAATGTATTTAATATGCCTCAATTGGTAACAAATATGAAGACGATGACAGTATATTGTATAGAAATGAATATAATGTATAGAAATGAGCTTACATGAAGACCAGGAAGTCCAGGCTCGCCCCTGGGACCAGCTTCACCGGGAGGTCCTCTCATTTCAGGCATTGTTTCCAAAAGAGTCGATACCAAATTAGGCGAGCACTCACACTCCTGAAAATGTACAAATAGTTGCCAAGCTATGCGTTAATTGCTTGTTTTTTTTTCTATCGATGCTGATAGCCTTGAGAGGCTATTGTATTCAGTTTTGTATTTATATCTTTTAGAACTATCTATTCATAAAAATAAAAAAAAATTAATTTATATATATACTTATGGATAAGATATGTAGCTATTTATTTTTGGCTAGTTTAAGTTAATGAGAAATCAGCGAAGGGTTGATTTCTTCGATTCGATAAAGATCGAACTTTATTAACTATGTAGGTACTTAACATAACTAACTACTAAAAAAACCCAATAACATACGAAAAGACGGCCGAAATCAGTGGTTTTAAATAATTTCCGGACCCCATAGGCATGTAGAGGGTAAATGCGGCCACCCACTTCGGGACATGATTTCTAAAGCCTCAGTTTTTACACTACAACGGCTGCCCACTCTTTAAACCGAAACGTAATACCCCTTCACAGCAGAAATAGACAGGGTTGTTGTACCTACTCGTGCGGATTCACAAGACACCTTACCACCAGTTATTACTCAAATTACAATTTTGCGTGTTTGATTTTTATTACACGATGTTATTCCTTCACCGTCGAATCGTGAACAAATATTCACGATTGACTTTCACATAGTTGAAGTATGTACTTCATTAGAATAATTGGTACCTGGCCACGAGATTCGAACACTGTTGCGCTCACTGAGTTTCTCGCCGGATTTTCTCAGTGGGTCGCGATACCGATCCGGTAGTAGATACAGGAAGCACTGCTCTTGTTAGGGCTAGAGTTAGCAATTCAGGTTGAGTCCGTGAGCTTTCCTACCGATCCGCATTAAGTTGGAATAGCTCCTTAACCTTCCAATGATAAAGTAGAAAAAAAAAAACAAAAAGAAACTGTTGTATCGCTTGACGACCACACCAGGCGTGATATCCTTTGGGCCACGACGACTTATAAATTATATTATCTGTTCTATCAGTAATATAGTGTCTACGAACCCCTTTCGGTCCTCGCTTTCCTACGGGGCCAGGGGGTCCTAGCGGCCCAACAGGTCCTTGTGATCCTTCTGGACCGATGACGGAATTTCCAGGCTCTCCCTGAAATAAAGTACATTCAATCAAACTGTCACTAATGGAGGATACAAATATATTAATTCCAGTAACAATATTAAGGGCATAAAAAAGAATTCGTATTTGTACATATATTTTGAAAACATTATTAAAAATAGGATCTCTCAACTCGAACAACCGATTGAGTGATGGGAAAAATCAAGAACCTTTACCTTTTTATTACCTTAGTCACGTTTTTTTCGTGTGAATTTGTTTAGAATTCTAAAAATAATTGTGCAATACATCAACCATGAAACCATGAATAATTGAAGTGAAATTATTATTAGACTAGCGACCCGCCCTCGCTTCGCTTCGGAAACATTAAAACACACATGAAATAAAAAAAAAATAAAAAAAAAAATTAAAAAAAGTAGCCTATGTTCATCAGGGACAATGTCGGCTTCTAATGGAAAAAGAATTTTTCAAATCGGTCCAGTAGTTTTTTTTTTTTTTTATTGCTTAGATTAGTGGACGAGCTCACAGCCCACCTGGTGTTAAGTGGTTACTGGAGCCCATGGACATCTACAACGTAAATACGCCACCCACCTTGAGATATAAGTTCTAAAGATCTCAGTATAGTAACAACGGCTGCCCCACCCTTCAAACCGAAACGCATTACTGCTTCACGGCAGAAATAGGCAGGGCGGTGGTACCTACCCGCGCGGACTCACAAGAGGTCCTACAACCAGTTTCGGAGCCTATTCGAAACAAACAAACAAACAAACAAATCTTTCCTCTTTATAATATTAGTATAGATTTGAACTCACTTTGAGACATTGGTGTCCTTTTTGTCCTTTTTCACCCTTCTCACCTTTGTCACCTTTCTCACCTTTCTCCGCTGTAAGATCAAGAAAGATACGCCATAATAATTTCGACTTACAAATTAATAGGATATAAACTGCTTACATTTTTGAGAGAATAAAAACGAACCGAGAGAATAGAAACCTTAAATTTGAATTGAACAACAAGATTTTGATGCATGGTTTTACCATTATAATCCGGAATCGATAAAATAGTCTATAACTTCTAGGAGACCGTCACCTCCAATTCCGAAGATATTTAACGCGGTTCCATCGGTCATAAGATGATGGGTTGTTTTATAATTATGGAGCCATTATAAGGGGCATTTTGTACTAAGGACAAATAACAAAGCTGCATGAGGGAATACGCAAGCAACGACGTGGAAAACACGTTTAAGCTGTTTTGTTTTACAAAGATAGCGCCCAAGCGCACAAGTCCAGAGTTACAATGGCTGCCATTCAAGAAACTGTCTTTGAATTGATGGAACATTCTTCATATTTATCGGAAAAGGCATCTTTTTTTTTTTTATGGCTTTGTAGTGTGGACGATCTCACAGCCCACCTGGTGTTAAGTGGTTACTGGAGCCCATGGACATCTACAACGTAAATGCGCCACCCACCTTGAGATATAAGTTCTAAGATCTCAATATAGTTACAACGGCTGCCCCACCCTTCAAACCGAAACGCATTACTGCTTCACTGCCGAAATAGGCAGGGCGGTGGTACCTATCCGCGCGGACTCACAAGAGGTCCTACCACCAGTAAATCTAGTGATTTCTACCTATTTCAGCGGTTAAAGGAACATCTTAGGGGCCTAAATTTGAAAATGATGGCGCAGTAGTCGCCGCGGTTCACGACACGACACTTTTTTGGGATCAGGAAGATTTCCTTTAAAAGGGAATTTTAGCTTTACAAAAGAGATATATAAAGTATACAGATTTGGAAGGTTGGCGAAAAATAAAATAAGATAACATTTAATACGTAACATAAATTTACTGATGGTAAGACCTCTTGTGAGTCCGCACGGGTAGGTACCACCACCCTGCCTATTTTAGCCGTGAAGCAGTAATGCGTTTCGGTTTGAAGGGCGGGGCAGCCGTTGTAACTATACTGAGAATCAAGGTGTGTGGCGCATTTACGTTGTAGATGTCTATGGGCTCCAGTAACCACTTAACACCAGGTGGGCTGTGAGCTCGTCCACACATCTAAGCAACAACAAAAAAAATATATACACAAAGTATATATATTTGGAAGGTTGGCGAAAAATATAATAAGATAACATTTAATAAAAGATAGTAGCATCATACTCATTATCACTTTCTATTGAACACTCTTAATATGTACCAAAAATAATATTTCGAAATGCTTGAAATTTTCTTAGCAAACAGAGCTTAGATTGTAGACGATTATCTGTGATAACTTACGGTTTTTAATATATTGAGGTTCTTCTACATTGTCCGTTGACTCTTCGTTTTCTTCATTAAACTACAAAAATATTTTTTTTAATAAAATAAATCTGTTAAGATAAAATCGAAACTGTTGGAAATCTGTATGTTCGGGTTATAATCGTTAGACTAGTTATCTTTGTTAAGAATATCTATGTTGAAAAGTTATACTACATGACTCTCCTTTTGCTTGCTAAGTAACTTAGAATCAGCTGAAGTCACATATTTGCATGGCAGCGGAAATTACGTGAAAGTTGTTATTAAATTTATAAAAAAACATTTTATAGAATTTTATGTCTTTGAACGTTTTATTTATACAGATTTCAAACAGATTTAGTTACTCGTGTTATTCGAGTTAATGATGTTCGAGTTAAAATTAATTGACATTTGCTCAGTTGTCATACTTCTTTGGAAGGGTCGAAGACAAACTTCTAGAATAGCACTGAATAATTTGAAAAACTTACAAATATTAATAATAGTTTGTAAAGAAAGAAGTAGACAATTGTCAAATTCAATACGACTTGTAGATTATAATATTGAAAATATACAAATAGATTCTATTTCTAAATCTATTTATATATTATTCATATTATAATGTGATGTTGAATATTTTTAGGTATGCTTTCAGATTATGGACCCGTGTTAACAAAGTAAAAAGCTTGGTATGTCGTAAGTAAAGCGCAGTTTTGGAAAGGTCAATTGAAAGCTGTTTAATATTTACATTGCATAAGTACCGGCAAAACATCTCGGAACCCCACACTGATGTTTGAAAGTCGGTATTTACAACCAGATGGGCTATGGTATGTATGACTGTTTTGTGGCAAAAATAGACAAGATGTTGGGACCTATCCGTGCGGGATTACAATATGTGCTACCGTCAGTAAATGCTGGTTTGTAATCGGAGTATTTTGGTTATTGTTTGTGGGATTACAATATGCTCTACCGTCAGTAAATGCTAGTTTGGAATCGGAGTATATTGTAGCATCTTCTCATCTAAAATCAGCACTTCAGGAACGACTTACTAAACAGCGCTCCATGGTGGCACACGAAATATTAATAAACGGCCCATTCTTTTTCATTAATTTTGCCGATATACAACGCAGCGAGACTGGTATTCTTTCGTCAGTAAAATAAAAAGAATATTCCATGCGTCAATCAAAAATTTATTCGAAATTTTTGTTAAATATTTCCCATCCGTTGAACGTAAATAATTTTAAATTGTCTTTTTTGCATATTTGGAAGGTGAAATTGTTCCTTCCTATTACAGTGTCAATACAGTTCACGATATTTCATAATCCACTAAAAATTGCCTTTTAAAAAACATAAGTGAGTATCACAATTTTACAAGCTTAGCACATGTATCTCTTTCAATTATCACTAAACAATTCACTGTGTGAATACTGTTTAAGTAATATGTTGCATGACAAAAATAGTCTTTGTACACAATGGACTTGGGATGTTAAAGCAAACTTTATTTAATCTTTAAATACCTTAGCTGCCATTTTATACGAGAATAACTCATTCAGTTCCAAGGAAAACAATAACTTCCATTATAATATTAGAAAGTTACATTATTTTACTTTAATTATTGTTGTTTAGATAATTCGGGATTTAACTTTGTTTTTGTTTTATCTAAATGTCTAAAACTGATTTCATTTATAAAATCAATTAGTTGACGAACAAGACGATACACTGGTATTTTATGGAATAGAAGATAAAACACAGTATCCAAATAGTAAATTATTAAACGTTGTTTCCAAAAACTATTTTTGAGAGAGTCAGAATTGTGTATTTGATACGAGTTAATATTATTGAGATTATGACGAATTTACTTCTGGGGTTGAGAAACAAAAGCGTTATAAATCACATGATAATTATGACCAAAGACCATTTTTTTAATACTTTTTGTTGTAGATTAAAAATAAAATTGTAATTTGCATGACCAAATGTTAGAACAATGACACAGAGAGGTGTTGCTGAAGCATAATGTGCTTTTAATAATGCAATCATACTAACTATACTCGGTAATTTGAAATCCTGTAAAATATTAAAAGAATTAGAAAGAAAAAAAAATGTGAATTTTAGAGTTGTAGTTTGTCAATTATGGAATCCCAAACATATTATGGATTCTGGTCATTAACACAAAAATTTGTTCCGTAATCAGGGTCTAACTAAGCAGATAGCAGTCCCAAAGCTAGTAGACAATTTAAAATTTTTGGTAGGTACATTAAAATTCGTTTTCAATACAAAGTTTTTAAATTTGATTGTATTGATTTTATTCATGCCTATTCATACGCGTTTGGTAAAAACCGCTATGAAAACAAACTAATTGTATCAACCTGTTGGTTTGGTGAATATTTTGACAGTGTTTTTCACGGTTTTTCGAATCACTCGTTGCTATCAAAAACTTCAAAGCCTTGGAATCGATTGTTGATCTTCTCTTAGCTAGAATGACCTAAAGCGATGTTTGACTGAATCTAACTATAATTTTCATTAACGCAGAATCAAATTTACTAGCCATTTCTTCATTCCCCGTTGCATAAGCAGTGGACATTTCTAGTATTCCTTCTGTACTATCTATTGTCGCCACGTAGATAGATTTATCCAAATGCCACCTTAAAAAAGTCGATCTCTAATAAATTTAATGGCTTTTATTCATGGCTCATTTAATTCGTGTTTGACTTGACGCAAAGAAATAATGGGTCTAGGATCGATTCCTTCAATACTAAGATGAGCTCAAGCGTCGTGAATGTGTTTTAATATAGGTATTTGTGTATCTTGTGTAATTACTCTAAACACTTCATTACGGATCTTCCTGATCCGTTAACGGTGCTTTTAAATACTTCAAGCACTGATCACCGTCCTCGCCGAAGCCGTCGCTTTCAACGACGGGCTCGACGAATAAATTAACCCATAGACACGGCCCACTGAGTTTTTCGCCAGATCTTCTCAGTGGGTCGGTTTTCCGATCCGGTGGTAGATTCTGCGAAGCACTGCTCATGCTAGGGGCAGTGTTAGCAACACTCCCGGTTTGAACCCCGTGAGAAAAGCTGAAATAGCCTCTCAAGGCTATCAGCATAGTCAGAAAAAAATGTGTAACAAACACAATCATGCTGTACCTTTGTTTTGTAAAAGACTTACAATTTACGATTATTTTCATCTTCACAGCTAATTAGGTTTCCTTTTTGCTATTTCACAAGGACTTATACGATCATCTTTAACATGAACTATAAAATAAGTTATCTTACCTCGTTGCAAATATTTTTTATGGTTTCTTCGTTTGAGTCCGGATATATTTTTATTTCCTTTATGGATCCCTGAAAAAAATTTATGAAATTAAGTGCGAATTCAAAAATATAAAAAAAATTTACTTAGTGGCGATTCATTTGCTTATCTGTACAGGGACAATAATTATAGAACTCAGGGTCTATCCATAAAACTGTGACATAGGTATTCCCGGCCACCATGAGGTCATAGTTGATCGAAGTTGTAGTGGCTTCTCATGTACTCTTTGCATTTATTAAAAGAGAATTCTGACTGAAACCCTTCATTGCTTCTCGATTATATTATTATTTAGGAATATATTACTTTGTATACAAAGTCATTATTATACGAAGTTTATTGCACATTGTAGTATTAACTAAGGATGTAATTGTCTAGAAAAAAACAATTTTTACAGTTAAAATGTGAGACCAAATTCACTAAAATTTACTTAAATAAAAAATTGGCAACAAATCACGCACGGTCATCCGCCCCAAATTTGGGCTAATTTGGGATAATCTTAATTTGGCCTAATTGGCAACATAACACAGGCAGACATACATACTTATATACGTTTAAATACATACATAGAGACATATATAATAAACACCGAGACAAAGAGCACACAAACCTGTTCATCACACGAATGTTTGTCCGATGTGGGAACCGAACCCGCGACCCTCAGCGTAGCAGTCAAGAGCGCTAACGACTAAACCATCGAGCCAGTCGAGTTATAATAGTTTCGGAGTTTCGAATAAAAAAGCACTGTTTGAAAGGCCAAGAAACCTGTTATAACTATGAACTACATTTATTGCTGTCGCGGCGCCTGACGCGTTTAGCACAGCAAGCTAGCCAAAACATTTACTACTACCGGCACCGCGCGCTGACAGCATTCAACAACAGTCTGTAGATACCTCCCAATAATCATTATTGACACAAGACCTTCCTTTTTTCGTGAAAGGTCACATTCCAAGATTCATCGACGAACAATCACAACCAAACCATTGTATAATTAAAGGAAGTAGCAAGAATGCAATTGGTTTTATTAAAGAAACAATAAGGCCACAGTGTCTCGCGTAGACAATTGCTTTGCGTTAAATCTTTTCAAAGAAAACATCGCAGGAGTTACAAGTGATAGTGAAGTTACAAACAACAAGGGTTCGTTGGGATGGATAAAATTTTATTTCAATGGTTGCGTTAACAACTGAACTTTCGCGGAGAACATGATTCAGTTAGACTGTAGTGACGTAGCGCCGTAAAGCTAAAGAAAGTATTAAAACTTAATGCTCGGTTTACAGTCGGAATCTTTGGAGCAACTATTTTTTTTTAATTTATTGTAACCCTGAAGACACAATAAAACTTCTTTCAATCACAAATTATGTTCACCCAAGAAAACATTTTGATTCAATATCAAAAATCTACCCGCAAAAATATTAATTTGCGTAATTACTGCTGGTAGGACCTCTTTTGTGAGTCCTCTCTTGTGAGTCCGCGCGGGTAGGTACCACCACCCTGCCTATTTCTGCGTGTGCTATTTCGAAGTGATTCGGTCGCCACGCTCAAAGACCGCGATAAAAGCTATGCCATAGCTTAATAAAAATTGTAAATTCGTGATGCAGTCCTAGATGTGTGTGATGACATTTGTATCGTGATGTCTATGGATTATGATACACATTAACACCAGACACATCTAGAACAATAAAATAAAAAGCAACTTTTTCGCCGCAACGTGTGGATAAGACGTTAAATCTTACTACGTCTGCTCGGCTCGGTGAGAAGATTAAAAATATGACGTCTAAAGTAGGAACTCTTTGTGAAGGAAGAGACGAAGCGTATTTTAATTTTTACGAAGCTGAAATCCGTGTTGGCTTCTTGTTGGATTTTAAAGGTTTTGTTTGCGCCCTTTGAAAGATCTCGATCTTTGTATGAATTTAATTTATTAATTTATTAATAGGGTATTGAAAGTGCAAATTGTTGAGACGCTCGTTTTCGCTTCCAACGCTTCCATTCTCAACGAGTTAAAAGTTGACCAGAGGCTATCCACCAAATGCCTATATAAAGTGCTCCAATATTTTGGTCATATAGCAAGAAAACCCTCTGACAACCTGGAGAGACTCATAGTGACGGGTAAAGTGGATGGAAGACGATCCAGAGGTCGGAGCGGAAAAAGATGGAGTGACCAAGTGTCCGAGTATCTGGACATGAGACTGAGCCACGCACTTCACTGTGCCACTGATCGACATACGTGGATACAAAATACAAAAAAAATGTCACAGACGGGCGCATCACGATGCTCAGCAATGAGCGATCGACTGAAGGAGGAGGAGGATTGAAAGCCTAACGAGATAATACAATTGTAGGTAGGATTTCTTTTTATTTTTTATTGCTTAAGTGCTTGACGAGATCACGGCCCACCTGATGTTAAGTGGTTACCGGAGCCCATAGACATCTACAACGTAAATGCGCCACCCAGCTTGAGATATGAGTTCTAAGGTCTCAATTTTTAAAGTACAACGGCTGCCCAACCCTTCAAACCGAAACGCATTACTGCTTCACGGCAGAAACAGGCGATGGTGGTACCTACCCATGCGGACCCACAAGACGTCCTACCACCAGTATTTAGGTGTCATATTTAATGATAATAGTACTTGAAATTGCATTGCCCATCTAGTTTCAATCTAATTGTAAATCTAAAAAAATCTAATTCTATCAATAAATCAATGCCAGGGAATGGGAAACGAGTTGTATATTTTAAACACCCAATTGTCCAGAAAGATTATTTAGTGTCGTTACCTCTAATTGCTTACTATAAAGTCAATGATTATCTAGAAGATTGCACAAAGTGGGAATGAGTTGCTCGCTCCGGGCATTTCAATATTGTAGTAATTGTTACGTTATAATACTCATTGTAAAAAATTCATATTTAAAAAAAAATCTAATGTTAAAAAACTAATAAAAAATAATTTCTTAATAAAAAAAAGACATGCCCGCTGAGTTTCTTGCCAATTATTCTCAGGACGGAGGCTAGTTCTTGTGAATTGGCGGTAGTTCTTTTGACGTTCAACAAGTATGTACTTTCATTTATGTTGAATAAAAATATTTTGATTTGATTTGATTTGATTTGAATTGTTAGATCATCTTGTGTTGTGTCATGTAAGTGGCTTCTATTTAGACAAGGGTAATTACTGTGTTTTTGTTTACAGCAAGTTGTGTGCTTACGTCATGAATAAATATGCTTTACTTAGAATTTAAGGAGAGTAGTTAGGATAGGAAAGAGGCAACGAAATTTCTGCCACACCAGGGTGATGTAGAAGCATTGGGAATTTAGTTTAAATTGTATCACATAGCTCGATAACCGGTTACATACTTATAGGGTAAAGGTTTTGTAGAGAAAAAGGAATGTTCTATGGTACTTTACTATTTAAAGAAAAATACATTAAATTTTTTAACGCACAGCCCTTGATAAAAGAGCTCCTGATGTAACTATCGACAACTGGAGGTCTCTTTAGTTAACGTCCGAGCGGATACAAACACAACTTACCAAGTTTCACCGCAGTTCGATTTCTAGCGAATTCGTGCGCACCTTCCCTGTTCAGGACGGATCAGTGCACGCGGAGTCATGAAAGATTGTGGACATGTCAAAATTACGCTGTAAGCTAAACTTAGATGTGCATCTTTTTTTAATTTTGACAGGCAGATTAGTTCACCGTCCTCCTGATAGTTTCGTTAACGGACCGAATGTATATAATAATGTTGAGAGAAAAAGTTCTGATTTCCTTTGTACTGTAATATTGCTGTTTCGGTTAAATTTTGAGTTTTGAATTTATACTATTGGAATCAATCTTTTACTGTAGAATTCGTTCGTCGACACGAGATCTGTGCTTATTTTAGAATAATTAGATTTTTTTGTATACGATACCACATCCATATTGTCATTATCGAATCCTTGTTGTGGACGGAAGTAGATCGCAACAGCTGTGAAGCTATGACACGGCGGATATTACGTAACCGGAGTCCACAATTCTACTGATTTGTCTTTTGCTACATTTTCATGTTTAACGTTTTCAAAAGGGAACGGAAAATTTAGACAAAGTTTGTGAAATATTAGATAATTCTTTACCAAAAAAAGTGGAACAAAATTATAAAATTACATAAGTATATAAGATAAACATTTTTTAAGTCACTTAATTCCTTTAATCTGTGTAGTGAGGCTTGGCGAGATCTATTTCCAAGCAGTGGAGGTCTTTAGGCTGAAAGACAGAAGAGAGACCTTTTAAGTTTTAATATTTTTATTCCATATTTGAATAGATGAAATTGTACTAAAATTTCAATCTTGTCAATACACTTCCGAACAAAAAAAAAGTGTGGTGTCGTGGGACACCGGATAGGAACGAAGTTCCGTATTATAAAAATATAAATTTAAAGTTCTACTCGAGGTATAAAGTAAATAAAACTGGAGGTTTCGTAACAAACTACGGTCATTCGGTAACGTGCCAACTTATTGTGGTACACTTCTCGGTTGTTTGCATAGGAGTTAGTGTATTCGCAAGCGAACGTTCTGAGATCGTGGTCAATGAATGATAAAAAATATCTTTTTTTTTGTACGTTAGTACAAAGTTAAGTCGTACACTGTGTGCATTATTAATAAAATCTTACGTTACGGACGTTTTTTCCCGGTTAGGGTACCCCTCCGCATCGTCCGTCGTAAGGAATTAAAATTCTGACAGTTGTTTAACGAAAGACCGATTTACGGAAAATCGACATCTGACATTTACTAAAAGCCTTTTTTTATCAACAACAATGAGACATGACGTCGTACTCTTAATGGCATTGGAATACGCACGTGATTGCTTTGGCAGAAATAGCGTGGTATGTACCAACCGATGTGGGTTCCAAAAATACACTGTTACTCTTAATTACACAAACAAGGTGCTTAAATTTTATTTTATATACTTTAGACGATAATATTTTGTTGTGTTTTCTCGGAAGCAACTACAATAATTGCGTTGCTAGCGCAAACATTTCGGTAGAGAACGCAGCGTGGTGGAGTTCCACTGGTTGTAGTTTTATGTTATTCGAAAAAAATATACGAAACAAAAAAAAACCGAAGCTCTATTTAATTCGTTTGAAAAGCAAAAACCTTCTGAAATAAGTTGAATTAAATTTTATACGCGCTTTCATGTTAGGTCGGGGGGAAAATTTCGCTACCCTACATTCAAGTTTACTTCGAGCTTACAAGTTTGAACAACACTACGAGCAACTGTAAGGTTTGTTGTAAAATAATTAAATTTGTTACCTAATGATAAGGCAATTTTCGGATTGCCAAATAGGAACACTGTTGGTGGGGGCACGTCGCCACTAAGGCCTTTTTTATTAAAAAGGCGGTAGTCTGAAAAAACGGGACAGAAAGCAGTGTATTCAGTAGTGAGCAGATATCTAAAGATTGTATAAGTGGAGTTACAAATAAAACAATACAGAATTAAGTGAACTACTGCAATCTGTGTATTATTTCCTGACTTTTGGAAGCGGATTCCTACACAATGTTTAGTAGCACTGGTATTCTGAATATGAATTAGTTCGAATAACTGTCTATTTGTCTTATAACGTACAGACTTTAACATGAGATCTATTGTTTCGATATTGCCCTAGTTTAGCACTCTATGGGTGAATACCCTGCCATTTCGTTATTACCCTGCATTTATTTATATAGCCATTTTGGTAGACGAGGTATCTAGTAGTCACCGTCATAGACGTCAGTAATGGCAGGAGGATAGTCAAGCCACTGCCTAATTGCTGATATCTAAATCTGACTACTGACCATTATAATAATAATAATAATAATAATAAAGCCCTTTAATTCCGAACTACAACCATGAAATTAAACATTTTTGTGTATTTTTACATTTTATTTCTTATAACATATCTCGCAGTTCGACGTGCCTCGTGGCATAGGCCTCCTCCAGCTCTCTCCATTGGGCTCGGTCCTCTGCAACTCTGGTCCAGTATGGTCCATGGTGGACTACTGACCATTAGACAGGTCAAAAGAATAAGTATTTTATGTTTGAATAAATAAATTCATATTGTTGTTGATTTCGTTAAGGTAACACGAGACAGGTCAGTTACAGTTTTAACTAAACCCAAAACTATTCAACACAAATTTAGTTTTCGCCCAACAAAATTTCGCATGAAACCACATTCAACCCATCCGTCTTATCTAAGAGTTCGACAGGGTCTTCGTTTCGTGGCTTTCGGCTTCACAAAGCCTATAAAAGTTGTGTTAAATTTATGTTTCTTTTGTATTTTAACTGTGACTTCAATGTTCTGTAGAGAGAGATACCAAGGTTTTTGAAGTTATACTTCTTTAGGCGCGTTATGAAAAATTGATGAGAGTGAAATTTCACGATGCGCGCGCACCGTGACACAAAATGAACAGAATGAAGCTGCCCACTAAATCGCTCATCACAATACGACCGACGTAACTTGGCGAGTCTGAATATAGCCGCAGGTGAACTTTCCGAACCGTACCGAGAATTACCGAATTTATACGATGTAAAGAAAAGGGATGTCCAATATGCGTGTTTGAGGATGTTGTTTAATCGATTTTTTTTCAAATTGATTAAAATTTAAATTAAAAAAAAAATTAACAAAAATTAAGTATAACTTCTTACTCGCGTACATAAGTACGCGCACCCTTTTTTTGTACACTAAAATAAACAAAAATGCGAAATTTTAAATACATTTTTTTAAAATTTGCAATAGTAATTTGCTAAGTTACGTTTCTAGCTAATAGCTGAAGTCGTCTTCTCTTAACTCCTGATTAATAGCCGATCAAACTATTGTCACTATTAAACCGGCTTAAAGACGGAAAAAGCAATCAACAATTGTGGAGTATTTTATGAAGGCGTCGTGGCCTGAAGGATAAGACGCCCGGTGCATTCGTATCTAGCGATGCGATTGTGACCGTGTTCGAATCACACAGGTAGGTACTGATTTTCCTAATGAAATGAAGTCGTCGTGGCCTAAAAGATAAATACGTCCGGTGCAATTCGTATGTAGCGATGCACCGGCATTCGAATTCTAGGCGGGTACCAACTTTTCTAATGAAATACGTGTGGTGAAGGAATGACATCGTGTAATAAAAATCAAACCCGCAAAATTATAATTTGCGTAATTACTGGTGGCAGGACCTCTTGTGAGTCCGCGCGGGTAGGTACTACCGCCCTGCCTATTTTTGCCGTGAAGCAGTAATGCGGTTTGAAGGGAATACTATTTGATCATACTAGATCATACTTGAGATCTTCGAACTTAAGATATCTTAAGGGCTATGCTTATGGGCTCCAGTAACCACTTAACACCAGGTGGGCTGTGAGCTCGTCCACCCATCAAATCAATAAAAAAAAAATACTATTGCAAATGTTCACGAAATACTTCCACGGTGAAGGAATAACATCAGGTAATAAAAATTGTAATTTGATTAAATTTCGGGAGGTAGTCTGGCGTTTTGTGGGCCACACAGGTAGATACCACCACCCTGCCCGTTTCTGCCCTGAAGCAGTAATGCGTTTCATTTAGCAGGGTAGGGCAGCTGTTGTACTGTAAAAACTAAGATTTAAACCTTGTTTCGAGATGGGTAGCGGCATTTACGTTATTGATATATTAATTATCTGGTGGTAGGACCTCTTGGGAGTCCGCACTGGTAGGTACCACCACCCCGCCTATTTCCACCGTGAGCAGTAATGCGTTCGAAGGGTAGGGTAGCCGTTGTAACTATACTGAGACCTTAGAACTTATATCTCGAGGTGGGTGGCTAATTAACGTTGTAGATGTCAATGGGCTTCAGTAACCACTTAACATCAGGTGGGCTGTGAGCTCGTCCATCCATCTAAGCAATAAATAAAAATAAAAAACTGGAAATTACTACAAGCTGTACCGCGAGCTCTTTTACCCATCTAAACAATAAAATTAAATATCTAATTTTCGGCTTGAAGGGACATCCTTGATAGAACACAGCTGACGTTTCGATCTAAGGGTGGGCAAAGGCATTAAATTTTGTGTTGTGTTGACAATGGGCTACCACTTACCGAATGGACGGTGAGTTCACTCATCAATATACTTAAAAAAATACCTACATACCTACATACACAGTAATCATAGTTTGAAATCTCGTTTAAATGATTGCCTAGCCGACTGAACCTAATAGGTGTATGGCTCTAATAAAGAATAAAAAAATAAAAAAATATTGCCTGTCACAGAATTGTAAAATCTTGTATTAATTACGCATTAAAAATGTAAGGAGTCTTTAGTGACGTAACCAAAGCTGCTTACTATCAAAATAATAGCTTAATAAGGGCTTTCTAAAAATTTCAAACTTTTTAGTTAAAAACGTAAAATTAAAAAAATTACTGGTCTCCGCTAGCCGAAGCTGAAAATTGTAATTCCTTCGCAAACTAATCATAATACTTTCGAAAACAATTAAAATGTTCCAATTAAACTTGAGGCCTCAAAGTTATCGTTCTTTGATATCGCAAATGAAAGTTTTAACCAAAAATTATGAGCCAGATTAGGTTTTTTTTTTAATTATGCCGTAAAATGAATAGTTGAATTTTCGATCTAGTAGGACAGCATTGCATTAGTAGGGTATTTTTAGGTTTAACGTCAGGTGAACCTATAAATCGGTTTTACAAGTAATTACAATGTACACTATTTAAATAAATATTGTTTTTTTTTTTTTCAGGACACACTCAAACAATACTTAAAAATAGGCATATGAATACCAGCGAAGTATAGTTAAATTCAAATGTTGTATCGGCCTATTTTCTGTACAGACGTCATTACATATATTAATTTAAAAGCAAAAATATCTAAACTGAGAGATGAAAAGCTAAAACGTTTGGAATTCTTTGAAACAATGAGGCAAGAACACGGCACTAACTCAGTGTGAAATATGAGGGACGTGCGAGATTATGATAAGGCTTTATCCCGGTAAATCATTGGATTTTCCGCTTGAGAACTGAAGCAAATTTAAGGAGGATCCCCGTTTGAACCGGTATCCGTGTGATCCGACGCGGTAGGGTTTGCAATATTCTTCTAGTTGCTTTTCGAAGTCTAATGCCACGCTATATGACTATTTCTCCTGGATATGTACTATTCTTTCCGCAAATACTTAATTTTTCTATATCTTCAAACCCATATTAATTATATTTAAAAAAAAAAACATGTGAAGTGAATTTAAAAAAAAAAAAAATTTATTAATTGAGATGTGGCGATTACTCGTGACGCGTATAACATCTGCCCACAGTAATTATACTTACTAACTGACGACCACAACCTCTCTGACATGAGTGATACGACAAAGAAAACAATCAATAATATATATTACATTTTAATTTAATTTAATTTCAAAAAAGCGTACGTTCTTAAGACCTTTGTCTTAAGAACCTTGTCTTACACACATTGCACAGCTCAAATTCATTGTCATAAATCGACTACTTTATTAAAAACGTAATGAGATCACGTAGCTTGTTACACGTGAGTTATTCTAATTGTCTCGCGTTTTCATCAAAACGTCTGTTACCAACGTTTGTTTTATTATGATTTATAGGTTATGATGATACATTTAAAATTTATTCATTTTATATTTGTTCGTATCTACACTTGTTCTATTTCGTCAATTGTCAATGTCACGGCCTGTGAAAAAACTTACGTCATTCTGTGAATTTAAATATCGATTCAGAATTTGTAGGTTATGTGATTATGTAATGTGTGATTCGGGACTTTTGGCGGGAACGCGAGGAGTGAAGTTGTGTGATTTGTTTTATTTTGTCTATTTAGTTTTTCTTCTGGTTTAAATGTGTAATAACGGTGGTTTATTAACTGTTTAGTATATGTATGAAAGTGCACAAATGTAGGAAAATCAAGCAAAGCCGTTGGACGTAACTTCCCGGGATGCTCCAAAAAGTCCACTGAAAAAAATTTCAGTAAATGATCACCATTTTACTGAGATTACATTTCATCTCATTTCATTTAATTTCATCCCAGTAGATTAATGTCTCAAATTAATCATCTTCATGTCATTTCATTTCACTCCATATTATCAATTTTCATAAAAATAAGAATATAAATTAAAATAAGAGATGACTTAAAGGTCTTAGTTACCAGGTCCTAAAATCCCTAATAAAAAAAATGTGATTCTTTAATCGACAGATTTGTTAGTTCGAACAATTCTGATGATACATTGCTACTTATTTATTACTAGCGGGTGCCCTCGCTTCGCTTCGGAAACATTAAATTTTATTATTGATAGCTGAGTCCCGCGGTTGTTGAAGCTAGTCTAAAAAAAGTAGCCTAAGTTACTTCTTATATCATCAGCTACCTATCAGTGAAAGTCCCGTCAAAATCGGTCGAGCCGTTCCAGAGATTAGCCGGAACAAACAGACAGACAGACCGACAGACAAAAATTGTTAAAAATGTTATTTTGGTGTATGTACCGTATATATATTCATATGCATGTAGTTAAAAGAGGCTATGTCAATATTAAAAACAGACACTCCAATTTTATTTATATAGCAGTGAAACTAAATTATTTCAAAATTAAATTAATTCCAAACTCTTTGATCTATATTAAGCACGTGTAAGCCACAAAGCCGTGGTAGGTTATTGTTAAGGCTAACCAAAGTATTATTACGAAGTCCATAAAAATGCAGAAGATTTTATTGAAAATTCGAGATTAATCGAATCGTAAACAGCTTTGCTAAACAACAATCAAACGTTTCAAAAATAAAAGAAAAAGGAAAATACAAAGAAAAATCGAAACCCCCTAATACTTTTGTTTTGGTAATACCGTCGAAGCCTTAAATCATAGCTTTTGAACTTTCAATGGCCATTTAAAGGCATCGCGGGAAAGTATATAAAATCAATTGTTCGCTTTGTTTAAAGCTCCTCAAAAAGAAGGTTGGGACGAAACCGACCGCCTCACGATACCGCACTCAAATCCTTCGCGAACCGCCGTTTGGTCCCTCAGTGCTACTTGGATGGTTTAAGTCATAAACTTTTTACTTCAAAACATGTAGCGATTCCTAGAGGTTTGAAAGATAAAAGAGAAACAAGACATTTATTACAGGAAAAGAGACTTATGGCGTTAGTAAAAAATATTTTATGAATACAAGTAATTTTATAAATTTTAAGAATGCTTGTTTGGATGTGTGACATTTACCACGCACAAAAATAGTGCGATATTTATATGAAATTTCGCCTCACGATAGCGTATTATAGCTTGAATTAGAAAATAAGATTACTTCGTATCGTGGTAACGGAGTTTACTCGCACATCTTCGGCAAATGCGGTATTGTGTTATCTGGTTCATGATTTTACCTATTTGTAGAAGTACAAACCGACCAGTCTACGAACTAAAAATTTAACACTAAAGCCAGATAATTAAATATAAAACAAATACAGTGTTCACAATTGACTTCCACGGTGAAGGAATAGCATCGTGTAATAAAAACCAAACCCGCAAAATTATAATTTGCGTAATCACTGGTGGTAGGACCTCTTTGGAGTCCGCACGGGTAGGTACCACCACCCCGCCTATTTCCGCCGTGAAGCAGTAATGCGTTTCAGTTCGAAGGGTGGGGTAGCCGTTGTAACTATACTGAGACCTTAGAACTTATATCTCGAGGTGGGTGGCGCATTTACGTTGTAGATGTCTATGGGCTCCAGTAACCACTTAACACTAGACGGGCTGTCTGTGCTCGTCCATCCATCTAAGCAATAAAAAACAAAGATTTTAAAATACGTTTACTAATACTTTTGGTAATCGCGTAAGCCTACAAACAGTGGGCGAGAACATGGTAACAAATGTCCAATATTTAGCAGAAATACGATTTTAAATATACCATTTAGCGGTAGGCAGCGGCTTGGCTCAGCCCCTGGTATTGCTGAAGTCCATGGGTGACGGTAATCACTAACCATCAGGTGGGCCGTATGCTCGTCCGCTTACAAGAGCAATAAAAATAAAAAAACACAAGGCGTATAAATGTCCTGGTTAAGAAATCGAAGATTTTTGAACAACAGAAAATAGTGTAGTGAAAATGTAAACAAGGGAAATATTCTATAATTTTCTGCCCATTTTCTAAGATCGACTGTAATATGATTTTTGTATTTATAATATAGGAATATTTTTACGCTTTCATTTCACAACTTGTACCAAGATAAAGCAGTTGAAACTTTGTAGCTGTGCGCTCATTGTTCAGACAGGTACGGCGCCAAGTTTTTCTGTCTCAACTTCCTTCCTTCCGAGTGCGGGTCGCCTTAATTTCTCTTCTCTGTGAGGTTATGTTGAACGTACGTGACTTTAAACGACTGAGAAGTTTTTAACTTTTGCATTGCGTTAGTGCGAGTGTGAGTAGAATATGTGAGGTCCCTTTTACGTGTGGTGGACGGACACCAAGATTCTGCCTATTTTTGTCGAGATCTTATATAAGAAGGCTTCTGGTACGTTCCTCTATTTTTGTAGCCGGGTTGAGTTCGCGGCTTCCCTGTTATCAAGTATTATCCCGAATAACTTTAGTTGTAAATACATCGATCTCATAATTGCAGTATTGAAGATATTCGTCGTCGTGGGTTAAAGGATAAGACGTCCGGTGTATTTGTATCTAGCGATGCACCGGTGTTCGAATCTCGCAGGCGTGTACCAATTTTTCTTATGAAATACGTACTTAACAAATGACTTCCATGGTGAAGAAATAACATCGTGTAATAAAAATAAAACCCAAAAAATTTTAATTTGCGTAATTACTGGTGGTAGGACCTCTTGTGAGTCCGCACGGGTAGGTACCACCGCCTTACCTATTTCTGCCGTGAAGCAGTAATGCGTTTCGGTTTGAAGGGTGAGGCAGCCCTTGTAACTATACTGAGACCTTAGAACTCACATCTTAAGGTGGGTGGCGGCATTTACGTTGTATATGTCTATGGGCTCCAGTAACCATTTAACACCTGGTGGGCTGTGGGCTCTCCAACCATCAAAACAATAAAATAAAAAAACAACAAAAAAATGTTTATGAACCTTCGCATTCTCGTGGTAATTCAGACGCCAAACGATTTTTGAAGGAATCGGTATGTTCTTACATCAAAGCGCGAAGCTTCGTAAAAACAACAATTACACGATCTATCGGTTTCAAACTTTTTGTTTTGGATGGGTGAACGAACAAACCGTAACTATGTTGATACAGTTTACAAAGAAAAATCTTTTCTTTTCATACAACAACAGTCGATCGATTTGGACAAACTATGTTTTATTGGCATTTGCAATAAAAAACTTTGTATTTTTTTTTGCAGTAAGAGCGTTTTTTTTATGATTGAGGGCTTACTGGTGGCCCGGAGCCTTTTCAGATTCACAAGGGCAGGTGGGCGAGCAAGGGCTCAGCCAGAAGAGGCGGGATTTGCTAACAGCTACCCGAGCGCCTCCAAGGGAGACCTAACAACTCAAGAGTAGCTGCTTCGCGAATGAATCTACTACCGGATCAGAATCGCGACCCGCTGAGAAGATCCGGCGAGAAACTCAACGGGCTGATGCTTAGGTTAAGTTACTAAGAGCGTACTAACACAATGATGTGCCTGTTGTATTTTTTGACATTAATGTCGCCTTAGATGCTATAGACACAAAGTCTAAATTCCATTGCAACTGTGGTCAATCTTTACTCGATATATTACATACTCCATTTGATTTCAGGCGGACATTCAACTCGACTATTTACGCCTATAAAAGGTATTGTTGTTAGCATTTCCTGATGATACTTTTTGTTTATTGAATAGACTGATAAAGGAGCCCAGCTAGTGTTAAGTAGTTATCTGTACGGCTTTGCGAGCGGTTTGAACATAGTAGGCAGCAGCGGTTTGACTGTGTTCTTGACATTGCTGAGGTCGACGAACGGCAGTGAGTACTTAACATCAATTGGGTACGCATGCTCGTCGGCCTACAAAGGCAACAAAGAAAACCCTTTAGCACATGAAGTTGAAGTTCAATTCAGATCGAACAACTATTTTGCACAATAATTGAAGGCAATTTGAACTTAGGCAAAATCGCATCGCGCGATTCTAGTACACTGGGAGTCTCTCTCTTTAGGTCATGATGACTTCAAAGTATAATGACGTCATCACTATGTGCCCCATATACCTCGTGACTTGGTATAACCGATCCTGTGGACCGAATGATAAAGGCTAGTCATTCCAAACACGTCATTACGGATCCTCCTGATCCATTAATGGGGCTTTTATGTACCTTAAGCATCGGTCACCGTCCACGCCGAACCCGTCGCTTCCAACGAAGGGCTCACCGAGTAAATTAACCCCTATGGGCTTAACTATCCCTATGGGTTGAGTTTCTCGCCGGGTCTTCTCAGTGGATCGTGTTTCCGATTCTGCGAAGCACTGCTTTTGCTAGAGCCAATGTTAGCAACACTTCCGGTTTGAGCCCCGAGAGCTCACCTACACGCTAGGCTGAAGCTGAAATAGCCTCTCAAGGCTATCACCATAGGTAGGAAAAAATTACCCATCTAAAAAATAAATAATAAAAACACCTATTTAGATATAAATCTTCAAATACTCGAAAACATTTTTCGGAATGTTCTAGAAAATTTTAACGTCTGTTCGGCTGCTACTATACTCGTATCCGTCTCAAGCCGGTTTCGATTCTATAAAGTCGTTGGATAAAGGTGAATTCAATTTTGCCTTTCACAAGATCCTTTTCTTATTTGTGGGCGCTTTCGAGGAGCCGATATCACAAATAAAAGCCGACCATTGATATTTAAAAGTTTAGTGACTTTCATGATTGTTGAAGATATTAGCGATAAGACTTTTGTACGGATATCTTTTTATTTTCTCTCGCCTTCGGTATTCGCAAGCCTCAATTACATGTGTCTCAACGATGTTTGAGAAGTGTAATAAAGTTTGACGGTAAGCAGCGCTCTATGTGGTCCAGATATTGCTGAAGTGTCGTCAATGGTCGGTAATGACCATACTCTGTCAAGAGACATCTCCAACCAAGTGCCAACAGTTCAAATGATATAACAACCTTATCAAACGCCTCAAGGTGGGTGGCGATATTTGCATTGTGATGATTATGGGCTCTTACCATTTTAACAGCAAGTGTATTGTAACTCGTCTAGTAATTGGAGGTAAAAGGACATAGACAGAGACAGGGATATCTACCGTCTATATCTACAGAGCAGGATAGTATGTTACCCGATCCGTTTTCAGGTTTGTGGGATTTTCTAATTGCTGCCTTAACCCCTTACGAAGAAGATCTAATAGCTTAAGGGCAGCTGCTTAGGGAATGCATCCGCTGCCGGATCTGGATCCAAGCGCGTCGTTTTTATAATGCCACACATCGCGATCCCCTCAATGGAGCCTAACCTAGTCCAAAACATTCTAAATAAATTTATTAACAAATTATCTGACTCGCAGACTTCGTAGTGCCTCAATCGGTAAATAAAATACCTAAACTTTTGTATAAAATAAACTTAAAACAAACAAAAGGAGTCCATCCGACGGGGGGGGACATCAAAGAAAAAACGAAATTGTTATTTTTATTTAATTCCGAGCATTTTCATATTTATCTACCTTTCAAACCTTCTCTGGACTTTCACAAATAATTCAAGACCAAAATTAGTCAAATCGGTCCAGCCATTCTCAAGTTTTAGCGAGACAAACGAACAGCAATTCATTTTTATTTATATATATAGATAATAACAATTCAGCCGAAACGCATTTAATCCTAATCTTCATAAATAAATTCAAAGTGAACTAAAACTGCAATTATATTACAATGCAAAATGGCTGTTTGTCTAAACGATAAATTTGGTAACACATGTTATGTTTGTACCGCTGTGCTGCATTAAACGTTCATTAAGTTACAAAGTTAATATTAAGGTGTCTCCGCGGAGTCGTTGGATTTACAACGGGAGAATTTAGATGGCGTAAAAAAGGGATTAAAATTATTTTTTTTGTTTAGAACAAAAAGTATTAATTTGTTTTCTCTTATGAGTTATCAAAACCTTGTCGGGTGGGTCTCGAGAAACCAAAATCCGACGGCACGGAAAACATTGTGTAATTTTATAAACAATTTTTACTGGTGCTAGGACCTGTTATGAGTCCGCGCGGGTAGGTACCAACATCCTGCCTGTTTCTGCCGTGAAGCAGTAATGCGTTTCGGTTTGAAGGGTCGAGCAGCCGTTGTAACTATACTTGAGATCTTAGAACTTGTATCTTAAGGTGGGTGGCTCGTTTACGATGTAGATGATAGACATCTAGGGCTCCAGTAACCACTTAACCAGGTGGGCTGTGAGGTCGTCCACCCATCTAAGCAATAAAAAATTAAAAAATAACTGCATATTTAGTAGTGGCCGAATGAATTGTGAGTTCGAACAAAAACATCCTCATTCTCAGTTATTTCTACCCAGAATCAGTAGGTGACGATTCATAATTGAGTCCTAAATAGCCATGGTGTGGTGCTGCGGGGATCAGACCAAGGCCTTACATACGTAGAAGGGTAGGAAACTTACATACAATCTCCCAACTCTGTTACCAGTGTAAGAATGCTAAACAAGCACTGGGGAGCAATGTCTGATTTGTTAACGCAGTAGTTAGCGCAATGACGGCTTGGCTGAAGATTGTGAGATCCATTCCCATATTGGCCAATCATTCGCGTGACGAACACATTTCTTTGCTCCTTATCTGGATGTTGTATATATGTATCTTTTTCTTTAAGCGTCAGTCTTTGGTTTTCATAGTAGAGGGATTCCTAGTTCAAAGAAAAACACATCACCGATTATATAACACTTACCATAAAATTCTTTTCACTGTAAGGCGACTCTCCCAAAACCAACGTCGAATCCGGTTCGAATAAAACATCCATAGTAGGTCTCTCGGTGCTCTGCTTAAATAAGAGTATACAGTCCAAACGAGTGGTCAACGAGGTGCGATCGATTTCAAAAGTGTATTTTGTCCATGAATCTTTGTCTACTTTCACTACGGTTTCTATAGGGCTCGTATCGAGGCCGTTGAAGATAAATCTCACTAGAGACTCGCTGGCGGGCTCCATACACAAACTGAAGTACGTGTCAGCAACGTTATTCTTAAACTGGAATAAGCATGTCGCTGTTAGTTCGTCCAATTTGATCACTGCGTTGATAATAAACGGTGTTGGTAGATAATCCCCGATTTCGATGATGTCGCTTATTGGTATTGTGACGGATTGATTTGCGAAATTTGGAGCCGGAAAGCCGTCGGGTGCTACGGTTGTCGGTATGTCGGAAGGTAATTGGTCCAGTCTCAGTAAGTTGTAACCTGTAAATGAAGTACGTCATCGGCTAAATGAAAATTTTATTATCTTACAAAAACTGCTTTTTTTTTTCAACCGATTTGGTTGAAACTGTCCCTAAATATTATGCTCTAAGCTTTTATTGAATTATTGAAAATTAAATCAAACAAATTTATTCAAACTTTATGTAGATTGTCGCACAAATACACAAATCTTCAAGACAAAAACCTTTCATGACTTCAGTGTATTATTGTGTATCAAGTGTAATCCGAATTTGGCCAGTTACCAGACTACATACTATGTACAAATATAACTGCATGTATGATGCCTTTTATTTCCTTCAGGTCACATAGTAGATAAACATTTTCGAATATATTTTCTTCGGTTTTTGCGAGTTGTACTATTTTTACAGTTGAGAGTTTTTCTCATACGAGGCGAGAAAAAACAAGTTTCCAAATTTACCTTTGCTCAGCATTAAAGTCATTAGATGCTGAACGAATAGATCAGAGAAGAATTGAACCATATAGTTTATTTACAACAATAAAATTATAATATAATAAAGTATATAACAATTAAATACAAAAAAAATTAAATATATTCTTACCACCAGACAAGTAACTGGAAATTGCTCTTTGGAAGAGTAGTATAGAAAATAAAGTGTACCTGAAAAAGAATTAATAAGATTAGTTGTTGTGATTTCTTTTTATTATCCTTAATCTATAAAAATTAAAAGCAAAGTTGCTGCTGTTAGTATGTACATTCATTGTGTTGAAAATAATTAGTACTTAACCAAATTATTTTGCGCAAATTATCCTTAATATTGAAATTTGGCATGTAGTCCTTTAATTACGTATTTATAAAAACTAGAGGTCCCGCAGTAGTCGAAATTCGACTATAATTAATTGTAATTGTAAGTTTGTACACTATTATGATTGTATTTTATACTTCTATAATTACAAATTTCGCCAAAACTACACTATAAAAATATTAACAAAGACAAACAATATTTAATTTATTCTCAATTTGACAACAGACGTCAAGAACAAAAGTTTGATAATAAATAGTATGCATGCGTGTGTGCGTCAAATACGTGGTATGTAGTGTTTGTAATGTTTTCTTTAATGATTTAATGTATCTTTTACGCATTATTTTAAAAAAATATTAGCATTGTGCACTTCTTAGTATGATATTTTCCACACTTATAGAGAATATCTCTATATTCTCTATAAGTGTGGAAAATTTCATACTCCTCCGTCCGCGCAATTTTCGTAAAAAGGGATACAAAGTTTTTGCTTCACGTATTAATATATAGATTTTGGCATTTGGTCCACCTGATGTTAAATAAGTGGTCACTGTCACCATGGACATCGACATTGCCATGGGGAGAATGAAGTCGCTTGGCATACAATTTTTTCCAAATAGTTTTAAAATTTAACGGAAAATTATGCTAACGCAACCCATATCGCAATACCTGCTAAAGACAATTTTGATAACTCCAACGCGAACTTTACAACACCTTGAAAAAATTCCCATGAAAAAAGCTGTTGAGTAGAAATCCACAGTGCGTTTCTAGAGATCTTTTTTGCCACGTACCATCCGGCTATGGAATGAGCTCCCCTCCACGGTGTTTCCCGAGCGCTATGACATGTCCTTCTTCAAACGAGGCTTGTGGAGAGTATTAAGCGGTAGGCAGCGGCTTGGCTCTGCCCCTGGCATTGCTGAAGTCCATGGGCGACGGTAACCACTCACCACCAGGTGGGCCGTATGTTCGTCTGCCTACAAGGGCAATGACGCAATCAGAGTATTGTCTCGTTGTAGAAGTAGCAGAAATTTCTGCACTACTAAGGGAACGATAAGTAAAGTTAAACCAAACAAAACTTGTATTGCTCAGTGGGTCAGCACGGTTCACGATCGATCAAGTCTTACTCAATATTAACCTTAGAAATGGTTGACACAAAGACGATCCCAGTGGAATGAAAAATGGTCGAGTTCACGGCTCACATGGTGTTAAGTCCCCATAGATATCTACAACTTAAATGCCGCTACTCACCTTAAGACATGAGTTCTAATGCCTCAGATTTTACAGTATAACGGCTACCCTTCTAACTGAATCGCATTAGAGTTTCACGGCAGAAATAAGCAGGGCGGTGGTAGCTACCCTTGCGGACTTAAAAGACGTCTTACCACTAGTTAATTACGCAAATTATAATTTTGCGAGTTTGATTTTTTTTTCACCATGAGTGTCAATCGTGAACACCAAGCGGTCTGTGAATTTGTCTATCTATAGATCTTTAAAAGATAAAAAAATATATTACATCAACACAAAATTTACGTCAATCAGAAAAAAAACACATACAGAGAAATAAAACGTAATTATAAGTAAACTTTTGAAATTATTCGATGCCAAAATAAATATTGAACTGCCATCGAAATTCACACGAGGCTCCATCGAAAGAGTACACCATCGAATTGTAAGAAACGAAAATTAAATATTTGTTTTAAAACGTTTTCAAACGGCTTACAGGGCCCGTTTGGAAGCAAACAGAAATATACGCAGTTAAATGATCGAGTTTGTTTACATTTTGACGCTTTGACGAACCTTTGATGGTAATGATTAGATAAATTAATAATTGACGTCACATTCTTTTGGAGTTCCGCTGATTTTTGGTGGACCACGCAATTTTTGTGTTAATCTATATATTAATACTGAAGCAAAAACTTTGTATCCCTTTTTACGAAAATTGCGCGGACGAAGGAGTATGAAAATTTCCACACTTATCTATACCAATATTATAAAGAGGAAAGATTTGTTTGTTTGTTTGTTTCGAATAGGCTCCGAAACTACTGGACCGATTTGAAAAATTCTTTTTCCATTAGAAGCCGACATTGTCCCTGATGAAAATAGGCTACTTTTTTTTTTTTTTTTTTAATTTTTTTGTTTGGTTTCATGTATGTTTTAATGTTTCCGAAGCGAAGCGAGGGCGGGTCGCTAGTAGAGAATATAGAGAAGAAGTGCACAATGCTAATATTTTTTTAAATAATGCATAAAAGATACATTAAATCAATAAAGAAAACATTACACACACTACATGTATTTGACGCACACACGCATGCATACTATTTATTGTTAAAATTTTGTTCTTGACGTCTGTGGTCAAATTGAGAATAGATTTAATATTGTTTGTCTTTATTAATATTTTTTATAGTGTAGTCTCGGCGAAATTTGTGATTATAGAAGTAAAAAATACAATCATAATAGTGTACAAACTTACAATTCCAATTAATTATAGTCGAATTTCGACTACTGCGGGACCTCTAGTAATTATAAAGTAGTAACAACTACTTTACTATCTCGTTCTCGAAGCCAATCGTTCAATATTAATTCGTTCTAATATTTATGAGTTTCGACTCGGTAGGTAGTACAGTCCTTACAGCCGTTAAATATAAGTGGGTAATGTTAAATTTCGATCACACGAGCCAAGGTAGTAATTAGGCCTGTGATGTCCATTAACTCCATTAACCATTAATGACCAGATGGATTGTAAGCTTGTAAAATATAAATTTAGTACGCGATCAATACTAATAAAAATATTGAGTGATATAATTAACCCTTTGACTGACGTGTAGGTCTCCGGTGCCCTACGTGGCGTATAGAATTAATTATGTCGATTTATATTATTAAGGCGCCTGTCAACATTATTAGTGTTCAACTAGTGTTGACTTTCTTTTTTTTTGAAGTGCTTTAGTCTCTTAGGTTTCTTAGCAATAGATTCATTCACAGTATCTTCAGATTCGTTTTTCCCAAAGTCAAATATCAGATATTTCGGCGCCTTAGTATCAGAAATCGACATAATTGCTTCAGTGCGCCACATGTCAGTCAAAGTCATATAGCTTTTATGTACGTTAAAAATATTAGATAAAATATTTAAAAAATAAAAATATATTTTATTTTGAATATAATTACCAACCATACTTATAGTATACTTTAGGTAGCTTTACAGGTAAAGACGTAATATAATGTGCGACATTTCGAATATTCTACAATTTTCTATTTCACGGACCATTAAACTGTAATCTGTCGATATTTGAATATTGTCCTCAATACCGTTTATTATTCTAATACAATTTTTTTTTTAATTTCACACAAACATCTTGTCTTGAGGATTGGCAGTTTGTTTGATTTCACCTTTGATCTTCACGACAAGGATGATGAGTAAAAAAATGCGAGATTAAGCCCTACGAAAACGGTTTGAATTATATCTACAACACGCTGAAATCGAAAGCTGTATTAATATTACGACAATGAAACCACCCCGAAACGCCGAGATCTAAGGAAAGCATTGTACAATTGCACCATAGTCGATCCGGCGCTCTATATTCAATCGACACGCGTCGTTATCTACAGAGACCTGCTCTTAAGTAATCAATTTCAATCTCGAATCACACAGCAGGAGTTCTAGGAGACGAGGCCTCATGAATACGTAATTGTTCGTAGGAAGGATCACTGTTATAAGCTTTCAGGGATCATGGATGTGATTCAGATTTGTGAATTTTTATCTTGTTCTTGGAAGGTTACCATGCCATGGATCGATCAGATCAAGTTTTATTTTTTTTATTGCTTAGTTGGGTGGACGAGCTCACAGCCCACCCGGTGCTAAGTGGTTACTGGAGCTCATGGACATCTACGACGTAAATGCGCCACCCACCTTTAGATATAAGTTCTAAGGTCTCAAGTATAGTTACAACGGCTGCCCCACCCTTCAAACCGAAACGCATTACTGCTTCACGGCAGAAATAGGCAGAATGATGGTACCTACCCGCGTGGACTCACAAGAGGTCCTACCACTAGTAAATCTAGTGATTTTTACCTATTTCTGCGGTTAAAGGAACATCTTAGGGGCCTAAATTTGAAAATAATGGCGCAGTAGTCGCCGCGGTTCACGGTTTTTTTTGGGATCAGGTCCTACCACCAGTAAAGTCGGCAGTTGGCGGCTGTTTGCATGAGTGTACCAGGCTCACCACAAACCGGGAGGAGTGGCGATTGCTCGTGAGGCGCATAACATCTGCCCACAGCAATGATGTTGAATGACGATCACGACCGTTCTGACAAGAGTGATACGACAAAGGAATCTTGTTGAATAAAATTGGGCAGCGCGGTTGTGTTGTTGGATCGTCGATACTCCAAATGCTACCCCACAGCCCACATGTGGAGTAGTGTTGTCAAACTTAATCCTCCAATCTCCGGAAAGAAAGAAAATAACCTTAAACCCTCAATAATTTTAAGGTTTATTTTCGAAAATAATTCACGAAAACAAAACGAGTCATCGAATCTGAAACTCAACCCTTCGGATTACGCCCTCCAATTAAGACGTGTTGCGAATGACGAAATCTTATATCTGGCTTAGTTACATGCAATTTGACGAGATTGTCGGGCCCTAACTGTGTTTAGTTTGTGATTACGCTGCGCGATTAGGAAATAGCTCGATTGTAGATTAGAAATTCGGCTCGTGACTCGAAATTATATTAGTCCGAGCCTTCGAAATCGGGCAGTTGTTATATTTTTGACTTCAACCGGCAGACCAGATAGGAACGGTTCCCTGCATCGATACTAAGAGATTACGTGAATTCCTATGTCTCCCGCCCAAGTTGAAAATCTTATCGACAAGCGCACGCTTGTTTTCATAAATTGAGCTTCTAATTATTTTTTATAGGTGGTTAGGACAACGACGAATTCACACCCCTCATGCTCAGTAGGCAGTGTTACAAGTGAGTGTATACCAAAAACTAGTACTGTCAACTCCGAAATCTTGAAATGCAACTGCGTAACATGCCAGCAGACACAATTAAAAATAATCATAGAGAAAAAGAGATCAGATCTTAAACTAAAATTTCTGTGAAATAAGAGTGATTTAAATTTTAAATCATTAAATGCAATCTGATGATTTTTGGAACGAAGTTCCTTATGGGACGATGCGGAGGTGTACCCTAACCGGGAAAAAACATCCGTAACGTAAGATTTTTATTAGTAATGCACAGAGTGTACGACTTAGCTTTGTAATAACGTACAAATTAGTAATGCACACAGTGTACGACTTTACTTTGTAATAACGTACAATAAATAACATTTTTTTTTTAATATGTTTTTTATTAGATTCGTACGTATTATAGTATATTGTATGAAACGGAATCTTTAACCGGGATTTGACTCCCTTCAAAACGTTTCGGTTAGTTTGTCAGTTGTATGTATTTATTAGACTGATCGCAACGTTATATGTGGCTGATCATTGTGCTGTAATCCAAATAAGGTAGAATTAAGAACGAAAATAAACGATAAGTATTTTGCCCGCGGATGACGTCATACGTTTGCGCAGTTTTTTCTTCTCTCTTGCTCACTGTTAGAGATGATACTTTCATGACATAAATTTTAACACAGTAAACCAAAATTCACTATCTGATTCTTCTTTTTTCACTCTAATGCGTAAACATTAACAATAACAATTACAAAGCGTTTTTTGATCCATATATGAATGTGCTACTATTAGTATCGGTATTGCTAAGGCTATCCTTGCGTCTGGATAATAAAGTTTAAATTTGCTTGACAAAAAAAAACAGAGAAACCTTTCGTTAACATTAAAATGCGACACGAAATTGCTTTTAAGTTAGATTTAATTAGAAATTCGTATGAAGGCACGTTACAGATATTAATTAGGTTGAGCGTGCGTTTTCCACGATGACGTCACTCGCTACCTACATGTCACGTGTATGTTAAAGGGCTTCATTGATAAATTAATTGACGTATTCACACAGTAAATCCATTTTCAGTTGTATATCTCATTCAAATTTAGATCGAATTATTCGTAATGATTTGTTCTAAATGATTCGCTTATCAAGCGCTAGGCTGAATCACTACTAATTGCATTTTAGAATCTTATTTAAAAATGACACATGACAGTCCAAGAAAGGGTACTGTTTTCCTGGAGGCTTTTTATGGTTTGGGTGTATGGGATATCTCCTTAGAAGTTTTACTTCATCTCGAGTGACACTACTAATTTATAATATTCCTGTTTTTAATAGATTTATTATTATTTTTATCTATATTTTTTTGCGTAACAATATTTCTATAGAGTATTGTATAAGATTATGTTTGTGTAATTACTGGTAGTTGTATTTTTTAGTCCTATCGGGGTGGTACCAGTATCTTGTCTATTTCTTAGTATGAATCTTATTTTGCGGTAGGCAGCGGCTTGGCTCTGCCCCTGGCATTGCTGAAGTCCATGGGCGACGGTAACCACTCACCATCAGGTGGGCCGTATGCTCCTCTGTCCACAAGGGCAATAAAAAAAAAAAAAAAAACAGTGATGCTTTTCGGCTTGAAGGAACGGACCCACAAGAGAAGGAAGGACGGACTCACAAGAGGTTCTACCACCAGTAAAAATGGACGGGCTTATTATAATTTATAATTTACCCCGGGCTACTTTACATAGAGCTAGTGGCTCCCCGGTAATCAAAATTCGACTAATTAATGAATTGAAATTATAAGTTTGCACACTATTATGATTCCATTATCAAAGACTATTATTATACTTCCTATAATCAGAGATTTCGCCAAGACTACACTTTAGACAAATATTAATAAAGGCAAAACAATATTTAATCTATTCTCAATTTGACTACAGACTATAACCAATAAGAAAGGTTTGACAATAAACAAATAGTATGCATGCGTGCGTCTGTCAAATACGTGATAGTGAGTATATTGATTTTTTTATTGATTTAATGATTTTTTTATGCATTATTTAAAAAAAAATAGCATTCTGCACTCCTTCTCTATATTCTCTATAAGTGTGGAAAATTTCATACTCCTTCGTCCGCGCATTTTTCGTAAAACGGGATACAAAGTTTTTGCTTCACGTATTAATATATACTAGTGATCCCGCAGTAGTCGAAATTCGACTATAATTAATTGGAATTGTATAATAAGTTTGTACACTATTATGATTGTATTTCATACTTCTATAATCACAAATTTCGCCAAGGCTACACTATAAAAAAATATTAATAAAAACAAACAATATTTAATCTATTCTCAATTTGGCCACAGACGTCAAGAACAAAAGTTTGACAATAAATAGTATGCATGCGTGTGTGCGTCAAATACATGGTATGTAGTGTGTGTAATGTTTTCTTTATTGATTTAATGTATCTTTTATGCATTATTTAAAAAAAATAGCATTCTGCACTTCTTCTCTATATTCTCTATAACTGTGGCAAATTTCATACTCCTCCGTCCGCGTAATTTTCGTAAAAATGGGTACAAAGTTTTTGCTTCAGGTATTAATATATAGATGATACAACTGTTTCTGTGTATGGAAGACATATATTAGAGACATTTGGATTAGGAAGATCTTAAATAAACTAAGATCTTAAAACTATTGGTTTATTGCGATATGGTGTTTTTTAATATTACCCGATTTACTGGTGGTATGACCTCTTGTGAGTCCGCGCGGGTAGGTACTACCGCCCTGCCTATTTCTGCCGTGAAGCAGTAATGCGTTTCGGTCTGAAGGGTAGGGCAGTCGTAGATATTTGAGAACTCCTATAAATTTGTATTATATATATTTTAGCAACTTCAATCGTGATCTAATTCAAGGAATGCATTAGTTTTTATCGTGTAATGGCATTAAATAAGAAACTAACTTTTGAAAGTACAAAGTAAGTACATTAAGTACAAAGAATCGAATATTTTCGAACAAATCTCATTTGTTTTAAGTGGCTCTGATGCTCTATAATAAAAGTAAGTTAGTTTTGAACTTTTGAAAATCAATATTAACTTTAGAAAACATCAAAGAAAAATATCATAAAGCATTCGTATAATATTAAGTTTTGCTTATTGACTTTGAGTGGAGACGAACAAACGACCTCCCTAATGATATATAGTCAGTGTCGCTCAAGGGCATCAGCAATGCCAGGGGTATAGCTAAGCGTCTGCCCGCCTGTAATCAAAACAAGTAATTAGTATTTCTATAATGATATTAGTAGGTAATGGTATGTTTGCTCGTCACCCAAAAATTGTTTAAAGTATTACTATTTTATATTTAATTTATTTGTATAAACATTCCAAAATATAAATTTATAATCTACTGATAGTAGTACCTCTTGTGAGTCCGCGTAGGTACTACTACCCTGCCTATTTCTGCCGTGAAGCAGTAATGCGTTTCGGTCTGAAGGGTAGGGCAGTCGTAGATATTTGAGAACTCCTATAAATTTGTATTATATATATTTTAGCAACTTCAATCGTGATCTAATTCAAGGAATGCATTAGTTTTTATCGTGTAATGGCATTAAATAAGAAACTAACTTTTGAAAGTACAAAGTAAGTACATTAAGTACAAAGAATCGAATATTTTCGAACAAATCTCATTTGTTTTAAGTGGCTCTGATGCTCTATAATAAAAGTAAGTTAGTTTTGAACTTTTGAAAATCAATATTAACTTTAGAAAACATCAAAGAAAAATATCATAAAGCATTCGTATAATATTAAGTTTTGTTTATTGACTTTGAGTGGAGACGAACAAACGACCTCCCTAATGATATATAGTCAGTGTCGCTCAAGGGCATCAGCAATGCCAGGGGTATAGCTAAGCGTCTGCCTGCCTGTAATCAAAACAAGTAATAAGTATTTCTACAATGCTAGTAGTAATGGTATGTTTGCTCGTCACCCAATTTGTCCTATTTTATATTTAATGTATTTGTATAAATATTCCAAAATATAACATATAATATACTGATGGTAGAAGTACCTCTTGTGAGTCCACGTAGATACTACTACCCTGCCTATTTCTGCCGTGAAGCAGTAATGCGTTTCGGTTTGAAGAGTAGGGCAGCCGTTGTAATTATACTGAGACTTTAGAAGTTATATCTCAAGGTGGGTGGCGCATTTACGTCGTAGATGTCTATGGGCTCCAGTAACCACTTAACATCAGGTAGGCTGTGAGTTCATCCACCCATCTAAGCAATAAAAAAAGATTAAGCCCTTGTATTGAATCAAGGAGTGATGACTTGGTACTCTAGTGTGGTAATATAGTGGAACAAGAAATGTAACATATTATTATTTCCAATTTAAGCTTATTTAAAGAAGAAAAAAAAAGCTTGGATAGTGCTCTATCTATTTCTAGTCATATCTACTGTTTCCTGTAATATTTAAACTGTCTTAACACAGAATTTAAACCGCTAAAATAAACACTGATAAAAATTATAAACATCGCGAATCATGTGTGAAGCACACTTTATAAGTCGTACGTAAATAAACATTTAGATCAACGTTTCCTAGGCGAACTAGGTTTATAGTTTAACATTAAATTCTTAAGTGACGTTTTAAATATATGCACTACATTTTACTACGTCCGTCTGGCTTGTCGATAAAACATCTGGGCTTTTTTTTTTCAATATTAAATGGAGATATGTGGTGAAAACCTTAGTAACGAAACATACTCGCAGGTACTTACATAAGAACTGCCGGTCAGTGAGTTTTTGTTTCATGACGCATCTGAGAATTCACCGCACCACACTATCAAAACACTATTCTGCCGTGAAGCAGTAATGCGTTTCGGTTTGAAGGGTAGGGCAGCCGTTGTAACTATACTGAGACCTACTGATATCTCAAGGTGGGTGGCGCATTTACGTCGTAGATGTCTATGGGCTCCAGTAACCACTTAACAGCAGGTGGGCTGTGAGCTCGTCCACCTACCGAAGCAATAAAAAAAAACCATGAATTTATTAGCAGTAGAAATATATAAAACTGGTGTCGATCTTTTTAAAAACATGTCCATCTGCATTACGAGTAGATGATAGTTTTTTTTTTTTTTTAAACAATCACGCCACGTTAACTGGTCCCGTGCTAAGTTCGTAAAGAACTTGTGTTACAAGTACCAGATAACGGAAATAAATATAATATTTTTATTATACACATACATATATTTAATATACACCCATAACCCTGGAAAGACATTTATATTTATCATACAAATATCTTCCCTTGGCGGGATTCGAACCCGCGACCCCCTTGTGCAGTGACCATGTCACTTACCACTACACCAGAATTATATATAAGTATTAAGTGACTTGATATTGACATCTAGTACATTATTTTTTGGATTTCACGATGCGTTTAATAACATAATTAATTGTCAAGCCATATTCAATCGTAAAGGAATGTAACCCTATCAATCATTGAAACCAATTTTTTTTTTGCAAAAATATTTTAAGAGCTGATAATTAGGTATGATCATCGTGAAGTCGTTTTATTAAATACGTACATAATAATATGTATACCCGATACTGATTACGGTAGTGTTATGAGAACAAACATTGCTGAAAAATAAAATTATTTTTTAAATATAAATTGCTCTAAGTTATTGATTCAAAGTTCGACACATGGGCTATATAAAACGGACGCGTTAGTGCTTTGCGAGTTCCCATCGACGGTATCCGTAAATTCAATTCTCCAACGCAAAAAAACACCAATTAATTAAGAGGGATAATACCGCATTCAGTCCAATCCAAGGTCAAGACGTGTTACCGTGTGTATCAATCGGATAAGTTATCTTGCGGCCTAATGTGGCCAGCTCAATGGTTAGCAGAGTCTAAACTACACCCGAAAGTCACAAGAACGGACATCAGAAACTGAAAGTCGAAACTACAACAATGCCTTTCAATACTGGGCTCGCATTAAATAGCCTCAAAGAAAATATTGGCCATCTATGTATGTCTTCTTGCGTTGTCAGTGTTAATTCTTCTTTAAATATATAGGTGATTTTTTTGACTCTTTGAGTTTGTTTTATTTGCGTAATTACTGGTATTAGGAGGAGTCCGAACGGGCAGGTACCACTGCCCTGCCTATTTCTGCCGTGAAGCAGTAATACGTTTCGGTTTGAAGGGTGAGGCAGCCGTTGTAACTATACTGAGACCTTAGAACTTATATCTCAAGGTGGGTGGCGCATTTTACGTTGCAGATGTCTATGGGCTCCAGTAACCACTTAACATCAGGTTGGCTGTGAGCTCGTCCACCCATCTAAGCAATAAAAAAAAATTGAGCACATATTTATTCTCATAATAGTTTTTTTTAGTCGCCATAACCAAAATCGGCACAGATAACTTTTTTAGTGTACCTACCTACCGAAAGTTTTCAGTAAAACACAGAGAGCGGCGTTGCTTCTGAAATAGAATCCGTTCATTCATTCCCGTCGGAAAGTCGGGCCGGGCTCTCGACAAATGCTGACAGCGGAAAACTATACAATGTCGCGAATAAAACTGACCCAGTTGCAAATGATCCGAGCCGGGCCACTCTGATGTGGAATAAACGAGGTCTTAGTTCGTTCGATGCGTGGGTTTCGCGGAGCAATACTATCGAATTGCGGGAAGTATTTTTTTCTAGTATTTTTTTTTTTTTAATTATAATCTTCTTCGTTCACATTTAATAATAATTGGCTGTTTTCACGCGAACGATACTATGAATTAGCTCTCTTAAATACGTCTAATAAAATAGAAAAATAAATAGAATTAAAATAGAAAGGGGGTCACAAACGAAAAGTAATAGGACTGGCGATTTTTTGAATCATCTTTTTTTTTCGCGCAATGTCCGGAATTTATTATGCTAATTATTAATTTGGAGTTTTGGGATAATATTACTTTGATATTAATTTGGAGCAGAATGCAAGCTTCTTTTCACTAAAATCGGATATTGCAGAACAAGATATCGAAGTTTCAATATATAGTTTTTAATTAACTTTTATACTCTCAGAAGTTGAGAAATGGACATGTAAGATAATGAAATACGTAAAATATTTAATAAAAAAGTATGTGTTTGTCTATTACGTTTTCACGCTTAAGTCATTAAAACCGATTTTGACGAAATCAGTTATGGAAGTAGTTTGAACCTTATGAATATAGCTACCCTAAAAAGTAAATGAATATAGCAGACCTAGAAAATTTTAGAGAATTACGAGATGAGATCAAACTTTTCGTGGTAAGCGTTGATTTTGAGATCAACGTTTCTACATGAATTATGATTAAGTTAGAGATATAACTGTGACGTAATTCGCTTCCATCACAAATTCTATGTTTAAATTCCTAAAAATAACCATTCTTAGGTGTGTACATATCTATATATATATAAAAGAAAGTCGTGTTAGTTACACTATTTATAACTCAAGAATGGCTGAACTGATTTGGCTGAAAATTGGTGAGGAGGTAGCTTAGAACCAGGAGAAGGACATAGGATACTTTTTATCACGTTCCCGTAGGACGTGATATAAAACGTGATATAACAAAACGCAACTGATAAGGAATAACAAAACGCAACTGACAGCTAAACGTAATATATTCTATGGTTAATTATCGTAGAATTTTGAAGTTGACGTGTTTAAAACAAACAGTGTGGCGGAACAAAGTTCGCCGGGTCCGCTAGTAACTAAATAAATTCTTCATATCACGCACGTGCAGAATAATCTAGTTTAAGATTCATCGTAAACTATTATTGAAGAGTCGACTCTATCATTTCTTTATTAAAACCAGACACACGAACTATTATTAGATTTTTTTCTTTCTTTTAAATCCGTGTGTAGTAGCTATCTATTACGAGAAGTTACGTTCATTGCATAATGAACAGCAAAAAGTTCAATGTTTGTAAGACCTAATTTCTGCATACGCTGTATATTTTTACGCCTTACTAGTTTTTTTTTTATTACGGGAAGAACTGTATTTTGTTGAACTTTGATTATATAAGAGAATTTATGAAGGAAACAGATTGACGTATTAATGTAATAACAATTTTGAACGTAAACTCGATATTCGTCAGACACGACGTCCAATTAGAAGTAGTTGATTTGAAAACGAGCGTGATCGACCGATTTAACATACAAACGTTTTACCCACATTTATTATCTGAGTATTCATCTAATATACCTGATCTTACAATAGGACGAGCCTAAGCAAAGTTCAATGACTTCAAACTGTGGCATTTAGCCGAGAAAGCAACGCTTCCGCCACTTAAGCTGGAGTAAATTCAATTGTTTATTGTTTGTTATTAAATTATCGTCGATTTCAATCGAGTTCTTAATTTTTTTTTGATTTGGCTTTTTTTTATTGCCTTTGTAGGCAGACGGTCATACGGCCCACCTGATGGTGAGTGGTTACCGTCACCCATGGACTTCAGCAATGCCAGGGGCAGAGCCAAGCCGCTGCCTACCGCTTAATACTCTCCACAAGCCTCGTTTGAAGAAGGACATGTCATAGCGCTCGGGAAACACCGTAGAGGGGTGGGAGCTCATTCCATAGCCGGATGGTACGTGGCTATGTGGTCTTTTTACCCGAGTTGTTTTGCACCATGTATAGACGTCTCATAAGCACTAATGATATTTCGGTTTCACTTTTATTAAACGTTTTCTGATTAATGGAAGGCGAACTACCTTTTAGTAAGACTAATACTCTTAATGTTAACGTAGACAAATAAAATCTGGCCACCTTTTTTTTTATTGCTTCGGTAGGTAGACGAGCTCACAGCCCACCTGGTGTTAAGTGGTTCCTTTTTTTTTTTTTTTTTTATTGCTTAGATGGGTGGACGAGCTCACAGCCCACCTGGTGTTAAGTGGTTACTGGAGCCCATAGACATCCACAACGTAAATGCGCCACCCACCTTGAGATACAAGTTCTAAGGTCTCAAGTATAGTTACAACGGCTGCCCCACCCTTCAAACCGAAACGCATTACTGCTTCACGGTAGAAATAGGCAGGGAGGTGGTACCCACCCGCGCGGACTCACAAGAGGTCCTACCACCAGTAATTACGCAAATTATAATTTTGCGGGTTTCATTTTTATTACACGATGTTATTCCTTCACCGTGGAAGTCAATCGTGAACATTTGTTGAGTACGTATTTCATTAGAAAAATTGGTACCCGCCTGCGGGATTCGAACACCGGTGCATCGCTTCAACACGAATGCACCGGACGTCTTATCCGTTAGGCCACGACGACTACAGAACTTTGGTTTTGGTTACTGGAGCCCATGGACATCTACAACGTGAATGCGCCACCCACCTTGAGATATAAGTTCTAAAGTCTCAAGGGAAGTGGCCTTCGAGTTCTTATTGTAAAAATCGTCTTCTTTTTGAAGTTTTTTCTTTTTTAATGCAAGCATTTAGTGGCTCTGTTATTAGACGACAGTTTTGGTTTTCAATTTCGGTCAACTCAAAGTGTCATGTGTCAAGTTTAGATATCCGTTTTACTGAAATATCTGTTTCTCAACTGTCAATCAAAGTCAACGTTGTGTAACTGGTGTAAAACTATTCGCTCGCTTCGATTTTTATACGTTTTTATTTTGGGTGACTTTGTTGACATTGAAAATAGTGCAATCGATGGTTTTTTTTTTGGTCAGGAGGAAATCGAAGGGCTTCTGCCCTCCACTGGGGACGGCGGGCGGAGCATGTCGGAGTCGAACCGACTAAAACCTCCTGTCGCTCAACAACCAACGTCCAAACCTCACATGAGACAGAACTCATGAAAAGGCAAAGGGGGGAAAGTGAAGTGTTTAGTGCGAAGCGCATCTCTCCCATCACCCTTCCCCTCGGGACGCCAGACTGGCGGTCGTCGAATCGATGGCTTACGGCCTGGCCACGGGGATCGGCGGTGCGAACAGCGAAGCGGTGGGCGAGGCGACCATTCGCGCAGCACCGTTTGCAGGCCACGGGTACTCACGTTCGCCGCCGCGACTAGTAAGGAAGTCCGACAGCGAAATGTCTATATCGAAATTATCTCGATATTGCTTACAAATTAATAGTTTTTTGGTTCAGGACCTATTATTTGGAAAAGATTGTGAAGTACATGATTTGAATAAGAATCGGAGTATACCTATAGATGGAGAATTCCACAAGAAGTACGAGAAATACTTTGGGTGGCTAGACTTCCAAATAGCTGGTCTAGCTAGTATTTCAGCTATTTTATTTTTTTATTGCTTAGATGGGTGGACGAGCTCACAGCCCACCTTGTGTTAAGTGGTTACTGGAGCCCATACATACATCCACAACGTAAATGCGCCACCCACCTTGAGATATAAGTTCTAAGGTCTCAAGTATAGTTATAATGGCTGCCTCACCCTTCAAACCGAAACGCATTACTACTTCACGACAGAAATAGGCAGGGTGGTAGTACCCACCCGTGTAGACTCACAAGAGGTCCTACCACCAGTAATTACGCAAATTATTATTTTGAAGATTTCATTTTTATCACACGATGTTATTCCTTCACCGTGGAAATCAATCGTGAACGTTGAGTGTTGTTGAGTACGTATTTCATTACAAAAATTGGTACCCGCCTGATATTCGAACACCGGTGCATCGCTCAACACGATTGCACCGGACGTCCGTTAGGCCACGACGACTTTAAAAATATAAAATAAAAAATAAATAAAAAATATAAAAATTTCGGCGTTAATTTTTCGCGGCGAAAACAACTAAACTCATTTAATCACTGCACTATTCGCCGCGACTACCGCTCGACTCCGTGGCTCGCGCCGTCCGTATTCATGCATTTGTTTTGCTCGCCCGCCGCATCGCGCGATTCGCTCGGTACATTTCGCCGGTCGCTTCGCCGGTCGCCGGTGCGCGTGGCTTGTTAGGTACAGTTCTATGCGCTTGTTTTAGTCGCTAGACGCTTCGCCGTTCGCACCGCGCGAATATTCGCATCGGCGAATGTCCCGTGGCCAGGCTGTTACATATACATACTTAAAGCTGAATTTGGAGTCTCATTTATATAAGAAATATGTGTTTAAATTGGGCCACATTTTGTCAAGTCTTTTAATTAAAAACTAATGAAATGTCCAATTTACATTTACTACATTATTGATTTCTGTTTCAGTATAAAATCTTATAGTCTAGCAGCTGTTAACTGGTTAGTGAATGCAATTGAATAAGCAACTATTTTATATTATGCACCGAAACACAGAGAACGGTATATACCTTAGTTATAAAAAGTCATTCCATTTCCATACTAAAATCTGTAACCGTACAAAATAGTCTCATTTATATGTTAATCTTTACTAAGTACTGCACAATTACAACGTTATAGTACTAGTAATATCAGTTTTAGTTTATAATCAAGATTTCCATAAACGGTTCTAATGAATGGAGTTTACCTCTGCAACTGGTTAACAACAAGTCTTCAGTTAGTGTCTCCAGCCTCATTTGGTTACGTTGATAGGCTATCAAACGAAACATATTATTAAGTATTGTATATTTCCATTAAGTACTGGTTTTGTAGATTGGGTTTTTAATATTCGTGTTACATGGATATTCCAGTTAATATCGCAATGTTATATAGATAAAACTCTATACCAAGCGCAGTAGCAGGTATTTTAATAGATATAATTTAAGCATACGTTTTAGGTGATAAGGTCATGAAGGTATGTAATTACTCGAAGTTATTGGTCTGGTTTTTAGAAACCAGACCAATAACTTCGAGAGGTAAAGGAAAGAATAAAGGTAAGATTAGTCTTACTTCTACTTCTTTCCTTTACCTCTTCGTAATTGTGGTAACCCCATCTTTTTTCGTACCGGATTCCATAATTATCAAAATTCCTATTATGTGTACTAATCATATGACAACATATTGGTATCTTGCCTAAAAAAAGATATTACTTCTGTGTAATAGGAACTGGAAATACAAAAAAAACCTACCTAAGCGCCAAATATTTTTAACAAAAATACTGATTCTGATAGAGAGTACAATTCGAATCCCATAGCACTTACAATATCAGTGTCGCAAACCCAACCAAAAGTCCTACTAACACAAGAACCAACGTAGCGAGACACTAAAAAGGTATTTGAAGGAAATTCAAATTCAAATTCAAACTCAAAATCATTTATTTCAACTTGGATGTCATCAAAAACACACTTGTTGAATGTCAAAATGTAAAAGAAAATGTTAACTCTACCACCGGTTCCAAAAAAAGCCACAGTCCTGAGAAGAACCGGCGAAACAAACTCAATTGATGTTCAGATCATTGATATTATTAAATTTACCTAAAAGGTATAACATAAATACTGACTCAAAGGTTTGTATAGGAGTTATCTATAAAATCGAGACCTCGGCTTTAAATTTTAAGGCATTAATGTTATTATGTCTATGACCCACTTGACATCTGGGCTGTGGACTCACTACAGCAACTAGACAAACTAAAGCAATTAAAAAGTACAAAGTAACCTCTTGATTGGCTCGTTATGAGCACTGATTTACGGATAAAGCAACTGCATTGGTCTTTATCTATATATTAATACGTGAAGCAAAAACTTTGTATCCCTTTTTACGAAAATTGCGCGGATGGAGGAGTATGAAATTTTCCACACTTATAGAGAATATATAGAGAAGAAGTGCACAATGCTAATATTTTTTTAAAATAATACATAAAAGATACATTAAATCAATAAAGAAAACATTACACACACTATATACCATGTATTTGACGCACACACGCAAGCATACTATTTATTGTCAAACTTTTGTTCTTGACATCTGTGGTCAAATTGAGAATAGATTAAATATTGTTTGTCTTTTATTATTTTAAATATTTTTTTATAGAGTAGCCTTGGCGAAATTTGTGATTATAGAAGTATAAAATGCAAGCATAATAGTGTACAAACTTACAATTCCAATTAATTATAGTCGAATTTCGACTATTGCCGGACCTCTAGTAAACATAAATTACCTTGCGTCATCAAACCCCTTTACCTATTCCACAAATGGTTCGTGGATATCGATAATATCTTTAACAATTCTCAGTTACCCTTTTACGGTATACATAAAACCCGAAGTACATTCGAGAAATGAAATGCACTTTAAAATATAAGGATATCGGAAAAACATTAGTCTTGGATGGAAGGAAAGATATGACAATAGACCGAGGGATTTCAATGCACCTCTGAGATTGTTCTAGTGAGGTGCTTCACTTTGAACGTAATTTAGTATCTAGATCTACGATACGTCACTTTACTAATTAGGAACTAGCTGTCTATCTATTAGTTAATTTGTTGTATCCATTTTATTCTAATGTCAACAGATATAAATCAACAAAGAACAGATATTAAACTACAATCAACATTAATTGTTATGGCGTGGACATGACCTATCAGCCAGCTAAATCAAAGCGATGAAATATGTTGTACTTAAATATTTAGTGAAGAGGGTTTCAGTTTTTTATTTTTTTTTATTGCCCTTGTGGAGTGGTTACCGTCGCCCATGGACTTCAGCAATGCCAGGGGCAGAGCCAAGCCGCTGCCTACCGCATAGCACCGCATTCAAAAACTAGTTTCGAACTGCGAATTGAGCTGCTTCATTTATGTTTAATGTCCATGAACGCGACCTAACAACGATAATATGCAATTATACAGTAAATATCCTGTAATACTTGCTCGTATCGTCAATGTTATTGACAATTATCGATAACGGTTCAAGTTCGAGGATGCGGTAAGGAAAATCGATTTTATCACTGCACATCCTTATTCCGACATAGTTTTATATCGATTCCTCTCGGTCCAGTTCCTGTATTGTATACGCTGAAGGCCAACCAGATACTTGTTTTATTATGTAAGCGGGTAGTATTGTAAGTACCTAGAGTATTCAAAGTGAACTGTTAGAATGAGTCTTTCTTTCTTATTTTGTATAGCCGTAGTTGCGATTTGAACGATTGTGAGAAAAAAAATGAAATTTTAGGGTTTTTTTTTTATGGATATGAATGAATATGCTAGTAGATTTTGTGATGATACGCAGTCACGTACGTCACGTGAATGATACCAGCCGCATTGAGGCATATGGGCGACTTCGGATTCATGACGGTGTTTAAATAATAAATAAATTTATTATAAACCATGAATGACAAAGAAAAAAAAGAAAAAATTCGCTCAAAATATTTTTAGCTTAAAATATTGGATATTTAGTTACTTTAACTGCATCAGGATGCAGTTAAAGTAACTAAATATCCAATCTATCTATCTAAAACATTTAATGAAACTAACACACAGATTGAGAATTGAATTATGTAACTAAATCTTTTTTTTTTTAAAGTAAAAATTCTAATTTTCGAAATTTTCTAAAAATTTAAATTTCTAAGTAAAAAATAGTCCATTTTGTAGATAATTAAATACCTTCAGTGAAATATTGCAACTTCGTAATTCTAAGATCTAATTTAAATATGTGACATTATCTTTTTATTTTTTATTGCTTAGATGGGTGGACGAGCTCACAGCCCACCTGGTGTTAAGTGGTTACTGGAGCCCATAGACATCTACAACGTAAATGCGCCACCCACCTTGAGATATAAGTTCTAAGGTCTCAGTATAGTTACAACGGCTACCCCACCCTTCGAACCGAAACGCATTACTGCTTCACGGCGGAAATAGGCGGGGTGGTGGTACCTACCCGTGCGGACTCCCAAGAGGTCCTACCACCAGTGATTACGCAAATTATAATTTTGCGGGTTTGATTTATATTACACGATGTTATTCCTTCACCGTGGAAGTCAGTCGTGAACATTTGTTGAGTACGTATTTCATTAGAAAAATTGGTACCCGCCTGTAGGATTCGAACACCGGTGCATCGCTACACAGGAATGCACCGGACGTCTTATCCTTTAGGCCACGACGACTTTAAATTATCTTCATTATCACTATAATATATAGTAATACATTCAGCTTCGGTGTGCAAATTGCTGACGTCAGTAATTAGTAAGAAGGTTAGCTTTTTTTTTATTGCTTAGATGGGTAGACGAGCTCACAGCCCACCTGGTGTTAAGTGGTTACTGGAGCCCATAGACATCTACAACGTAAATGCGCCACCCACCTTGAAATATATAGCTCGCCGGAATCCCTAAACCTTGCTACTGTTGGCCCATGAGATTATAATCCCTGACACTTCAAGATTGAAATTCAATTTATGTTTAACATTTTCTGTTTTGTTTGTTTATTGGTATTTTTTTGTAAGGTTGGTAAAAATTGCATTAGACAATACATCCATATTCCGTAACCAAGGTTAAATTAAAATGGTTAAATCATTGGAAATTATAAAACTGATGAAATAAGTGTGAGATTAAAAGGCGTTTTCAAGTATCATCAGTGTATTATGAGGTTATATTAATTCAAGTATGGGCACCATTTATACCCAAATCTTATAGTTGATAAGTCGCCCAACACATTACTAACGTTAAGATCCTCAAGCTTTGAATTGTTTTATCGTTTTTATCAAAACTCTTTCAAAAGTTTTAAATTAAAATTGTATCTTAATGAATATATGTTTTGATAACTAAGAAAAGAATAAATACATTTTTTCATTACTTTTCTATGACCTCCTTTTAATTTTTATCTTATCTGTTTTTCAAAAATACCTTTCAAGTCCAAAACTATTGTCTACTTTGTCAATATAACAGTGAGTTAAGGATATTTTTGGCAAAAAATACGCTTGTCTTATAATATATATTATGCACTAGTCTTATTTATAAAAATGGAACATATGTCAAATCTTGCGAGCTTAACTTACAACTTGATACTTAATGAATTCGTGGTCAATTACGACACAGAAATTCAGACTATTCTGCTTATATATTAGACCTACTTGCGTATGTGTGTCTATGTCAGTCTTAGATTTATAGGTCTGTGTGTTTTAGGAATAAATTAATGTGGTGTTTCTAACGACTATGCGGTGTTTTTAATAGCATTTATTTAGTTTACTTATCAAACTGTAGCATTGACGTTCCTGTTTTAATCAATACTTTTGAAACAACTTAAGGAACAAGTTACCATTTGGCGTGAAAGTGGTTTTTTAAACGACAACATCCTTCACGGCGTTCAGTATAATTTGGCCATGTGTCTGTCATCCATTTTGGGCATTATCAGGTTTACTTTATCGATTACTCAGCCGGCCCTATAGCCGTTAAGGGGTTTTAGTGTCGTTAACCAATATACACAAATAAAACTTGTCATCAAACGAGGTACCTTTTGATTGTTGAGTAAGCTCGTGTTTGGTAACAAGTAAGTGCAGTTCACGACTGTCACGTATTGTTGTCAGATTATCCAATTATTGACGGCCGTTAAGATTATGATTGATTAATATCAAAACATCTGTATATATAACTCCTCCAAGCTTAGACGCGATGTGGATCGAGAAATTTCATGAATAGTTAATGACTTGACAAAAAAATTGTGGTCTCTTTGAAAGACTTTGAATCTACTGAAATTTATATGTAGTATACGAATGGGAAAATTATGAATAAAACTGATATAAGTCTTAAGTAATTTACCCACTAGTTATTTGTATTGAAAAATAACTTAAAATTTTAGTTTTCTTTTTATTTGTTCTATATTGGCTGAATGTCTTAAAACAAAGTTGGAATACTTACAAAAAAAAATAATCAGCAAAGAAACATACAAGTATTAAAGTTAGTTAACTGCTCAAAATATTTTCTCTGGGTTCGTTATCCAAAAACGGGAGAGCACTTTGGTAGGTACAAAACGTAAGCCGTTTTTCTTCTCAATAAAGCACGCTCGAGAACGATTTAATGTACTTTCTACACTTTATGAAGATTTAAACTAATTTGGCCAGACTATTAATGTTCATAAATGCAAACCAAAGGAGGGTGCAAGCTCCATTTAGCGATAGCGGGCCTTTCAAATATATGAGCATCTTCAATTTACTTTCATACCATGAGGTACGGTGTCCATACTTTTTTATTAAGTCACTATCAATTCTACGATTTTAATTATTTTAGGTTTCAATGAATTTAAATAACTAGCATTAGTTTCAATTTACTGTTTCATTATTATTATTATTATTATTAATAATAATAACACTCCTAAAACTATTCATCAATTAAATTCAAAAGAAATTTGAAAGGAGTTTTAATAATTAATTAATTTAATATTTTAAATTCCTTTATTTTTATTATTTTTATCTATTTTAGTTATTATTATTTATTTTAATTATTTTTAATTATTATTTAATATGCACAGAAATATTTCAACAGGAAACAGTAACTGTACAAGAAAACAGTACAAGATATGACTTAAACTAACATCACACGCTACTTTTGTTCCAGCGTACAATATGTAGAATATGTGTACAAATATTTCATATAGTAAATAAAAGAAATAAACACACTTATAATAATTTTATTGATTAAAATTCCAAAATCATGGCTACCATACATTAGGGCATTAGCCCGAGGACAAGCCTATCTCAGTAATTATCGTGTTCAGCTTGACTTGCTTCACTCCGATAATGTTCCTCGCGTATAAAGGACTTGTCGACTTAACAATAATTATATTCAGATTTATGAAATTACAAAATATCTATGGCTTTAACTACTTCGAAATCCAAAGTCAATGTCCATGCGACGCATCGCGGCAAATATACTTTTATGATTTAAAATTGTGAACACTACAGTTTAGGAAGTTTGACGTTACGAATCAATCGTGTTAATTATTTACACAAAATCTATGTTTTTTTCTGCGACTATCCTCCCTGTCATGCTTCCGCAGTAGAAGGTACCAATCTAATTCTCTAATTCAAAATACCTTAATTTCATATGTTAACATAGGTTCTATAGCATATGCCAAGTATTTGGGCATAAGTATCACTACCCTACTTATTTCTGTCACAAAGATATGCATTACTGGTGGTAGGCCCTCTTGGTTCGGTTTCGCTTCGGTTTGAAGGGTGGGACAGCCGTTGTAACTATACTGAGACCTTAGAGCTTATATCTCAGGGTGGGTGGCACACTTACGTTGTAGATGTCTATGGGCTCCAGTAACCACTTTACACCAGGTGGGCTGTGAGCTCGTTCACCGAACTAAGCAATAAAAAAAAGTCATGATAATGTAAAACATTTATTCAATTGGAACTAAGAATCCATACAGCTAAGCCTTCTCGTTGCTTACGGCAACATAGAGTAATTGATTTGTGACCTTAATGTGTAACCTAGGAATCTATGAACAAATAGGCAAACATAAAACAGGTTAGTACCGTATTCACCTCTGTGAACTGGTAATTTTATTTAGTAGATGGTCTTGATGAGTTTTGTGTTATCGACATTTTTTTTTTGGAAATTCCGAATTAAATCTGTCAATAACAAAAGACGAGAGAAAATCTGATACAGTAAACAGAATCTTGAGGTGTTAGTCATTATGGTCGAATTTCGATAGGTACACAAGTAAACTAGAACACAACTATTATACCATCGCCCTGCCTATTTCTGCCGTGAAGCAGTAAAGCGTTTCGGTTTGAAGGGCGGTGCAGCCGTTGTAACTATACTTGAGACCTTAGAACTTATATCTCAAGGTGGGTGGCGCATTTACGTTGTATATGTCTATGGGCTCCAGTAACCACTTAACACCAGGTGGGCTGTGAGCTCGTCCACCCATCAAAGCAATAAAAAAAAAAAAAGTTTTCAAAACAATCTATAAAAATATATTTATTATAACTTGCCAACGTAACATTGGCTGTATAGCCTTTGTTAATAACAGGAACAGAGCCCAGAGCCAGCAATCAATACTTAGTGCTTAGGTAACCGATACATGAGTTTCATTAGTTTGCTAATTACTTCATTAATAACAAACTAAGTTTATGGCTTCACAATTAATTAAGTTTCCCTATAGACCCTTATTGCACGTGGCAGATGGCTTGCTAAATGTGAAGTCACGAACCTAGCGTGTGTATAGGATCAGCAATCCGTAAGTATATTTGTTTTTTATATACGGCCCTTTTTGCGCTAATTGTAGTCAATTTGAGAAATTATAAATATTTAATTACAAGATATTTAACAAAATATTTAATTACAATCTAGCTTGGTGGTAGGACCTTTTGTGAGTCCGCACGGGTAGGTACCACCACCTTGCCTATTTCTGCCGTGAAGCAGTAATGCGTTTCGGTTTGAAGGGTGGGGCAGCCGTTGTAACTATACTTGAGACCTTACAACTTATATCTCAAGGTGGGTGGCGCATTTACGTTGTAGATGTCTATGGGCTCCAGTAACCACTTAACATCAGGTGGGCTGTGAGCTCGTCCACTCATCTAAGCAATAAAAAAAAAACCTTATGAGATTCTTTTATAATTAATTATATAAAGATTCTTCTTTTGTAAAATAATATATTTAGATATATTATTTTATAAAAGAAAGTTGCGAAAAGTCACATTAGTTAAGTTAATTATCCGCAAAATAAACAAAACGAAGAATCAACATGACTATAGCTGTCAGTGTGATATATCATATCTCAAATCAATATTTAATGTTAAATCGAATTAATTCAGTTAACAGATTTCGGAATTTGATTAATTTTAATAATTGATGATACGAGTATTCATTGACTATTTCGACGAAAGCATTTTAATTACCTTGATAATGAAAACCTGAATATCACATTTGGGTACGAACAAGGCTTATTTATGATGTCTTTGTTACTTTTACTTCACTTTTAATTTCAGAGATTTTATAGAGAATAATTGTAATTTCTAATATCTCAAACACCACCAGCTTTCATTTGGCTCTATAAAATACTAAGGAAGAACCAAGAGGGCTGTTCAGATTATCGATGATGCCGTTCTCCTGTAGGAACGAATTCCCCTTCTTTTTGTTTCCTGAGCGCTATGATAACCTTCTTCGCATGATGTTTGCGGAGAGTACTCCGCAGTAGACGGAGTCTTCTCTATGCCTTTGGCTTACTGACGTCCATGAGCGACGGTTACCACTCACCATCAGGCGTACCGTATGCTCATCTGCCTACAAGATCAATAAAAAAGATGTGTGGTGTCGTGGAACACCGGATAGGAACGAAGTTCCTTATTACAAAAATATTCATTTTAAGTTCTGTTCGAGGTATAAAGAAAATAAAACTGGAGGTTTCGCAACAACCCACGGTCGTTCGGTAACGCGCGAACTTATTGTGGTACACTTCATTCGCGGTTGTTTGCATAAGAGTTAGTGTATTGCGCAAACGAACGCTCTGAGATCGTGGTCAATGAGTGATAAAATAATATGTTATCTTTTGTACGTTATTACAAAGTTAAGTCGTACACTGTGTGCATTACTAATAAAAATCTTACGTTACGGACGTTTTTTCCCGGTTAGGGTACCCCTCCGCATCGTCCCATAAGGAACTTCGTTCCAAGGTACTAGTTTTTATTTTGTAAATTACTAAATTCAAGGTCAATCTTAATGTGAAAGATTGACACGTCTGTAATTATGTTTACTTCATAGTTCTAGGAATGTAATTGAGCAACTAGAGCCGTTCTTAATACTGGATAATATTTCATGTGAATATTTTGATAATAAAGGGATCAATTTAGATATAATATGTGTAAGTTAGAACAAAAAGAAGACAGTCGTAGGGACTCTTAATGTAAAATATGTCTTTTGAAAGGCCGTTTCTTTGTGGTTTTTGCTAATTTAGAAACACTCGCGAAATTACGATTAACTTATTGAATGTGTGCATTTAAAGAAGTAAGCACCCAAGTCTTGTTTGGGTACATCAAACGTTATATTTCTCACGAAATATACATTCTTAACAAACACTCGCGGAAGCCTAATCAAATCTTTGTATTTTGTTATCTTTGTAAATAATCGAAGTTGCCAAATTGTATGCATTAGCCTTTTTCGTTAGTTTGCTGTTACATCCATGCTAATATTGAAATTATTGAAATTTGTCGCTTTAGAGGGCGATGAAGGTAAGCCAAAATTTTTGCAAAACGGTGTTCAGGAAAAGTCAGTTTATGTTTATCAATAAAATGAATGGTTATGCTGACAAGCATCTCTTGATGCTGTTATATTTGGTTTCTCCGTCGCTTGAGTTCGACGTTTTCTCTTCTTACCCTGGATTTCGCTAATCATGGTCAGATGGTCAAAGTAAATCGGCGAAGGTATGCCGGGAAGAGTTTTTGAGAGCATTGTTATTAGAGATTGAATAATAAATGAAAATATAAAAAGAAAAAACAAATGAAAAAACACTGGAGTATGTAAAATTTTATTTGAAAAATTAATTAAGTTTTTTATTGCTTAGATGAGTAGAAGAGCTCACGGCTCACTTGGTGTTAAGTGGTTATCGAAGCCCATAGACGTGTACAACATAAATACCACCACCCAATCTAAGACAAGAGTTCTAAGATCTTCGTTTTCACAGTACAGCGGCTGCCCTACCCTTCAAACTGAAACACAATACTGCTCCATGCCAGAAATAGTCAGGGTGGTGGTATCTACTCGTGCGGACACACAAGACGTCCTACCACTGGTGCCAATCAAAGTCCCGTCAATTCCATAGTTCAGGACTATCCCTAATAAACAATAAAACAAATACAACCAAAAAGTAATGAAGTACAGATAACAATAATGTGAGCTAAAAATAAAAAAAATATTAAAATAAAATTTGAACAGTAAAAATAAACGTATATAATATTAAACATGAATATTACTTATTACGTATTAGACATTGCTCGTTAATCTAACCAATAAAAATACCTTGAGTGATCTAACCAACAAGTTTTGTATTGACATCATGCGATGACAAATGACACAAACATCTTGTTGTTTTTACAAACCATTATATATATTTTAAGGCAAGCCGGCGCATTACTTTGTGACCTTTTTAAGTCCTTATAGCGTATGAATGACAAACATTCAATTGTTCTAATTTGAAGACTTATTTTTTTATAGCATTGATGAGCGAACTAACAGCTCTAAATCTATATAATATACATCTTAATGCGAATACTGCCCCTACCTTGAGCCTTAAGGAAGAACTTGTAAAAAATATTTTCTTTTCTCATTGTATAAAATGAATTCAAAATGAAAAATCACAATTTATGAGATTTGATTTTTATGACGTTATTTATTCCTTTATCGTGAAAGACGTTTTTGAACATGAACTCAGTACAGTTTTTACTGTTTGCCTGAGGGATTAGAAAATCGGTATAGTCGCATCACTAGATCCGAGCACACCGGGAATCTTATCTATTAGACCACGACGGCTAAAGGTTGTGCGTCACAGGAAAAGACAGCGGTACCCGATGCGAGTTCAGGATATGTCTTATATATTGTTTCACTCAGTTTTGCCCACTCAGTGTCTCGCCGGATCTTCTCAGTGGGTCGCGATTCCGATCCGGTGGTAGATTTTGCGAAGCACTGCTCTTGCTGGGCTAGTGTTAGCAAATTCTCCCAAGAATGAGCAAGAGAGCTCACTAACTGGAATGGCCCCTTAGGCCACCAGTGAATAGGTAGGGAAAAAAAAGCCTCAGTCATGCATTTGTTTTGAAAGGAAAATAACCCGTATTCTAATATAATCAAAATCTTAATTCCATCTCAATACGAACGTCTTAGTCTATAATATTATTATAATCTAGTGACTTTAGTAACAAGTGATGTCCGTGTGCTCTTTTACCTTTACACAGCTTTAAAAATGTATATATTCAGGTTCATACAGACAGGTTCGAGCTTACATTCAAATTTATTTTAAATTTAAAAAATACACCACTTCTGCATTTGCATCACGCTAACTTTATTTTCGTTTCGCACTCTTTTAATAGATCTAATAATTCTGGCACTGAATCCCATTTCAATAGAATTTTAAAATGATTTTTGTGTTTTTTCTTTGATATGTTGTCTTGTCACATGATTCAAGTGCATCTCATGTCTAGAATATTTTTGTTGCAAAGCCAGATTTCTCGTTTTATTTCTTTTGAGCTTCACACCACAAAGGTCAGACTACATCACTGCTCATACTGGATATGCTTTTAGATTTTGAGTTGAGGTGAATAGAGAGAATTTATTAGTTTAAGAATTTAAAGAGATAATTTTTCGTTACATTCGTTCAGCTCTACAGCTCTTGGCCGAAAGTTAATTTCTGCCACAGTTTCCACGGAAACCTTCCAGTAAAGAATTGGCGAAAGGGATTCAGCAGATTGTATTAGAATGCACATTATTATCTATCTATACCTATATATATATAAAATGAATTGCTGTTCGTTAGTCTCTCTAAAACTCGGGAACGGCTGGACCGATTTGGTTAATTTTGGTCTCGAATTATTTGTGGAAGTCCAGAGAAGATTTAAAAGGTAGATAAATATGAAAATGCTCGGATTAAATAAAAATAACAATTTTGTTTTCCATTTGATGTGTCTCCCGTCGGACGGATTCCTTTTGTTTGTTTTAAGTTTATTTCATACAAAAGTTTAGGTATTTTATTTACCGATTGAGGCACTACAAAGTCTGCCGGGTCAGCTAGTTTAAAATAGAATGGTGGTGTTTAACTGAGTGGCCTTAGAAAGTCCCCTAAGAAAGGCATTACAGGGTGGAATTAAGGAAGAGCCGGAATTTGTATCACTAGTTACGGAAATTCGGGGTCGCATACCAGTATTTTATGACTGGCAAACGGTACAAACTATGATTACATAATAATTGAATACAATATAAAAGTCGCACATGTCAATTTTATCAGGCGTAACTTGGAAGGCATTAATTATTAGTGCAAATTGACATAATTTAACTTACCGTCGTTTTAAAGTCACGACACGACCATTAAGATGTTTTCGCGTCTGGGACATTCCGTTTAGCTACACTGCATTAACGTAACGATGAAGATTAAAATCTATTTTTGGGAGCAGCCAGACCCTTGTCAAAATGGCACGGATTTGCCGAGCACTGTACTATGTCAGGCAAAACATTAATATGGCACTTTAAATCTTATTTTATGAGTGATAAGGTATTAAATGGATTTTAGGTTTGGTGGTACAGGGGTATGAAAAAATTACATATTAGAAGTTTATGTAATCCCGTATAATGAAGGCAACGATATATTTTTTTTGTGCTCATCATTTAAATATGAATTTATAATAAATTTTAAAGACTAAATTTAATTTTATTTTGGTTTGTCAAACTCGGCTATTGGTCCTATATTTAATACAACTATACCATCCCTATTTGCTACGTTAACAACCTTTATCCCTTAATATAAGTATATATTATAGACTGATGAACAGCATCAGTGTACTGTAAATCTTAAATTATTGTTAAATAATAAAAACTATTAAATATATAGCTCAGATGTGCCTTTAATTTTTAACTCTTAAGTTCAATATGATTGACCGCTAACGAGTAAATAAATTTGTCACAAAAAATCTTCATAAATGATATTAATTGTAAAAAAAAAAACGTGATAAAATTCAAATTAGCTCAATTTTAGTGGATTACCTTATTGATTTAGTTATAAGTGACCATTACTGTTGTAATCAAGTTTGATTCTCGCTTGGAGGCTATACTTTTGTTGAAAAATTAGACAATGGCTACCCGAACCAAGATAAGCCGGTGCAAGGCGTGTTTGGAGATGAAGGGTAGAGAGAAATGACACTATAAATTCCAAAGATGAAGTGTCCGGGTATCTTGTGCCCAGCTTCTAATGGTTCTATATAATACAATATTTTTGCTGAAGCTATTTGGGTCGTGGGTATATGCATATTTCGGAAAATACAGAAGCTCCTAGCTTCGGAGCTCCCACTTCAGGTCGAAAGTGAAGTGAAGACGCATATCGTCTGCTAGATACTAATTATTAGGCCGTGAGCTTTGCCCATTGAAATATCCACCATAAAAATATTCGTAGATAGCTTGAGTGCGTGTATCATATGAAAATGGAACTTTGCCAAGTGTATTTGAAAATTCTAAATAACTGATTCATCTACTGTTCAATGAATGAAAATATTTTAGTATCTAAGAAAAATGGGTTATGTTACTTCCCAAATTTTATTTATGAATCTTTTTAATATTAAGGGAATGTATAGGTACAATATACTCATGTATCATAGACGTTTTCTTGACTATTTCTTTCAAGCAGTCATGCATGCTGGCTATTAGTGTAGGACATCATTTATACAATACAATGGAGATTTTGACCTCATGTCTCAGGACGGGTAATAGTATTCGTGTTGTGATGTTTTTGGACTTTCCTAACTTCCTAATACCCGGTGGGTAGCGAACTAATTCATTGACAATACGAAATAAAAACCTATGAAGCAATTAAGGATATCGAATTTGGTTTATTGAATATATTGATTCCCATTTATATGACTATATTGATCTAACAGCTTAAAAAACAAAATTTCGTCTCTCATTAGAAATATTGATAAATGCCCTCGAAACTTATAAATAGTCGCATCGCTGAACACGCTTACACTTGGTACTTAATGTGGTATTATACTAAGTATTACTTAATCCTTTAGTTGACAACGTCTTATAGTCTAAGCAAACGCCAAAACAAATTTTATCAACACAACATTTCACTAACATTTTATTTCATTCATTGATTTCCCAGCAAAACCCTACAGTTTATTTAGAGTCCGATCAGCCGTCCTAATCTAGGCTGTTACCGGAATTGGATTGAATTGTGCTCAAACCCTTATTCGGAACGCATGGCTTATGTATTTTACCTCCACGAATTCATTCCGTGCAGCCTACTTCAGACTGAATTCAATTTCGACAGGGGCAGGTATAAAACAGAGTTTATGGATATGACTAAGAGTATCCCGGGAAGTTATGAAGTTTCAAAGCAGGGTTTTGAAATTCCAAAATTAGCATGCTCCGTTTGAAAAAGTCCTCAATGACTTGGCGATATCAATTAGCGATTAATTCTAGCATCGCCCTATAGCATTTGGAGTAAGTAAAGATCTTAAAAGATAAATTTCCTCCAAAAACGAATAGAACGGGAAGATATTTTCAGTTCCGAATGAAAACGATACATTATACATATATCAATGCGGTAAAAACATTATTGTAGTAGTAGTAGTAGTAGTAGACTTAACGGTCTGCAGATGTTGGGTGCTGACCGCGGGCCTAAGGATGTTTTAGGACCTTACCCACCAAACAACTCCCCTTGCACTCTCTCACCCGATGTCTGATCTCTACCCGGGGTCAAAACCTAAGCAGAGTAGAGGGGTTCCCGCAAATATCGAACTATTTTTGAAATTTAATAACGGTAAATTGTCACTTATCTTGATTTGTTTTAGTTTTACAAGTCTTAAATTTGCATGATGCTTGCTATTATTCTAACTCAATATTTTTTGTTCAGGGCGTTCAGGATATGTAGCCTTTCTAGGGTTAAACGTTTATCGAAGCCGAACAAAGCGAACAAGTGTACAGTTTGGCAATCATTCGTTCTTATTGCCGCGATTCTTATCATTATTCTACAATCGCAGCACAACAATGTTGTGTTAACTTTTTGTTGTTCGATTAACATAAAGCACCGAAGCCGTGCATATTTATGGGCGACTATTCAGACCCGCGGCTTTACCTGAATTACGTTCGAATTTAATTCTTGATAAAAAAAAATTGAATTGTATGTGTATTACGTTTTTTTTGGGGACTTTCTCAATTTATTATAATTTTTCAATATAAATCAGTGCAACCTTTTCGAGAGATTAGCAGCTCTCAACACGACGAAGCGATACTTCAGGTGTGAATAAAAACTTAATTGTGGAGTTCCTCTCTAATCTTTGGACCAAGCCCAGTAACTAGCAACTAGTTTCATTTTGCTTCTTAAAAAGTTCTTCGCAAAGGTCTCTCCGGATTATCTATAATCCTTAAGGTATCGTTTGGAGCCTTTGGGTCTACGGAGAAACTTTAGTAACTCCCCTGTGTTTTGTACTTTATGTTACATGAGAATTTTTCGAGTAATTTGTTTGAGGTGTTCCTCTCGTCACCTTTTTACTATTGCGCTACATGGAACTGATCTATTCATCAACATTACGTTTTCAAATTTCATTTTTGCCACTCACTATCCGACTTTGAAATTTGAAAGGTTAGGCTAACGTTAATTGTATTCTTCTTCAAACAGGATTTCATATATCTTGTTGGCTTTTGTATCTTACGTTTTGCTGATATCAATAAGTGGCGATATCCACTTACAAATATAACGTAATTTATTTACTTTCGAAGGCAATTAACGCGTTTCTGTAAACGGCAAATTGTATTAGTAAAATCGTTTTTTCTTCGGAACTACAGACAGGCAATTTATTTCATTCATTTGTATAGATACTTAGGATTCAGGTCACAATCATAAATGGATAAGTTACTGTCGTATACAATTCAATCGAATAGTATACAACTATACACTTAAGTTACTGTGAGAAAACTTTATTGATGTATTTATGACTTTGTATCTTCTGTGTATTAAATTTAATGAAATATAATGGAAGTTTCTTTTCTTTATAATATATGAGTAAACAAAAACATATTGTCTAATTGGTGATAATGATCTCTTGGACAATATTCAGAATAATTTATTGCTCTCAGTATAACATCTAAAATAAATATTTTGTAAATTATGTCAAATAAAATCAATTTCTTGCAGTTAAATAGATTAGACCTCTTCCGTGAGAGCTGGTTTACTTATTTAATATGTAAATTAAGATTAAAAAGGAAATTAAATAGCCTTCGGACCTTATAGAGATCGTCACGACGTGAGTTCTTACTGAGCCCAAGAAAAGTCATCACAATTTGTCGTATAATGGATGTCTTAGTTTTCAAATCGATACTTGTGTAACTACATGCCTTTCTCTGAACCAAGCTGAGCATTAAGTCCATAGCTATATTATTATCTAATAGCTAAATCTTCAGTGATACTGTTTTATTTATCGTAGGCTTTTTTTCTAAATTTAGTTTAGAAAGAATCAAAATACATAAACAAAGTAATGTCAGGGACTCTTTGGAGGCGAACTTGGCCTATAAAAATAATAATCAACATACCTGTTTTCGTTACGACCGCGAATTCGTGTGACATAAAACAGAGAACAAGCTTTTGAAGTCAGTTAAAAAAAAATGTAACATTGTTTTTTTATTTTTGGATACACTCAAATATTATTGTATTTTTTTGTTGTTCAATTGATTAAGATCCTGTACAATAAGCTGATGGAATATCAGAAGTTTCTAGAATGCCTCAACGTAGGATAGGCGCCGCGAGTCATTTTGACAAATTTATTTCCAATAGTATTACGCGATTAGTCGTAGGTTTTCAGGAATTGCCTTTTAGAACATTTTATTACAGGTGAATGTGGCGTGATGAAAATTGGAAACCGTTTTCCCTTGTTTTACATTGAAGTTTTAATTCCATTAAAAGAATGAAAACAAAAACGAATTATATAACTTAATTGTAATTACTTTATTCCAAAATCGAGTTGAATTTCATTAATTCCCCGTAGCAACATAATTAACTATAAAATATGCACTTTTTTAAATTAAGTCGGCAGTGCTTTTTAATAAGTCTAGTAGACACGTCACCTTCTTAAATTGGATCCTCCTTGGACTTCCAGTGAATTAAGTGAGTTTACATATTATGTTATTAATTTTATGACTTGGCGCGATACCAACAATATCCACGCTGCAGTCATTTATCTGTTATATTCTATTAAGTATTCACGCTTGTCCTTATGTGCCCCGTCTAACAAATTCTTCAATTACATTCGCCTTTGTTGTTTATTACGAATGGGCGTTTGTGAATAATTATATAATAATAGCTTTAAATATCGTCGGTTGGGTGTTTAGCGAATAATATATTTTTTTTATTGCTTATATGGGTGGACGAGCTCACAGCCCACCTGGTGTTAAGTGATTACTGGAGCCCATGCACATCTACAACGTAAATGCGCCACCCACCTTGAGATATAAGTTCTAAGATCTCAGTATAGTTACAACGGCTGCCCGCCCCACCTTTCAAACCGAAACGCATTACTGCTTTACGGCAGAAATAGGCAGGGTGGTGGTACCTACCCGCGCGGATTCACAAGAGGTCCTACCACCAGTAAAAATCTCTCTTAAATCTCTTTTAAATAGTCCCTTAATTTTCACTGACTTAAAAGTTAACACAAGCCGATATAAAATTACAATTGAGAGCCTTATTCAAAATGAATTGTTTACTGTGGATATATCGGTCTATACGAATGAAACAAACACTATATACATTCGTAACAACACCACAATAAATACATTTATCTGTCCGTTCACTGAAGTCGCGTTGTCAGCAAGTTGATTTATAAAGTAAACATTGTTCGTTGCAATGCTAAATGACCACCTGGTTGGTTTAAATTACGGATCAATTGTATACTCATGGGAATCTGTTTTTGATATTAAAAGCGTGTTCACCTTGCTCACTCGAGATCCACTCGAAGGCAGAAGTCATCGGTTTGGAGTTATTAAAATATTTTCGATTCACATAAATACAGTTTGGTTCTGCAGAGATTCACATTATGATCGACTGGTCTGATAAAATCAAAACTAATGAATATGTAATAATAAATAGAAAAACTACAATGCAGCGTTTTGTCGCTAACAGCGATCTCTTCCAGACAATCATCAGATAGACAAATATAATTTAAGGAAATAATTTATACGCGATATATTAATACGCGAAGCAAAAACTTTGTATCCCTTTTTACGAAAATTGCGCGGCCGGAGGAGTATGAAATTTCCCACATTTATAGAGAATATAGAGAAGGAGTGCAGAATGTTAATATTTTTTTTTAATTATGCATTAGAATCAATGCAATAAATCAATTAGAAAAATATTACACACACTATCATGTATTTGACACACAGTCACATAACTTAGTCTTTTTTATTTTCAAACTTTTGTTATTGATTAAAGTCTGTGGTCAAATTGAGAATAGGTTAATATTGTTTATCTTTAATATTATTTGTCTATAGTGTAGTCTTGGCGAAATTTGTGATTATAGAAGTATAATAGTCTTTGACAATAGAACCTTAATTATGTTCAAGCTTATAATTTCAATTAATAATAGTCGAATTTCGACTACTGCGGGACTAGTTTGTATAAATATCACTTATATAAAGTTGACATTACTATTTTGGTAAAACATTACGAACATTAAGCTCCTAAGAATGAAATCGATTGGAGTGTAAAAGAAACATAAATGATTTGAATTATAAATGTTTAAACATTGACTTGTTTTATTCGTTTCCATTTATTGTTAATATTCATGAGATCACGGCGCCTTAGTGTGAAGTGGTGGCCTTAAATTATAACGCAAGTGACAACACTCACCTTGAGAAAAAGAACTCGAAAGAATCCGCAAATAATACGGTTCGAATAGACTGTGTTAATCAAAGCGATTTTTACAACAACATGGGCCCGATGTAAGCGAAGGCTCGATCCCAAATCACCAGTGTACTAATATATTGATTAATATCGTAAATCATCATCGGCCTATGTCTCTCCACTGCTGGATGTAGGCCTCTCCCATAGTCCGCCACAATGAACGATCCTCCGCCTTCCGCATCCAATCTTTCGCAGCATATCGCCGCAAGTCATCGGTCCAACGGGCAGGGGGACGCCCAATATCGCAAATAGTATTGGTATATCGATTTGAATTAATGAACATTGAGACTGTTTAGTAGTCGTATGTTGTTGTTGTGTGGTAGTACCGCGCTGGTACATAGGGCTCTCACAACTTGTCTCCACTTGACCTTGTCTTGCGCTTGTTTCTTGATATCACTCCAGGTCATGCCAGCAATCCTCATCAAGCTCTCCACGGGGCGTCGCCAAGCGTATACAAGGCGACCAGGTTGCCAGTCAAACGCGATTGATGCTGCTTTGACTCCGCTGAATAGTAGCCGTATAATTCATTCTAATTATGTGAATAAACTATTTTCCTCCGCTTTCGGGAATCGTAACGATCGTTAAAAAAAAGATGGCAGTAAATAAAATATTGAAATGTTCTCTAATAACACCTTAACGTTAAGTGGTTACGTAAAAGTGGAAATATGTCGAAGGAAGGTCAAAAAAAAATTAATGAAAAAAAAAACACGAGATAAATATTAATTAATAAAAATTAGACTTTCGATTAAAGTTATTATAAAGTGTTTGGTAAACATTTCTGTTTTTTTAGTTTTTTTTTTATTGAATTTTCTTTCTTCACATGTGTTAAGAAGATAGATTTAATTTAATCTAGTACTTAAAGCTAAGCTCCATACAAAAGCAACCTACCTATAACGGTACCTATACAGAAAAAAACTGTTGTTTCAGTATTATTGTAAAGTTAAAATAAATATATATTATCTTTTATCTATTAATACTAGAATTATTAGCAAGTTTTTCTCACAGGCTCATAAGCCCTCCAAAATTCAAGGAAGCACGGCCACCGTTACAAATCTTCATTCGGGAAAACATTCCTTATCGTATAGACTAAAGGATTAGAATAGAATGTACCTCTTTGGAATAATATTTGTTTTTCAAGTTGACGCAGCAAGATTGATAGACGTCCCGGAAATAAACTTACCTAGTGTATATATAATACAGCGAATTTGTCTTGTGATTGATTCTTTGGAAATGTTGGTGTGGCGTTTTTGTTCATTCAACTGTTCACGTTGATTTTTTTTATCATGGCACGTACGTACACAGCTCAAACTCGATGCCGTCATCCAACTTGAGAAATAGCTTTAAATCTGATTGGCGTCTAATATATTTTACTACGCCTGCTCGCAACTTCATTTGCATCGACTTAAGTAGTCGCTGAGAAAGGCAGTTTTAATGAAACTTTTTTTTTACAATTTTATATATAAGTGAGCTTTCGGCTCGCCTGATGTAAAAAGATTCAAGGAGTCCATAGACATCACAAAGTGAAAGGGGCAAAATCTAAATTGTATTGTAAAACGGCTTACCCACCCTATTAAGTAGAACGCATGACGGCAGAAAGAGGCAGGATTGTGGTACTTTCCCCTACAGGTTTACAATAGCGCATTTCCGAAAACTAATTACGCCATCTATCTGTGGGGGTCGTCGCGACCCATTGCAGGGGCGCGGAGCGGGCCTACAGGACACCCCTCTGCCCAGGCTGTCTCCCTGTCTATTGAGGCAGGGGTGATGAAGTGCAGGATTGTGTCAGGCTTGATTTTATGGGTTGGACCAACTTCTTTTTTCTTTCTTCGTCTCTTCTCTTATCTATCGAGTATGTGTGCGTAATTTATTATCACTAATTTCATATTAAATGAAGACATCGTGATGATTTATATAGATCAATTGTCCAAGAAATAAAAGAAAAATATGTAATTTGAATATTTGTCTAAATATTTATTTTATTTATAAAAATACAAAAGTAAGCCCGTAGTTCGACTTCTGGTTGTCTTTAGGACTGTGGCTTACAAAATTTAAGTTGTTTTTATTCACTTGACTTCCCGTCTTTTATTATCAATACACATATAGTTTAAAATAGTCTAATACGAGCCGAGGTCAAATTTGTAACCTCTTTTCGTAAATATAAATTAGATCCTGGTTTTTTCTGGAACAAAACAACCTAAATTTCTCTAGAAGTACTGCTTAGTACTCGCTCTCGCACGGAAATCTCGACTTTCACTTTACCAAAGTTCACTGACCCAAATTTTTAAAGACATTAATCAAATTTTTAGATCGAGTTGATAATAAAAGTGACCGATAAGCGCTGACTACTTCAGAACTAGTCTTGATAAAGAAACGCGATGACATTCTTTTGTCGTTTTTGTCGGTCTAATAATTTGGAAGGTATGCTTGTAGATACGATAATGGGTGCAGTTTTGTTCAGGTCAATTCGATAATGGGCACGCGGTATCTGTTCTTATTAAGTATACTATACGAAACTGTTGAATTAAGTTGTTTGATTCTGCTAATTATATTTGTTTTTTTCGTGATACTCAGTACTAGTTTAGTTAGGTTCTTGTAAGCGTTTTTTTTTGTAAACAATAGAGAAATAAAAGAAATGTTATCTCGCCTACCGACTTTTGTTTATTGGAAAAATGTAATAGGCTTTTGAGCACTACAAATCAATCATTGTTTCTGCGTATTCATTTAAGTGTAATTCAAAAACAACAAATGTAGACAAACTAAACAAAAAAAATGTGTGCGTGTACTAGTGTACACACGTAAGAAGTGAAACTTATTTATGGCCTTATTTTTCGAAAAATGATCTACATGCAACTTTCTAGAAATTGGTTAAATAAAGTTAAATTAGATAAAGTTTAAACAAAAGGATTTTATTATCATAGACATGAATACAAAAAAGTTAAATTAGATAAAGTTTAAACAAAAGGATTTTATTATCATAGACATGAATACAAAACAGATGGCGCGTAACGGAAAAATGTGACGCGTAACCGAAAAATGTGACGGTAAATTTTTTTCCAACGCCGATAAGGAAGTTTCACTTCAAAAAAATGTGTGCGTGTACTAGTGTACACACGTAAGAAGTGAAACTTATTTATGGCCTTATTTTTCGAAAAATGATCTACATGCAACTTTCTAGAAATTGGTTAAATAAAGTTAAATTAGATAAAGTTTAAACAAAAGGATTTTATTATCATAGACATGAATACAAAAAAGTTAAATTAGATAAAGTTTAAACAAAAGGATTTTATTATCATAGACATGAATACAAAACAGATGGCGCGTAACGGAAAAATGTGACGCGTAACCGAAAAATGTGACGGTAAATTTTTTTCCAACGCCGATAAGGAAGTTTCACTTCAAAACATCGCTTTGATCTTCAATATAAAAATACACATCACTGATACTATTATACTAATTAATAATTATAAAAAAATGTGAGCCGTCACGGGACGTCTTGCAGATGTGAAACATCGACATTATTTTGTAAAAGTAATATGCAGAAAAGAACAGATTGTGATAGGAACTAAATGCGTCATAATGTTAAAATAAAATATTACGAAAAAATAATTTGTTTTCAAGTAAAACACAGGTTATGTGTACTGTAGTAAACAACACTGTATACACTACGGAGTATACACTATAGGTATCCGAGCTCAGTGTAGCGAGAGAGATGGCTTAGCGCCGGATCGAGTGGGAGAGAATCGCACAGTCGATAGCGCATGGCGACGCGTCGCCACACCGTACACACTACTGCATAGATACTGTATATATATACCACATATAGAGTGGCGACGCGTCGCCTAGGCATGCGTCGCCACGCCACGCCACGGTTTTACGTGCGGCTATAGATGTTTCATATCAATAAAATCAAAAATTCTTACGTTTTAATGTAGTTGGACAAACGGGCTTGTAGTCCATTGACATCATAAAGCAAACATCGACACTAACCTTGACAAAAGCTCATAGTGATTTGAAATTATGGCGGTCCTATGCCGCCATAAAACGTTAAACAGAGATGAGCTTCCAAAGTACGTGCTGATGCCTTTGGGCTTCTTAATACCAACTAGACTGGTGAGCGTGTTAACCCAATCAAAAAATTAGGTAAAGTCACACACGGGACCTGTCTAAATCAACGCACACATACAAAACAGTAAGCCGTAAAGGATATCGCAGAGCGATTAAAATTGTTCACATCTCTGTTAATAATGCAACAGGATGTTACTAATAATAACAACGACATGATAGTGAAATGAGTAATAAATCACGCTGGGAAACAGAAGATTAGTTTCACTCTAGATTGCAATACGTTAAACTTATCAACCACAATAATGATTGCAACTTGTGCGTCCGTGAAAAATACATATTCGATCTCATACCGTTTTGGTAGAGTTGAACAAGAGATTTGGTTTACTTAAAGGTGAGGGTCTACAAATAAATGTGATCCTGTCTATATGTATATATATATTTTTTTGCTTAGATATGTGGACGAGCTCACAGCTCACCTTGCGTCAAGTGGTTACTGGAGCCCATAGACATCTACAACGTAAATGCGCCACTCACCTTGAGATATGAGTTCCAAGGTCTCAAGTATAGTTACAACGGCTGCCCCACCCTTCAAACCGAAACGCATTACTGCTTCACGGCAGAAATAGGCAGGGTGGTGGTACCTACCCGCGCGGACTCACAAGAGGTCCTACCACCAGTAAAGTTTTCCGATCTACTGGGAAATATATTTATAATTTAAATGGTAGGACATTTGTTGTTACAGCGCAATTTAGACTAGGCCTCCTGTCTCTTGGGTACTGTTCACGTCATGATATTTATATGGGCAAATAAAATCACATGTATATACTTACATATATGTATGCGTATTTACAGACCATAATACCATTGAAGCTGTGAAGTTATGATTACTACTCGGCAGTGAATTATAAAAATCGAAACTCTAGAAAATTACTTAACCCTTTGTGGACGTTAAGCTGACTAATTCACCAGATAAGATCGTTGTCATTCGGTTTAAAATACCATTGAAGGTGTGAAGTCATGCCTCGTTGCTTCTGGCACACCTTATTAAGTACGATATGCGTCGGATCTTAAAATGATAAAATCACAAGGTTCACGGTCTGGGCAGATCAAAGATTGGGTTGATGCTTTTGTGGTTTATAATTCGTGAAAAGAGGTTTATGACCCCGGCAACTATGAGCTATTTACTAATTCTCCACGATTCGTCAGTATCAATAATTAATAATAAACCAACTAATATCTGTTTGCAGCAAATATTATTTTACAATAGTCCTAAGCCATCATTTAATTGCAAATTCTGTATTGCATCTTGCATGCACTACATTGCACTGTATGCTTACAAATTTTTCATTAACTATGTCTGATTGATTCAATTATAGGGTCTTTTGAGTCGTGGGCCGAACCTCCTCTGGGTCCCCGGTGCGAAGGTCTGCAAGGGGTATTTTGGACTGCGAAGATGTTGGCGATATGATCCAATAAACAACTCCACTCTCACCCAAACGTATTTTCCTCCGAAACAGAATCCGGGAGAGGTAGGGGCTATCGTGGTCAATACTGCATCCGGACTCACACATCACCTCAAGGGCGTCCAGACTTGTCCAGTACGATCCATCCATCCATCAACCACTGGGGGGTTTTGTAATAGAGCGAAACAGATTTCTTGAAATGATACCGTAATCCTGGTTCGGGAGACGCCTGTAGACGTCCTTGGTCCTATTTACTGTTCTTCAAATAATTAAACAGTATGTATACTTGTAAATTTAAGAATCACCATGTATTTAGAGTGGCAGCTTACACAGAACTCTGAATAGGTCTTTAAAAACGTTAAGACCAATTTCTAACGTAGTAACGATGACATCATACCACAGCTGTATATAGTTTAGGGCCATTAAAGTAAAACTTAATCACATATTGTGTGCGTATCAAACACAGATGCGGATTGTTACTTTAACTTTTTAAGTAACCTTTTTATGGGGGGAATTAAATGATAGTACCAAAACATTACAAATGTGTAAATAGCTACGTAGTCTGGACGGAGATAATTTGGTACTTTGGTTATAATTCTAAAAATGACACATGATTCATAAAAAAACATTGTCACTCTGTAGTTACGTGCACTTTTAATTACTTCAGTACTGTTTCCCTTAAATTTTGAATATGCAGTCCAACCAGTTCAGGCAATGCGTTATTTTTGATACGATATTTTTGTCCTAAGTACGGATTTGGTCTTCAGAAAGCTGTGGAAATGAATTTTTGCATGTCCACTCTTGAACGATTGTATAGATAATATGTACACGTCACACGGACACCTGATCTTAAATTGTTTCCGTTCTTAACATTGCTGCTTAAAAGGCGCCATGTTCTTCAGACTCGTGTCGTCGTCGTGGTCTAAAGGATAAGACGCCCGGTGCATTCGTATCGAGCGATGCAACGGTGTTCGAATCCCGCAAGCGGGTACCAATTTTTGTAATGAAACAGATGTAGGTACTTATTTCTGTAATGAAGCAGTTATGCGTGTCAATTTGAAGGGTGGGGCTGTCATCTATACTAATATATAATTCTACAGTGGTTTTTACGGATGTTCCGTTATAACTACTGAACCATGCATCCGATTGACTTGAAACTTGGTATCCATGTAGAAAATACATGTACTTAATGGATAGGCTAATATTTATATGAGTGTTGGGCTCCCTAATAATAATCACAATAAATAATAATTTTAAATTTAAATGCGCAGCGAAGCGGGCGAGTACGGCTAGTTCTACTATAATATTGAGACTTAGAACTGATGTCTTCAGGTGGGTGGCTGTATTTACGTTCTAGATGTCTATAGGCTTCGGTTGCCATTTAATATTAGGCGGGCGATGGAATTTTCATCTTACATTTTTTTTTTTTTTATTGCCTTTGTAGGCAGACGGGCATACGGCCCACCTGATGGTGAGTGGTTACCGTCGCCCATGGACTTCAGCAATGCCAGGGGCAGAGCCAAGCCGCTGCCTACCGCAAAATTGTATATTAATTTTAACTGCAACATATTTTTGTTTCCCATATACTACCGACTGAGTTTCATAAGTTCAGTAACCTTTGAAGTATGTAAATTGCTTGAATGTCATGCACACGAAGTCACGTCAAACAACATTCTTCTGCACAACCGATACATTTATATTGACAATTTTAATAATATAAAAAAAAAACTTGCATCCTTCATACACTCGAATTTCAAGAACGGTCAATCGTATCCAGATGTATTTCGAATTTACTTGTTCTGAGCGCGCTTAAAAAGGAAGTTTACCAAGAACCAGAAAAATCTGAATTCTTTTTTTTTTTTTTTTATTGCTTAGATATGTGGACGAGCTCACAGCCCACCTGGTGTTAAGAAGTTACTGGAGCCCATAGACATCTACAACGTACATGCGCCACACACCATGAGATATAGTTCTAAGGTCTCAGTATAGTCACAACGGCTGCCCCACCCTTCAAACCGAAACGCATTATTGCTTCACGGCAGAAATAGGCAGGGCGGTGGTACCTACCTGTGTGCACTCACAAGAGGTCCTACCACCTGTAGTACTACCATTCCATGATATTCCAAAACCTCTTTAAAAAAAAAACAACAACAAGTCAGAAAAGCGATCACGAATATGTATTTCCTCTTACAACAACAACTTGATAACTATTTTGTGATCTAATGCTTCGATCAATAATAGTACTAGATTACGGATCAGGAACAAAAATAAGACGCTCCCGTGGCCACGTTTGCAGACACGAAAACATCTTCATTTCTTAGAAAAAAGTTTAATAATGTTAACGACTTCAGTTTATTATAAACCTTAAAACTTAAACATAAAGTTTAATTACCATTGCAAAATATATGTATTTAGGTCCTTTCGTCAGAAAAAGAATATTATGGAATAAATTTAAAATGTCACTTGAACATAAAAAGTCATCAGTACAAAAATATTTATTCTAAAATGATACTTAAAGCCTAATTTATAAGGTTAAAAATATTTGTTTAAAATTTCGTGCTTATTGTATTGTGGAACTAGATGTAGTTCTTGGTATTACATTTCAATGCTCAGAACACAGTAAGTATTGAAAGACATAGAGTTGCAGAATATACATATTTGTTTTAGGTTTGTTTTGTATGGTCGCAACTATTTTTGACCGATTCAAAAAAGTAGTAGATAATATTTTACATTGCCGCTATTACAACAAATAGGTGATAAAAAATAAAATTGAATAAAGTAAAAAAAATATGAAAGGAAACACGAAACATGTTTTCCACGTATTCTTTATACAGAAGTAATTAAAACAATAATGTAGGTGGTTGCGCCAGCGTCATAACAGATTTCTAGATAAATGTTTTATAATAATATGGCAGCTATGACACTTTTCCCTTCCCCTTCCTCACCCATCCCCGCGCCCTGGATTGGCTAGTACGAGTGACGCGGGCACAAAAAAAAAAAAAAGAAATATATGGCGGTTACCTAGCGCGCGCTCCGCATTACAGAAATAAGTTATTTGTGATTTAATTATTGAGATGGCCTAAGACTTTATTCTCATACAACATCAGTGTCAGTGTATCACAGTGTCGTGCAAGATAGAAGATACACCAACTGGCTTCAAGCACTTTTAGCAGCCGTGATTCGGACGACTCCATCCTCTCCAGGTACGGCGTTTTCCTTCACAATTTCCCTCGGGTTGTGTTCCTTTGTTTCTTCCCGCCACGACCCGAGAAAGTGTCATAGTTGAACAACGCAAATACAGTCCACACTCATTTTTGTATTAGGTGACCGTTACAATTTGGTCTACCAACCGCATAGCGCAACCATTATTTAGTGGTCCATTTCGAGCCGGATTCTGAACTTACATCGTCTCATATTAGTAATCTAGCATTATTTGTATTTAATTCCATAGGGAATTAACGCACCGCAATTAAATACTTATTTAATATAGTAGAAAAAACCCGCATTTAGGTATTTAGTTATAGGTAGATTTAGATAGCCTAGGTAAACGCCATCTTTGTAGTCACACACATTCGCTAGACGCTGAATGCGTAGAAATTATATTTATTTAATTGGTTTTTTCGTATTCGAAAACGCATCATAGATATCGTAAGATTTACTTTGAACATTGTGATCTTGTGATTAGCTACCTTCCCATTATTTTTATGTTCACGAGTTATTCACTCGCTTCGCCAACCGCATTTGAACATACAAATACCTACCAAATTGGTCTGTTTTGATTTATTTGAATGAATAACATAATACATATGTACATCGTTCGTGTTTAAATATTTGTATGTTATTATATTTTATTATCATTTTTGATTTAACTAGGACAGAGGCATAACCTAGGTCGTTTGATATTGTCTGGTTGTTTTATTCTCAACGCGCCAATAATAGCAACTTTTATAGTAGTAGCTGTCTAACTATTTTAAATATTATTATTATTAGTTTATAAGACGACGAGCGCTGCGCTTGCACCTCGCCGCGCGCCCCCTCGCCCCTGCGTCGTTCGTCCGCCCGCGTAATATACTTTATTCACAAAATTATTTGATTTCCCGCGCTGTTTTGCAGATTTTATTTTGTTTCTTTACCTATTAGTTTTATTTAAATTTTAAATATGCCGCCTAAATCTAATAAATCCGAGAACGATTTGAAGCTTTTGTACGCTAAGAGGGATATGATTTATTCACGCGTGCAAACAATTTGTGATAATGCACTTAAGATATCCGACTTAGCAATACGAGACTCATTTCTTTGTTCTATTGAAAACATAGACGATTTGCGCGCGGATTTCGAAAGTATCGTTCATAATATCAACGCATTGCAATTAGAACTAGATCCTGATTACGCCGTCAGTTACTCTGTTATGTCGTCGTTTGATGATCTATATTGCCGTATAAAACGTGTCGCTAAATCTTTAGAAAAAATACCTAGCGCCGGGTATTCGCAAACGGAACCTAAGTTCACCCGCGATAGACCTAGATTACCGCCTATCCACATACCCGAATTTAATGGGGACATCCGTAATTGGGGTTTATTTATAGATAGTTTTGAAAATACAGTAAATCAAAATGATCACTTAACCGATCACGAAAAATTACACTACCTAGTAGAAAAACTCACCGGCAAAGCCCGTGCGGCTTGCGCGGGAATTACGTTTAGTGCCGAAAACTATTCTTTGATTTTGAACACACTCAAAGCCAAATATGAAGATAAACGGTTGATAGCTACCGCGTACCTGGATCAGTTGTTCGAATTAAAACCTATTTTATCGTGTACCGAACAGAATTTGGAGAAATTCTTAGACATATTTGCATCATCTGTTCGGGCTATTAGAAATCTCAACGTCAATGACCTCAGCGACTTTTTATTTTTGTACATTGGCTTAAAAAAGTTAGATTTCGAAACTGTTCGCTTATTTGAAACGAATCAGGGTACTAAGGGTATTGAATTGCCGAAATTTAATGAATTGGAATCATTTTTACGTAATCACATAAGAATACTTCAGCGTACTACGCGACCTCACGAGGTCCCGAAAAGACAACCAGAAAGGCATTTAGAAACGTCCTCAAGACCGCTTAGAACGACTCATAGCTATGTAAATACCGCGGCGTTGCCTGTGTCTGTGCCCGCCAAGTCGACTTGTTTTCTGTGCAAATCTTATCATACACAGTTGTATCAGTGTGCTGGGTTTTTGAAATTGTCGCCTACAAATCGTTATGATTTTGTTCGCACAAATAACTTGTGTTTAAACTGCCTTAGTGATAAACATCGCGTTGGTGTGTGTAATAGTAGCCATAGTTGTCGCAAATGTTCGTTGAAGCATCATACCTTGCTTCATTTTGATAAAAATAGTAATATAGTAGCCAATAGAAATACAAGCGCAGGTAACCAACCAATGTATGGTAACTCGTCGCTAGCAGTATCAAGCTCGGAGCACTCGCATGGTCGAACTCACGCTGGCGGCACCGCACGTTGTACGACACTTCTCGCGCGTCCGGCGTATTCACCCGCGCTTCCCGCCGCTGCTGTCGCTGCCGCTCGCACAGACAGCTCCGCAGCTATCAACTCGGACGGCAACACAAATGACGTCACATTATGCTCGCTGTCTTCCGCTCGCTTACCTACAACTGTTTTGCTTGCGACCGCTCGAGTTGTAATGGTTGATACTTATGGCAAACCGCATCTTGTTCGCGCCCTTTTAGATAGCGCCTCACAGAGTAATTTTATTACTCGTGAATGTTGTCAACGCCTTGGATTAAAATATAGTAACCAGCCTACGTGCCCCGTAGTCAAGGGCATAGGGGGGTCTACTAAGGACATCCAAGGGTCCGTAAAAATTAAATTTGAATCACGTTTTAGCTCGAATGTTTCATTCGAAATAAACTCGCTGGTTGTAGATAAAGTAACGGAGCAACTTCCTACTGTTTCTGTAGATACCTCGTTGTTAGCTAACTTTGATAGTTTGCCGTTAGCCGATGATACTTACGCCGTTCCAGGAGCCGTCGATATTTTGATTGGCGCTTCGATTTTCCCGCACCTCCTGCTGCCACGTAAGGTTCAAGGTCATTCGGCGAACCCCGCACCGCACGCTTTGGAAACTGTTCTCGGTTTTGTTATAGTTGGATCCGCACCCGCTCTTATAAATAGTTACTCGACCGTATCATACTGCTGCGCCGTCGAGCCGCCACTGGACTCCACCGTCCGCCGCTTTTGGGAAATTGAAGAAGTAAATGTTCCGCTGGTTATGAGTCCTGATGATAAGACCGCTGAGGATATTTATTGTAGCACGACCACCCGCGATGAAAGTGGTCGTTATATTGTTGCACTCCCGTTTAAGGGTGATACCTTTTCGCTTGGTGATTCGCGCCTAATGGCCGAAAAACGCTTTTTTTGTTTAGAACGTAAGATGATGGCATCTCCGAAGTTGAAAAAGGCCTACGACGATGTCGTGAATGAATATGTAGATAAGGGTATCATCTCACCTGCTCCCGCTGTACTTGATGAGACGCAAAATGGTCCCTCTTATGTCATCCCGCATCATGGTGTCATTAGGGAGGATAAACTCACCACAAAATTGCGTGTTGTTCTGGATGGCAGTGCTAAGACTAGTACTTCTGTTTCTCTAAACGACATCTTGTATTGTGGTAAAAATCTTCAAGGTAACTTGTTTGATATTATCGTCAATTTTCGTTTATTTATTGTAGCGCTATCTGCAGACATTAGACAAATGTTTCTTTGTATTGGCATTCGGGAATCGGATCGTAGATTCCAAAGATTTTTATATAGGTTTTCCCCACACGAACCATTAAAGGTTTACCAGTTTAACCGCGTTTGTTTCGGACTTAAGTCAAGTCCGTTTCACGCGCTTCGCACTGTGAAGCAGTTAGTTCTTGATGGGGGTGATTCCTACTCCAAGGCAAAAGCTACCATCAATACTGGTCTGTATATGGACGACTTTGCTTATAGTGTAGATAGCGAGCCTGAAGCCATCGAAACAGCTACTCAAGTGATAAGCCTAATGAAGACTGGGCAATTTGACCTTGTTAAGTGGTCGAGCAACTCTCAACGTGTTTTGGACTGGATTCCGCCATCGCATCGTCTATCGACGGTTAAGGATTTTGATGTCAATGATACACATAAGATTCTCGGCTTGAGCTGGTCTCCCACATCCGATACATTCAGTCTCAAAATTAGTTCGACCCCGCCAACTTGTACCAAACGCACCATATTGTCTTGTGTCGCTCGCATATGGGACATTATGGGTTTTGTAGCACCTGTAGTGTTATACGCAAAGCTTCTTATTAAAGAGCTTTGGCTTTCTCAGTGTGACTGGGATGACATCGCACCGGACAACGTGGCCAGATTATGGGCTCGCTTCAGGGAAGAGCTTCCTATGCTCGAACATATAGAAATCCCACGTCATGTAGGTATCTCTCGAGATAGTGTAGTCACAATAGTGGGGTTCGCAGATGCTAGTGAGAAGGCTTATGGAGGAGTGGTGTATTTTCACGTTTGCAATGGCGACAATATTACAGTTAGCCTTATTAGTGCGAAATCTAAGGTCTCCCCTCGAAAGGTCGTCTCTCTCGCGCGCCTTGAGCTTTGCGCTTTACTACTATTGACGCGGCTCATTGGTGCCATAGTCAAGGGTTGTAACAACCGCATTAATATTGATAGAATTGCTGGCTTTTCTGACTCAACCGTAGCTTTGTGTTGGGCTCATTCTTCTCCCCACCGTTGGGACACATTTGTTGCTAATAGAGTAGCAAAAATTCAGTCTGAATTATCACCTCAAAATTTATATCACGTCGCTGGAACAGACAATCCTGCCGATTGTCTTTCGCGGGGTTTAACCCCCGCTCAAATATTAGATCATCCGCTCTGGTTTCATGGTCCATCATGGGTACGAGATGCACCCTGTAGTTGGCCAGTTAAGCTTTTTAATCCCGCGACTGTCTCTGAACCGCCAGAAGAAAAACGACACACTCTTGTAACTTCTGCGCCAAGAGAAGACTCAGTTATATTATTGTTGGCTAGTCATGTTTCGTCATGGTCAAAGTTGTTACGTTGCGTGGTATATGTTTGCCGCTTTGCTAAACTGTTACCACAGCAACAGTACATAGTCGCCTCTGATTTTTATAAGGCAGAGCTTATTGTTCTTCGTGAACTGCAACGAGCGCATTTCGTTTCAGAAACTAGCAGCCTAGAGTCTAATAAACCTTGCAGGCGTCCTTTTCAAAATTTGAAGCCTTTCTTACAGGATGGACTCATCCGAGTAGGTGGTCGTTTGAGTCAGTCCAACTTAGGATTTGATCAAAAACACCCCATAGTTTTACCGCGTAAGGGCCACATCCTTGATTTACTGGTCGATTATTATCACAAACTTCACTGTCATGCTGGTCCCGATTTATTGATGTCAATACTTAGACAAAGATATTGGATACTTTCCGCACGTAATTTGATTCGCTCAAGGGTACATAAATGTGTGCCCTGTTATAGACTTCGTCCGCGTCCCATCGCACCTGAAATGGCTGACCACCGTTCTTGTCGCGTTGTAGAAACCGCTAAACCTTTCGTGCATACTGGTACAGACTTTGCTGGACCCTTTAAGGTCACCATCTCACGTGGTCGGGGTATTCGTTCATCGAAAGCATATGTTTGTCTTTTCGTGTGTATGACCACTCGTGCTGTTCATATAGAACTAGCCAGTGATTTGAGCACGCATAGTTTCATGGCTGCTTTTAAAAGATTTTTATCGCGCCGAGGTCCTGTAGGTTGTATGTACTCAGATAACGGTACAAATTATGTGGGTGCCAAACGCAATATTTCGGAAGTTCACGCTTTTTTGAACTCTAAATACTACAAAACTGAATTCGCACATATGTTAGCAGAAAATCGCATTAAATGGCAGTTTAATACGCCCGCCGCAAGTCACTTCGGCGGAAATTGGGAAGCAAATATAAAAAGCCTTAAATCCCATCTTTATAGAGTTGTAGGGTTGCAGATTCTCACTTTCGAAGAGTTGAGTACCGTGCTCACTCAAATAGAAGCCGTGATGAACACACGTCCGCTATGTAGGACACTGTCTGGCGACCCAGCTGAGCCGTTAGCTTTGACTCCGGCTCACTTTTTGTCGTTGACGCCGCTTAAATATTTACCCGCTAGAGATATTGACGAAGACAGGCAGCATATTCTCTCGCGTCACTCTCTTTTAGATAAATTAGTTCAGTCATTTTGGAAACGTTGGAAAACAGACTACTTACATACGCTACAATCGCGCCAAAAATGGAACACTCCATCCAACCCAATCGTTGTTGGAAAAGTAGTAATTTTAATGACGGAAAACGCGCCCCCGCTACATTGGCCTTTAGGAGTAGTGGAGGAGGTTTTTCCTGTTTCAAATGGAGTGATTAGAACTGTACGCGTTAGGACCGCAACCGGATCGTATCTACGCCCGGTTATTCGCCTCTGCCCTTTACCTAATTCACAATAGAATAACTTCACTATTAGATATAAGGTATTCGTTAGATTTAGTTTAATATACATAGATAACATAGATATAGATAGATAGATAGATCTTCGCATAGGTGTTTGGTAGGTTAGCTTTTTATTTCTTGAAGGTAACCCTTCAAACTGGGGGGGAATGGTTGCGCCAGCGTCATAACAGATTTCTAGATAAATGTTTTATAATAATATGGCAGCTATGACACTTTTCCCTTCCCCTTCCTCACCCATCCCCGCGCCCTGGATTGGCTAGTACGAGTGACGCGGGCACAAAAAAAAAAAAAAGAAATATATGGCGGTTACCTAGCGCGCGCTCCGCATTACAGAAATAAGTTATTTGTGATTTAATTATTGAGATGGCCTAAGACTTTATTCTCATACAACATCAGTGTCAGTGTATCACAGTGTCGTGCAAGATAGAAGATACACCAACTGGCTTCAAGCACTTTTAGCAGCCGTGATTCGGACGACTCCATCCTCTCCAGGTACGGCGTTTTCCTTCACAATTTCCCTCGGGTTGTGTTCCTTTGTTTCTTCCCGCCACGACCCGAGAAAGTGTCATAGTTGAACAACGCAAATACAGTCCACACTCATTTTTGTATTAGGTGACCGTTACAATTTGGTCTACCAACCGCATAGCGCAACCATTATTTAGGTAACCGCCATATATTTCTTTTTTTTTTTTTTGTGCCCGCGTCACTCGTACTAGCCAATCCAGGGCGCGGGGATGGGTGAGGAAGGGGAAGGGAAAAGTGTCATAGCTGCCATATTATTATAAAACATTTATCTAGAAATCTGTTATGACGCTGGCGCAACCAGTAGGTTTAATTAACTTTAAACAGATTCAGTTTGTTATAAAGCTGTCTTTTAGAAGTCATTTTTATATGAGCGGTTTCTTTTTTACAAATATAATGTAATCTTATATCAATGAATTTTTCTATAATCAGTTTAATTTAGGCTTATTTTATGGCTGTGTTCGTTTCCCCCAGAAAACAAATCCTTTTCAGCATATACGCTTAAAATATTTACACATACATATAAAGTTTTTTTAATACTTTTTTGCATTGATTTGCCACCACCATTGAACAATTCTAGAATTTTTATAAGAGTTGTATATTTCTTCTCCTCTTTCTTTCGCGAAAATATATATCCATTGTGCACAGCGACAAGGGGCTACTAGGAAATCTACAAACAAAAATAACATTATAAAATAACAAAACTACTCTATGCATTCCCTGTCCAAGAATAGGTGATGTTTGTTACAATAGTTGGTGCCTTGTTGCAAACATTGGCCAAACAATTACAATATTCGTAAATTGTGTTTTATTTACAATATAATTGTGTTTATTATTTTATGAAAAACACTTAATAATATAAATTTACCAAAAAAAGATATTCCTTCCAAAACCTTGGTGTTACGGTGGTTTTTTACTCAGTTTTTGAACGCGCATTGCAGCGTTTTGACGTCTTAGTGTTGGCTATGATTGGACCATACTAATTTGAAATAAGACCACAAATTTATTTGTGGTCTTATTTTTCGGGCCGCTTTTGAAGCGCTAATCGCGAATCTAGTAGTATTATTGATCGAAGATCTAATGTCAGATTATTCCAAAATTGCCGAAACATATCGGTATGACTTTTGGAGAATATGTACATATGTATATTTAGATCACAGAGTAATTAGCACAGGCTTCTTGGCGTAAAGTAAATAATATAAAATATATATTATTATTTCTTTATTTATTATACTTCGTTTGACTCTTGTAAAATAGCGTCCAATATAGGCTACTAGTTACCTTCCCAATTTTTCCAATCTGAAAAATAGATAAATAGAATTCCTACGATTATTGAGCAGTAAATATTCTCATGATATTATGATATTGGTAGATTTGATTCCATAATAAGATGCTGACGTGTTCATCTATACTAATATTATAAAGCTGAAGAGTTTGTTTGTTTGTTTGTTTGAACGCGCTAATCTCAGGAACTACTGATCCAATTTGAAAAATTCTTTCAGTGTTAGATAGCCCATTTATTGAGAAAAGCTATAGGCTAACGCTAACATTACGCTAAGACCAATATAAGCGGAGCACCAATAAAGAATGTTTCAAAATCGGTGTTTTTTCCTTTTTGAGAGCTTCCGCTGCGTGCGCTGCAGAAATGGTTAAAGTTTCGCTAAAATAATGTATGACAGAATTGTTCCCTTATCTAAAAAAAAGTCCGCGACAGAATATGTCTATATGTTAAGGTTGGCTCACTATAATGTTTCTTATCCTAACCAAATTTGTTCTAAAATAAAGCATTATTTGGGAATTATTCCACGCGGACGAAGTCGCGGGCAAAAGCTAGTTTTTACTAAAGTGGAAACAGCAAACAAAGGCTTGTTACACTATTCTGATGGCCCAAGCAACAACGAATATAAATTGTGAATGACAAACGAACTAAGTCACGCGCAGAATTTAGTTTACCATATTTTAATTTCAGACCGACGGCGGCAACGATATTTATTTTAAATATTTTGTGCAAATGTTACACACGGACACCGAGGGTGTTCATTAAAAATAATAAATTTCTTCGAGAAATCTCTTGGGTTTTCATGTTTAAGACTTCACTATTGCTATCAATTCATATTATTGGTTGAACTTATTTTCGTATTAATTATATTAGCGACCATCAATTTTTAAAATACGCTTAAATTTATATTTATTATTAAATTTGCATTTTATTTCCCCTAACAACTATTATACGTAAGTTACATCAAAAGAATAGGCAGGAAGTATAAAAAAAATACACTTGACCAGAAAACGGAAAAAAAGTATCATTTGCTATTTTAAACCATATTTTATAGGACTAATGAACGCTGGAATTGAAATATAAGGAATTGAATTCCATTTTTGAAATTTAAAAATTGAATATTTATTTTATGTTTGGTAGTTCGTTTGACTAACTCTTCCAGTACATGATGATATTAATTAACCACGGCCGAGAGCATGAAGGCACTCACTTTGCATTAATAATAAATGACTTGTTGACGATTATCGTTTGTTTGTTTCTATATAATCTTTAAGGTATATTTATTTATCCTGACGTTTGGTAATAACAATAATAATAGCTGGGAACAAATCAAGCACGGTCATCTGGCCTCAAAATAGAATTCCCTGTGATATGGATACCAGAGACTGACATACATACTTAGACACGTTTATATATTCTTTTTCTGCTTATTTCTGCCTTTTTTTTCTATGCCAAATATATTCTGCTTATTTCTGCCGTGAAGCAGTAATGCGTTTCGGTTTGAAGAGCGGAGCAGCCGTTGTAACTATACTGAGACCTTAGAACTTATGTCTCAAGGTGGGTGGCGCATTTACGGTGTAGATATCTATGGGCTCCAGTAACCACTTAACACCAGGTTTTAATTTCAATTCATTTTTACCAAGATTGGTGAGATGCCGTCATCTCAGCACTAACTTTGTTTTATTTATTTTTAATTCAGGAAAAAAATCTAAACAGCTAGACTAGGTTAAAAAAATGTAACCTTTAAGCTTCGACAACTTCAATAAATGATACAAAAAAAAAAAACTCAAGATAGATTGGTCCTTAGTTGGCCGCACGAGATGATCGTGTGTAGCGAAACTTTGCGACCTGTTATTGCGTCTTGTCGTAACTTCATAAATTTTTAGCGAAAACCAAACAGCTTTTAGCTTCTTGTGTGGCCAACGACGGGCTTCGGAGAGAAATATTAAAATATTTACAGTACAATCTTTAATATATATTGTATCGATTTATATTTGTTGGGCTATATTTATTTTGGGGTGATCTTACTGTTTCACTGTTTCAAATGCGGTACCGTGTTGACTATAAGTTAAACAACGGGCTCATAATGAGTTATGAGTGTACAATCTCATAAAATTGTTATGTCAATAGTAATGAAATTGCTATAATTTTATTCCTCTCCTAACTAAATAGGTGTTGGAGAAGCTTCTAAAGATTCCATTGATCCTCAAAGAATTCGGTATGAAAGACTGACTTTCGTCATTTGCACGATTACGGATTTTAAAGTTGGTCACATGTCCAGAAAAGAAGATTCGATTGAGATACCAGTGGTTTAAAGCCAGATGGAAGGCAAGAGATCAAGCGGCTACTTACCAATCCGCTGTACTGATTAAATAACGAAAGCAACTGAGTTTTTTTTTTGTCAGGAGTAAATCACCGGACTTCCGTCCTCCACTGGGGATGGAGGGCGGGGCATGTCGGAGTTGAACCGACTAAATCCTCCTGTTGCTCAACAACCAGCATCCAAACCTCGCATGAGACAGAACTCATGAAAAGGCAAAGGGGGAAAGTGAAGCGTTTAGTGCGGAGCATATCTCTCCCATCACCCTCCCCCAAGCCACTGAGTCTACCATGGTCCAGTGTACGTGAAATGCTTCAGACCGCCTGATCTGGAAGCGTATCACCAGGACGTAATCCTTGAAAACTTTGGGGACCTAACTAATGATCCTGTGGCTCATCATCACAACTACGACCACTTTAACAAGAGTGCTAGACCAAGAAAAGGAAGACCTAAATTATATGATTCACATCTGTAACAAACGTGTACCTGGTACTGTATACGGACAATATGTAGGTCATCAAATTGTCGTCCGTGACCACGGAAACTGTAAAGTATTTGAAATGTCGGGAATAATACAATGACAACAAAAAATACTTAGAAATTAAAACGAAAAAGCAGTTTTAATTATGTTCACGACTCGCTAATATCGAAGAAAACAACGTATTCAATCCGATTTTTTTTTTTTTTTTTTTTTATTGCTTAGATGTGTGGACGAGCTCACAGCCCACCTGGTGTTAAGTGGTTACTGGAGCCCATAGACATCTACAACGTAAATGCGCCACACACCTTGAGATATAGTTCTAAGGTCTCAGTATTGTCACAACGGCTACCCCACCCTTCAAGCCGAAACGCATTACTCCTTCACGGCAGAAATAGACGGGGCGGTGGTACCTACCCGTTCGGACTCACAAGAGGTCCTACCACCAGTATAAGTTCTAAGGTCTCAAGCATAGTTACAACGGCCGCCCCACCCTTCAAACCGAAACGCATTACTGCTTCACGGCAGAAATAGGCGGGGTGGTGTTACCTACCCGTGCGGACTCCGAACCTTGAGAAGATCCGGCGAAAAACTCAGCGGGCTGATGTTTAGATTAAGGTTACACTATAGGTTAAATAAAAACATAGATGAGCCTATATATATTATGTGATTTGCTGCCATCCAAATTAAGACATAAGTTGTCCCCACGAACCGGAAAGCAAGATTGCTTCGCGACGGAACATAATTATAGCGGATCTACATAATATTTTATTTTATTCAACAGTTGAGGTTTTGATGACAAATTTTTATTATAAGAAAACCATTTTGGTAAATTATATTCGTTCCGTCAGACTGTATTTATGGTGTTTTAATTAATTTCGAACCGTAAAACTGAATCGGCTAATGGCAAAATGACGTAAAGATTAATAATGAATATATTAATTGTTCCAAGAATATGTTTTTTTTTTTTTTTTTTTTTTTTTTATGATTGAAAGTTTACTGGTGGCCCGAAGGCCTTTCCAGTTTCACCAGGACAGGTGGGCGAGCAAAGGCTCAGCCAAGAGGGGTGGGATTTGCTAACAACTGCCCGAGCGCCTCCGAAGGAGACCTAACAACTCAAGAGCAATTGTTTCGCGAATGAATCTACTACCGGATCGGAATCACGACCCGCTGAGAAGATCCGGCGAGAAACTCAGCGGGCTGATGCATGGGTTAGGTTGCACGTCGACCTCTTTGTCGAGTTCGACGAGTACGGTTACCGGGGTCCCTAAGCCTGCCCCTAGTATTAGAGCTGAAGGCATCTAATGCAAAGGTTATTGGATCTGATGGATCCGTAAGGACGTGTCTAGGGCGTCGACGGTGACTGGCTCCTGCATGATCAGGATTCGGGGAGTAGTCAGCGGCGGCAACGATAAGGCGATTATCATGACGCATAGCCTTATCGAAGTATCGTTCCGACGCTGACTTCATGTATTTCCGAATTGATTCGAGGCCCAGGTCGTCGTGTAGGTCAACGTTCCTCACGAACCACGGAGCCCCGACAGCTAACCTGCAAAAGCGGGATTGTAGGGATTGGAGGGTGTCTATGTGTGTGCGGGCCGCGTGAGCGAACACCACACTCGCGTAAGTCATGACGGGCCTTATGCAAGTTTTGTAAAGTGTCACCTTGTTCCGAAGGGACATTTTACTCCGCTTACAGATCATGGGGTAGAGTCTACCGAGAATAAACGCGGCACGGTCACGGACTGATTTTATATGCGGGCGGAATGTCATCGATGCATCCAGGGTAACGCCCAGGTACTTGACCTTCCTGGCCCAGGGTATGGGTTGTCTAAAGAGAGTAATCGGGGGTGTGAGATTCCTCCTCCTAATCCGGGAGGAAATCCGTGTGGAGCTTCCCCTCTGAAATAGCACCGCAGTACTTTTCGCTGGGTTGATGTCTATGCGCCATTTTCGGAACCACTGTCCTAGGGCTAGGGCTGCGCTCTGAAGCTTCTTCGCGATTAGGGACTTATTTCTACTAGAATAGTAAACAGTCGTGTCGTCGGCGAATAAAGCTAAATGGGTCGGCGGCGACCGGGGAATATCGTTGACGAATAAGCTAAATAGGAGGGGTGAGAGGACAGAGCCTTGCGGGACTCCAGCTGTGAGAGGTCGTGGGGAGGAGCGGGTTCCCTCGACTCGATATCGAAAAGAGCGGTTCGACAAGAAGTCCCGTATGATGAGCACGAGACTATCCGGCACGCCCATGTTGAATAGTTTGAAAATCAAACCATTGTGCCAGACTTTGTCGAACGCTTTTGCGACGTCGAAGAAGAGAGCTCCCGTGTATAACGGTTTTGGTCGATTAAGCCCCACAAGAATGTGCTCCGTGAGGCGGTGCACCTGTTGAACACATGAGTGATTTGTACGGAATCCGAATTGTTCATCGATAAGAATGCCCTTGGATGAGACGAAGTCTCTGAGGCGTTTGTAGAGCAGACGCTCATACAGTTTGCCTAGAGACATGAGGAGGCTAATCGGGCGGTAGCTCGTCGGATGATTTTTTGGTTTACCGGGTTTATGTATGCCGATAACGTCCGCTTCTTTCCACACCGCGGGAAAGATACAGTTCGCCATAGCGGCATTGAAAATAGATGCCAACATCACGATGAGTTGGACGGGTAGAAGTTTAATAACGCGGTTGGATATACCGTCGGAACCGGGAGCCTTGCGAGGACGTAGGTCTTTGATCAAGTCTTTAACTTCCATCGGGGTGACGGGTGGTAACGCATCAGAGGGTGGCAAGGAGGCTCTGCGTTCTACCTCACTGTCTACTAATTCTACATGAACAGGGTCCACGGATTGAGTGCTGGGCGTGCACTGGGTTTGCAATGTATCGGACAGCAGCTCTGCTTTTTCGTCATCATCGAACGCCGCGAGTCGGCCTGAGGGGCCTACGAGGGGGGGCATAGTTACTACCGTATCCGATTTGAGAGTACGAGCTAAGCGGTAGTAAGACCTTTGAGAGGGCGCGAGTCCTTCTAAGAAATCAGACCATCTGGCATCTCGGACTTCGGTGATGCGAGACTTTACGTCGCGTTGTAGGGCACGCATTCGAATACGATTTTCCGCGGTAGGATACCTATCGTACGCACGGATCGAGGCGTTCTTAGCTCTAAGGAGTTCCCTAATATCGTCGGGCAATTTGAAGCGGTGAAGGAAGTCCTCCGCTACAACTTGCTTCGATGATCTATCTAATGTCGAGGTGATGTGTGACGTTACGATGTCTATGGCTTCAGCGGTATCCTGAGGAGACGGGATAGAGTCCGGACTAAACGGAAGCGATGGTGGATCAGATTCAGCCAGGCTGATGCCCAGCGTGTGCCAATCCACCACAGTCCTCGTGACGGGAACGGAATCGGGAGCGCGACCGAGCTTCATAACGACGGGACGGTGGTCTGAATCTAACTCTGAAACTACTTCGATCGAGTGTAAGCGCAGAGTTACGTTTTTTAATAACGCTATGTCGAGTATATCCGGGCGATGCGCGATATTTAGCGGGTAGTGAGTCGGGGTTAGCGGAGCGACGATATCGAAGGCGAGATCATCGACTAACGCGTCAAGCCGCCTGCCATTCGGGGTTGTGGTGTGTGAGTTCCACCTGATGTGTTTACAATTTAGGTCGCCCGCCAGAATGACAGAGCTCCCCATACCGAGCAGCGCCTCGATATCACTGCTTAGAACGATCTTATCCGGTGGAAGATAAACGGACGCGATAACGATCGGCGCGTGTCCCGTCAGTGAGATTCGGCACACTGATGCTTCGATATTAGCGAGCGCGGGAGGATCGAGCGGGACGCAATGCAGGGCTCTTCTATAGTAAATGACGGTACCACCACCACGGGCAGAGAGCCTGTCGTTCCTGACCATGTTATAGTTCGCGATTTTAGGGTCACGGCGCGCGGGCTTAAGTAGGGTCTCCTGCACTAAAAAGATATCAATTTGGTGGTCACGCAAAAAGTCAGAAACCTGATCACGTTGATTTGCGAGACCGTAAGCGTTAAAAAATCCTATCGTTACGGATAGGGGCTTTATTCTACTTATATACGCCATTGATTACCGGCGGAGTGAGGGGAGGACGTACGTATTTAATGACGCGTATACGTCGGCGTATTCCTGCACAACGGCGATAAAGTGTTGTGCAGTGGAGGCAGCGCGAATGGCGTCGCCCAAAGCGTTAACGCGCTCAAAGTTGATCGACTGAAAGAAGTCGATCGCTAAAGCGAGATTGTCGGACGCGGTCGGAGGGCAAGTCGCGGGAGAGGGACGAGTCGCGGGGGCGGGACGAATCGCGGAGGAGGGAGTTGTAGCCGTGTTCGTGTACGGCAGCGGTTTTGCCCAGGCCGAGACACTGGGCACCGCCGCCGGAACGAACGCTGGCTTAGCCTGCGACGCAGAGGGTGCCGAGGCTTTGATGTCTGGGCCGGAAGCTCGGAGGCGGTTTTGGCGGGCGACGCGGCGATTTATTTTAGGGGCTCGGGGGCAACCACGGTAATTCGCGGGGTGACCCTGTGTTCGACACAGGACGCAGCTAGGCGGTTCCGTCGCGGTTTTTTGGTCGCGAGCGCAGAGGGCCGTGGCGTGATCGCCCAAACACTTAACACATCGGGGGCGCGCGTGACAGTTACGGGAAGAGTGCCCGTACAATTGACAGTTATGGCACTGGCTAGGAGTGCCTTTTTTATGGGGGGCTTCGACAGCGATACCAGAGAGCCTACAGACGGTCTGTGTGTTAAAGATTTTCTTACCCTCGGGGGTAGGCTGGAGAGCGACTAGAACCATATTATATGGCTCCCTACCGCGACCGGTGTGCATACGGTGCACAGAATTCACTGGTAGGCCTTGTTCTAACAGGTCGGCTTTTACGAGCTCTACATCTAACTCTTTAGGGATTCCGCGTATTACAACGCGGAGTTCGCGCTCCTCCTGGAGCGTATACGTATGGAAACTTATACGCTCCTTACGGAGGTAAGAAGAGAGGGCCCTATGGTCGTCGGGTGTTTGAACCTTAATTTGAATGCCGTTCGCGAGGTTACGGGCATTCGTGAAATTTATATTTTTGGCCTTAAGGGCCAGGCAAACTCGATCCCAAGCTGCCTTCTCCTGAAGGATAACCGGGGGAGGGGTCTGGGTTTTATTTTGTGCCACCGGACGCGGCGACGGAGTGGCACGGGCTGGGGGCGCAACGGGAGTCTGAGGGCGGGGGCGCGACGCGTTCACGGCTTTGCTAATTTTAGCGGCCGCGGGAGCTCGAGACTCCGCGGCACGCTTCTTACCCTTCTGTACCAGGGTGAATCCATCCGTCGATGAGACGGGGGCGAGGTCGACCTCCATGTCCGAGTCAGAGTCGGAGCACGAGGAGGCGGGTGCAGGCGACCTACGAGCAAGTGTAGGTGTTTTAGAGGGCGCGACGGAGGCCGCGGATGATCGCTCAGCTGAAACGATGGTCACGGCGGACGACGCAGCAGCTTTTCTCGCCAGTATAGGCGACACGGGAGCGGCAGGCACGACAGAGGCTGCGGTGCTCAATGCAGAAGCTCTGCACGCAGGTACAGGCGACGCAGGAGCAGCGAGCGCGGCGGAGTCCTCGAGAGGGCTCGCAGTGTGATTGGCCTTGAAGGCCAAAAACTCCGAGGCGAGCTGTGGGTGGCGAAGTCGGAGGAATTCCGCGAATACAGCGTCCATGATCGCTGAGTACCCAGGTGGGGCGGCCCCGGGTCTTGAAAACACTCGCCTTGCGGCGAGGCCCCAACTTCTCGGACCTGAGCGGTTCTATTGAACACAGGTGGCAATGCGGCGCGATTACTACAGGACAAAGAAAAAGCACAACAAAACAGAAATTACGAAAAGAAACAAAACAAATAAATACTTGCAGGAAACCACTTTGTCGGCAGATGTACCACGAACACAGAAACAACAAAAGGAAACAAAACAAATAAAAACTTCCAGAAAGAGCACTTAGTCGGCAGATGTACCACAAACACAGGCCGCGCGAACAATGGCCGGGCTAACAAAAGCCGGGCGAACAAAGACCGGGCGATCGAGTGGACGATGAGCACGTCCGCACGTGACGGGTGCCTCTATCGGAATGGCAAGAATATGTGTCAAGTTCACGCAAGTGAACTAAACGCTTACTGGAAAAGGAAAAACAAAATTAATTAATTAACAAAAACGAATTTATTCAATCTTCAATGAATTCGTTAATATAAAGATTCAATAAATCTTAATTTTTATTCAAAGATAATTCAAATTTGAATCGATTATCATTAACGAATTTATTGCAGATTTAATAAATATGTTAATGATAATGTATTTATTTTGTTTTTTTTTTTAAGATTCAATAAATTTGACGAATTGAGCTATTTAAAAACAAAAACGATAGTTTTATTATTGTATTTTCTTCGGTTCTTTCTTAAATTCTAACTATGAAAAAAAATTTATTATATAAATAAAAAAAAATTGTAAATAATAAATAATTTTAATAAATTAAATAAATAATTTGCCTTTCGCGGTTGAGACGATGGGCCCTTGGGGCCCTGAAGCAAACAAATTTTTAACAGAAATCTCCAAACGATTGAAGGAGGTTACACATAATGCTAAGGCTGGCTGGTACTTTGCACAGAGAGTGAGTCTGGCTGTCCAACGAGGCGACGTAGCCAGTATGGGAACTGTGCCTCCTTCAAGCGCATTGGAAGATCTGTTCTACTGTGTGGGTTGAGTTATGTTAAATTATTTTGATTTGACTTTTTGTTAATAATAAAATACCATGTAAACTAAAATGTAAATAATGAAATGATAATAAAATCTACTTTTAACAATGATTTTTTTATTTTTTTTTATTTATTGAATTCATACCACAACATTGTTGGGAAAAGACTAGCTTCCTTAGCACAGTTATTTATTAACGCGAGAGCCTGGACTTAGTTTTAGTATATTGTTTAGGATATATCAATAAAAAAATATTATTGTTATATATGAATATGTTATAGGCGAAAGATGAATAACCGGTAAATACCAGACGGCTGTCTGTTTCAACTACTTGTCTGACATAGAAAGCTTATGATCGATTACTTACTTCGTTGGTAAACGTTAATTATTAAATTTACATACTTTAAAAAACCGAAATAGCACGTTTTTAGCTTTTCCATTCAAATAGATTACCGAAATAACAATTGTTAATTTCATATTTTTTTATCTTGTTGATAGTAGTCAGTCAGACGTCCTGAAATTATTTTAATATCCTTGTCCTTGATGCGTGCGAAATTTTTCAAATTAATCAGACGTCTTTAAAGTCGGTAAAAATGACGGTCAAATATTTCGTTACATGCAAACCATCATAAATACCTATCAAGGTAACTAAAACGTGTTAATATTATTTATTATACGGAAACATCTCTAAAATTCCTTATAGCATTTGCCGACGAACCGACGTAATATTTATTTGTTTTATTCCTTTCATACCATTTACTGGTGGTAGGACCTCTTGTGAGTCCGCGCGGGTAGGTACCACCACCCTGCCTATTTCTGCCGTAAAGCAGTAATGCGTTTGGGTTTGAAGGGCGGGGCAGCCATTGTAACTATACTGAGACCTTAGAACTTAAATCTCAAGGTGGGTGGCGCATTTGCGTTGTGGATGTCTATGGGCTCCAGTAACCACTTAACACCAGGTGGGCTGTGAGCTCGTCCACCCATATAAGCAATAAAAATATATATAAAAAAATACAGATTTCATTACTGACCACACAGGAGGCTGTTTCGTACATTTAAAAGTTTATTTTCAGTATTTTCAATGTAATCTCTACGATGATTGTTATATTACAGTTTTATCAACAATCAAAGGTGGAATGGATGGTTAAAATTCTTTGTAAAAAAAAGCATATTAAAAGAATTTTGTAGTCCGATTTATATACTTGACATTTGTTTTTCATTACATCTTATCTTTATGCCGTAATACTGTAAATATTTAAATATAATTTAAGTTATTGATTCAAAAATTAAAATACTTTATAAAAAACAAAACTTATTTTCAAATTATTAGTTGAATGAATTGATTGTACATCAAACAGACGTCATGTATAAGTTATTATTTATTGTAACGTGCGGAACCGAAATATAATAAAAAATCCTCGCACGCTAAGCGGAACCCAAAAGTGTCGACCAACGCCGCGCGACCGACACCTGCGCGGGATTCGTAAAAATGCAGTCAGTGAGTTTCGAAAAAATTTGAATAACGCGCATGCGCCGGTCGCTGCACAAAATTATTAATTTAAAACTATCTTACCTTGTTATACCTTAAGTTGTAACGATTAAATAAATGATTAACATTAAATTATTCATTTAGACATAATTATCTAAAATTAATCCAATGGCTTACACGACCCTCTAATACTTTTTCTTGTGGTAGGGAGTCCTTTGAGCCCTCTGAGCCAACACTGCCTATTTCTACCGTGAAGCAGTAATGCGTTTCAGTTTCAAGGGAGGTGCACCATTGTACTATAAAAGCAGAGATCTAGAACTCATGTTTTACCGACAGACACAGCCCACTGAGTTTTTCATCGGATCTTCTCCGTGGGTCGCGTTTGCGATCCGGTGGTAGATTCTGCAATGCATTGCTGTTGCTAGGGCTAGTGTTACTAATTTCAATAGGTTAGAGCATTGTGAACTCACCTACACACCACGTGAATCTAGTATGACCCTTCGAGGTCACTAGAATAGGTAGGAAAAAATATATTTCAAGAGGGAATTCCCGATGGGTTATGAGCTCGTCCACTCATGTAAACCATACATTTGTTACGCCACTATAGTGATACAACTACCCATCCAGATCTCCCGAATTTATTATATTATTTATAGTTAAAATAATTGAAACTGCATAATATAGCTGCGTAATCTGACATTTTGAGGAAGTTAACGTTTGTGGCTTGGCTGAAAATTTTACTTTTGAGTCTAAACTTTTCAGTATATTATCTGTAGGTTGGTAATTAATTAGTAGTACTAAAAATTAGATAGAGGCTGATTATCGAACAAAAGATTTAAGATATGATTAAATTGAGGTCCGTTTATTTTATGAATTTTATGAACCAGACGGCAATCATTATTACAAAAGGCTGTGTCAAATCTGCTGATTTAAGTAGAATATGTTCGAAAAAGGTAAATAATAAAAATAAAAAAGAACTCTTATGTGTTTACATTATAGACCAGTTTGGTAGGTAACAACACATTTGCATAACTCCTTAGTCGAAATAGAATCATTTAAGAAATATTATCTAAATTGAATTAAGAAAAGAAAAACATTACCACTACTATGTACTATTCAAATATGGAAAAAAAAACTTACAAAATTCCCGCCATACTGCCGTTCCGAATTCAAAATCTACACACCACGCTAAATACAATTATTCAAAACCACAGCACCAAAAACGTTCAATCAGTACACTCATATTTATCACATTATCGCTCAGCAAATATTTTTTTATTGTATCGAAGTTTCGCTTCTGGGCACGCGAGGCGCCGGCGCATGTGTTACTAACGAGAGCGTGATTTCAACTGGCGAACTGCGAATTCTGGCTTGATGCTAACTAGAGATCTAATTAATTACGCGCGACACGTTATTGCTCACACGTTTTTTAAAGATTTTTTTTCTGTGGCGCTTGTTATTCTTTCGCGCGCTTTTATTTATAGCTGTGCTATCATGTCATCGGTTGTTTAGTTCTTTTTTTTGTGATTTTTTAAATTGTTTTCTCTTTCTTTCGGGTAGGAAATAATTGGAAATAGGAAATAATTGTTTTATATGGTTTTTTGTCGGGAACTTTTGGAGTTTACTCCTTTAGAATCGATTTACATATATAGGCCCGGGGTATGAAAATTATGGGGACCAAAATCGTGGCATTTTGAGGGACATGCGCCGGCAGTCCGCCACAAAGCCTCTTACTGATCGCGCGTTTCTCTCATTATTGTATTTTCATATATTTGTTAGTCGTTTGTTTTGTGTCTCGTTAATTTGTTAATAATCTGTAGTGTATCGTGTTGTCGTAATATAGAACTATTTCTCGCATTGTTTCGTTTAATTTTTTATATCCAGTAAACTCCAGTCGTGCGTCGGAGCGGACACACACACTTTTTTTTTGTTTTTTTTTCCTACCTATAGCCTTGAGAGGCTATTTCAGCGTAACCTTAACTAGTAGGTGAGCTCACGGGGCTCAAACCTGATGACGTTGTTAACACGAACCCTAGCAAGAGCCGTGCTTCGTAGAATCTACCACCGGATCGGAAACGCGACCCACTGAGAAGATCCGGCGAAAAATTCAGTGAGCTGTGTCTGTGGGTTCATTTGCTCATCGAGCCCTTCGTCGCAAGCGACGGTTTCGACGAGAACGATGACCGGTGCTTGAGGTACCTAAAAGCACCGTTAGTGGATCGGGAGGATCCGAAATGACGTGTTTTGGGCGACGTCGACTGCTTTCCATTCTGTCCGCAGGATCAAGAATGATCGGGAGCGCGATGAGCAGACAATTTGAATTGTTTGGTTTTGGTAATTTAGTATTTCTTCAGGTTTAAAGGTGTATTAATTGTGACTTATTATCCGCTTAGTATCTGTATAAGGGCACGTCCGTGTGTCAAGAATAATCACGTGATTCTTCAGATTGTACCAAAAAATTCCACGGAATTCTCAATAGGTAAATGTCCACCATTTTACTGGGACTAGAACATTATTTCATTATAATTAATTACAATTTCTAATAAATTAACTTCATCGTAATTTCGCTCTATTTTTTGGAGTTTACTCCTTTAGAATCGATTTACATATATAGGCCCGGGGTATGAAAATTATGGGGACCAAAATCGTACTAGCATGTCACACGAAATGCGTTATGCGCCTGATTGGCTCCTGATTGCGTGATGCGTGCGCGCGCCAATCAGGAGCCAACGCGCGGCCGCGTTATCGCAGGTGACGCCGGGCTGCTGCGCCGGCAGTCCGCCACAAAGCCTCGTACTGATCGCGCGTTTCTCTCATTATTGTATTTTCATATATTTGTTAGTCGTTTGTTTTGTGTCTCGTTAATTTGTTAATAATCTGTAGTGTATCGTGTTGTCGTAATATAGAACTATTTCTCGTATTGTTTCGTTTAATTTTTTATATCCAGTAAACTCCAGTCGTGCGTCGGAGCGGACACACACACTTTTTTTTTCAATTACAACAATGAACGACTTATAAATTCGACACTGGTAACGATGGCATTGTTTTTTTTTTTTTTTCCCTGCCTATGCTGATAGCCTTGAGAGGCTATTTCAGATTCGCCCTAACGTTAGTAGGTGAGCTCGCGGGGAGACTCAACCGGAGAGTTGATAACACTGACCCTAGCAAGAGCAGTGCTTCGCAGAATCTACCACCGGATCGGAAACGCGACCCACTGAGAAGATCCGGCGAGAAACTCAGTGGGCTGTGTCTATGGGTTAGTTCGCTCGTCGAGCCCTTCGTCGCAAGCGACGGGTTCGACGAGGACGGTGACCGGTGCTTGTGGTGCCTAAAAGCACCGTTAATGGACGGCATTGTAAGAAGCCAATAATTATATTGAAAGAAAAAAAATTCAAAAAAGTACTTAAAGTATTAGGTTGTTATCACAGATGAGCAGAGGAGTTGCTCCCTAAAAAGAAAGGAAATCGTACCGTAATTAAAAAAAATCTTAAAGAAAGCACCGAGTATGTAAATGAGTTTGCATAACATCGGTCGGATCATTAGTGGACTTCGCGGCATGAACGAGATTTATTGTTCACAATTAACTGAGCGGAGACTCTATTAGTGGGCTGGATAATTTTCTTTTCATTACCAAGCGTTTAGTTCGCGAATTAGAATTCGTAAAGTTAGGCTTGAAATACTTCTAATTTGTCGGGGCGAGTTCAAGATTGATAGACGAAATATGCTAGACAAGGGTTTCGTCAAGAAAACCCAAATATTACGTCCAATTAAAAAAAGTTTTTTTAATGCTTAGATGGGTGGACGAGCTCACAGCCCACCTGGTGTTAAGTGGTTATTGGAGCTCATAGACATCTACAACGTAGATGCGCCACCCACCTTGAGATATAAGTTCTAAGGTCTCAAGTATAGTTACAATAACGGCTGCTCTACCCATCAAACCGACATTACTGCTTCACGGCAGAAATAGGCAGGGCGGTGGTACCTATCCGCGCGGACTCACAAGTGGCCCTACCACCAGTAAAAAGGTTATAAGGTTAAAGGTTATAACCTAACTTATATTCTTATTGCGTGATTTCGCCTAACTTATAATAAAAATGGATTCGGTCGAACGTTCGTTGGATCGTATCAGAAGTCGTGATTAATTTCCTGTTACATAATTAGTTTTGTGTGTTTTGCGACCTAGTGATTATTAAGTGACTGTTGTAGGTCATCTGTCTCGTATTTTATACGATATAATTGGCATATATATGCGTTTCGGTTTGAAGGGTGGGGCAGCCGTTGTAACTATACTTGAGACCTTAGAACTTATATCTCAAGGTGGGTTGCGCATTTACGTCGTAGATGTCTATAGGCTCCAGTAACCACTTAACACCAGGTGGGCTGTGAGCTCGTCCACCCATCTAAGTAATAAAAAAAACTAGAAAAGTTTGTGATCCCACAGCTGGTGCTATAGTCTCATTACATCATTTAAACGGCCGTCTGGTGTAGTGGTAAGTGACATGGTCACTACACAAGGGGATCGCGGGTTCGAATCCCGCCAAGGGAAGATATTTGTATGATAAATATAAATGTCTTTTCCAGGGTTATGGATGTATATTAAATATATGTATGTGTATAATAAAAATCTTACATTTATTTCCGTTATCTGGTACCTGTAACACAAGTTCTTTACGAACTTATCACGGGACCAGTTAACGTGGCGTGATTGTTAGTGTAAATAAATAGTGTAAATATTTAAATAATATTTAAAATATCCACGGAATTGTGGCATCTTTTCTTAGTCGGATACTTCACTGCTGAAGGTCGTGTCCTTGAAAAGCCTTCGTAGCTACTAGTACAATCATCAATTTTAGCATAACCGTGAAATAATATTGGTAAAATTAAGGCCTGTGTAGTATAAGATCCGGTATAAGCTTCATGTCAGTTGGACCGTGTGCTAGTCCACCAATCAAGAGCATTTTCAAGCGTATAGAATTTAATAGCATTATACAAACTAATTAATTAAAATTTGGTATCCGAAATAAAAAGTCTGTCTCACAGACAATAATGGTAAGTTCATTTTGGGTCACTTCTATAGAGGTTGTTACCGGGCCATACCCGATCCGTTGGACCGAATGGTAAACCGAATGGTAAAGTCGACGTCGCCCTAAGCACGTCATTTCGGATCCTCCCGATCCACTAACGGTGCTTTTAGGTACCTCAAGCACCGGTCACCGTCCTCGCGGAACTCGTCGCTTGCGACGAAGAGCTCGACGAGGAAATTAGCCCATAGACACAGCCCACTGAGTCGCCGGATCTTCTCAGAGGGTCGCGTTTCTGATCCGGTGGTAGATTCTGCTAAGCGCTGCTCTTGCTTGGGCCAGTGTTAGCAACACTCCCGGTTTGAACCTCGTGAGCTTACCTTTTAGTTCGGTGAATCTAGAATAACCCCTTAAAGCTACTAAAATAGGTAGGAAAAATAAATACCGCTATTGTGACGTCAATAATAAAATATTAATAATAATACCAATGATAACACCGTTTATTGCCTAAGACGATTCACATGTAGACAGGCCGGACAATTGGCGTACCGTAATGCAATAATTGCGTGCGTATCGTTGACGTAATGCTTAAGTGTCGCTATAGTAAAAATTTTCAATCAACTTAAATCAAGTAAGCCATATCTCGATTGAATATAAGCGCCAAATAATCGCCATATGATAGAATTGTTAATAGATTTATCCTGCATCCTATGAAGCGCCTTTACCTATATGATAACTTGTTGAAAAATCTTACTTGTCCACATACTTAGATAGGGTGAAGTGTTAAAACCAGAGACCAACACTTTACTCTGCACTACCTTTGGTTGACTGGTAGAGAATGCCTTAGGCATTAAGTCCGCCAATGTAAATTTTACATGAAGTGTAATAAATAAATAAATAAATAAATATATAAATAAAACATCTAAACTCCAAAGAGTACAATCTGCAACTTACCATAAAAATAAATCTGCTTCATTAGTACTTTTGCATAGAAATACAACCCGACAAATAATGCAATTTAAATAATTTAATTACTATACATATTTATTTATCAAAAACAATAATATACACAGAAACAATTGAGGAAAAATAAGGGAAACAAAAAAAAATCAATTTAAAACCAAGTTCTGTTTCCTGCATCGATTGAAATCGTAAAACTATTTAAAATTAATTAACATTTTAAATTTGTTAACATTAAATAAATAGATGGACTACCTTGACTCATTTAACATCTTAATTAAACGAGAAAAACATAGTTTTGATTTTTTTATAGTCATCATGTCATAAAATCGGGTGTTCCTCATTCGCAGTTATTTTTCTTTTTTTATTGCTTAGATGTGTGGACGAACTCACAGACCACCCGGTGTTAAGTGGTTACTGGAGCCCAAAGACATCTACAACGTAAATGCCCGCCACTCGCCTTGAGATACAATTTCTAAGGTCTCAGTATAGTTACAACGGCTGCCCTTCAAACCGAAACGCATTACTGCTTCACTGCAGAAATAGACAGGGCGGTGGTACCTACCCGTGCGGACTCACAAGAGGTTCTATCACCAGTTTATTTTTTTATTGCTTGGATAGATGGACGAGCTCATAGCTCACCTGATGTTAAGTGGTTACTGGAGCCCATAGACATCTACAACGTAAATGCGCCACCCATCTTGACATATAAGTTCTAAGGTCTCAGTATAGTTACAACGGCTCCACCCTTCGAACCGAAATGCATTACTGCTTCTCGGCGGAAATAGGCGAGGTGGTGGTACCTACCCGTGCGGACTCCCAAGAGGTCCTAACACCAGTGATTACGCAAATTATAATTTTGCGGGTTTGATTTTTATTACACGATGTTATTCCTTCACCATGGAAGTCAATCGTGAACATTTGACAAGTTCGTATTTCATTAGAAAAATTGGTACCCGCCTGCGGGATTCGAACACCATTTGCATCGCTACATACCAATGCACCGGACATCTTATCCTTTAGGCCACGACGACTTCGTGGTAACGACGTAATATCGATATTACTCAAAATAGAGTGTGGACCTTGTACCGGTGCGGTGACTGAAGCTTTGGCTTGTCCCTTAGAGTAGTAAAAACGTTGTTCAATTAAACACCCACGCGGCATTTTACCGAATACGGAACAATCGCTTTGTTCGACAATTTATTGCCAGCCCGGATAACTGGTAGTTAATGATCCTTGCATCCGTTGAACATTGTTTTATAGATTGCGAGAACTATGACCATAGATTTTAAATAAATATTTAAAATATTATTTTGTCGGAAAGATATTTTTTATGGTAGATTATGGTATATGGTATCTTGTATATCGATTGACCATAACAATCTGATTTCTACATATTATTCATTATATTAATTTAGAAGAGTGCCAGTTTAGGTTTAAAAATTTTATTCATTATCATCATCATCATCAACACCCCCAGTCGTTCACTGCTGGACATAGGTCTCTCCCAACCCACACCACTGAGCCCGGTATTCGGCACTTCTCATCCACTTCTTGCCGGCCACCGTTCGGAGGTCATCGCACCACCTAGCCAGGGGGCGTCCCACGTTACGTCTTCTGCTGCGCGGTCTCCACTCGGGAACCCGTCTGCTCAAGCGATCGTCAGTTCTACGGCATATTTGGCCAGCCCACTGCCACTTCAGCTTACTGACTCTTTGAGCTATGTCGATGACTTTAGTACTCTGTCGAATAACCTCATTCCGGATTTTATCCTTCAGAGAAACTCCGAGCATGGCTCTTTCAATGGCTCGCTGAGTGACCTTGAACTGACGGACCACCCGTACTGTGAGTGTCCAAATTTAATTGGAATCATAAAATAGGCACAAACCTAAAATTTGAGGGAAACATTAATTGTATGTATGTATTGCATTGCATATATGTATTGCATGTATTGCATTTGAGTTACTCTATGTACTCTGCGGTCACAATGAGATATGTCTCCGTACTGATTCTGAAACCTGTTCGATTTTTATCTGAGAGATGCTTATTAGTATGTATTAGTTGAAAACTTTATGTCCCAACTGCGGGGTTAGTGTTAATTAAATCGCATTAATAAGTGCATGAATGTAGCGACCAATCCGAAGTGTTATGTCACTTGCAAAGGGATAACGCGTACCACGCTCTCCAAGTCTACATATATGGATGGTCTTGAAGGGACCTGCATTAAGATGTCAAACCAGTTGTCTATATTTTTTTAAGAAATCTAACGCTGCTCATCTGCAAATGTCTGAATGAAGTCTATGTTTTGCGACTATGCGACTGTGTCATTTCATAATGACAATGAGGAGTTTTATTTTTTATTGAAATGAGCTAGTGCTTCAAGTATCAATAAATTGGTAGTTTCATTTTTGTCACCATTGTTACTGTTAAATACTCATTTTATTTAATTACCTTTATTGAACAGAACTGGGAGAGCGGCACTTTAAAACACTAAATATTTGTGATAGAGTCTGTAAATCTAAAAATACGGCAGGATACGAAAATAGTTAGATGCGAAAAATCGTTTGATAACGGCCCGTGACGTCATAGCAGATGACACCCGAAGCCCGTGTGCAAAGAACATTAATGAAGACGTGTCACTCAAAATAGAGTCGTTCCATTTTTTTTGACGTCTGATCACAACGTTTAATTAATCAAGTTCTCATTTTTTCCAATGTGGAAATCAGGTCATGGCCTACGAATCCGTTGGGAATTAGCGCTGTTGATTTTTCTATAAGGATCATATGGTATTCGTTTTGTCGGTATGCTTAAGAAGAAAAGTGTTTAGACTTTAGAATTTATTTTACTGGTTGTAGGACCTCTTGTGAGTCCGCGCGGGTAGGTACAACCGCCTTGCCTATTTCTGTCGTGAAGCAGTAATGCGTTTCGGTTTGAAGGGTGGAGCAACTTAGAACTTATATCTCAAGGTGGGTGGCGCAATTACGCTGTAGATGTTCTATGGGCTCCAGTAACCATTTAACACCAGGGCTGTGAGCTCATCGACCCATCTAAACAATAAAAAAAGAGTTATCAGATATTTTAAATTTACTTTAAATTCGCAATGCACTTAAAGACAGGCGTCAAAGTCTAAAATATATTCTAATTGTGGTTGCATCTTAAAATTGAAACGCAAGATTGGTTTGCAGCATCCTGCGTCACGATAGAGACAGACCTTAAGAATCAATCACAACATTAATGCTTTAAGCTTAAAACACTGGATCTATTTCTCAATAAGTAGGTAGTGGTTTCGTAGTGCCCCTGGCATTGCTGTAGTCCATAGGCGACGTTAATCACTCACCATCAGGTGGGCCGTTTGCTCCTCTGCCTACAAGGGCAATAGTAAATATATATATAAAATAGGACGTTTTGGATAATGTACTGTGAAGGGTGTCATTGTACCAATGGATGTCGAAGATAAAAATGTACTTTGATTTTTTTTAATACCTTTAAATTTGTTTTATTTTGTGTACACGGTCGTATGGAGGTTTATGGCATATTTTTTTGTTGCTTTATTTAAAGCCAAATTGACGGCTAACTTTTTGTTATTTTGTTACCGGAACCCATGTTTATTACAACAACGATATTACCCGTGTACTATATTGTATAACGGATGTCTCACGCTCCAAACAAGACATGACTGCTTCTGACATTACGTCCGACGACTAAAAATAACCTAAAGTTCTGATTGAATATAAATAGTGAGAAAGATTTCCAATGGAACAACAATAATGACGTTCAGACGCGTTCGACAATATTAAAACTATTTCGATTTCAATCATTCGTTTACGGAAATCTGGAAATAATCCACGCGATAGTAAAGTTTGTTTTACAAAGATTTTTTTTATTGCTTCGATGTGTGGACGAACTCACGGCCTACCTGGTGTTAAGTGGTTACCGAAGCCCACCAACCTTGAGACATGAGTTCTAATGCCCGTATCTTTAGACGTTTCGTAAAATAGTCCTCCACTCTTAACTCATCTGATGATGCTCGAGAATTGCCTCCAAACTTACTCGAGTTTGGTATTTTTAGTCGACCATTACAATATTCCTCAACTGTCCTCGAGTGAGGTAATAATGATGAAAATTTGATCAAGCTAGCATCAAACCCATAGAGTTCTGTAGTCTATGGTCATTGTTTAATGTCAAAGTCAAGCTGCCGCTGTCTGTTTGACACTAGATGAACTTGTTTGATGTTTTGGTTGCTGAGTTATTCGTAAATATGTGTGCGTGCGGTAAATCTGAAAGTGTATTATTTATTTTCTAACCTATTATTATTTTAGATTTTGGATCCGGCTTTGTATTTTTATTCGCCGCTTTTGTGTGATTTTGGTTGCATCGTGTTGTTGAAGTGCTTTTCCACAACCACCAGTTTATTATTATATAAATAAAACTTATAATCGCATTGACTTTATTTATCAGGTAGTAAGCAAAATATGTCTCTTATGTAGGTAAATAAAATAAAGAGTTTCAAATGTCTAACCTCGAACTATTTACTTTATTAATAAATATTATCAAACTTAAATTATTAAAATATGCGGGAATCATGCACAGATCCAGGCCATTGCACAACAATATCATATATTTCCATTTGCGGTCCACATACTATTTGGACATTGATAGAAAACCAGCCTTGAGGATCGTTCAAGGTACGTCGCGACGTACCTTGACTTGACAGTTCGCTTACTTCACTCCGGTTAGGAAAATTTTCCAAGGACGTTTGAGTGGAGTTTATTTTTACGACTAATCATACCAAAACGCGCATTGGAGGTTAAGTCGAGTCGAGTTAAGCTCGTGTAAACGACTAGAGATACGGGTGTAAGTCTCAGTTTTTACAGTACAGCGGCTGCTCCACCCTTCAAACCGAAACGCATTACTGCTTCACGGCTGAAATTGGCAGGGTAGTGGTACCTACCCGTGCGTACTCACAAGACGTCCTACCACCATTAATTACGCAAATTATAATTTTGCGGGTTTGATTTTTATGACACGATGTTATCCCTTCACCGTAGAATTGTGAACATTTGTTAAATACCTATTTCATTGGAATTTTTTATTATTTTTTTATTGCTTAGATGGGTGGACGAGCTCACAGCCCACCTGGTGTTAAGTGGTTACTGGAGCCCATAGACATCTACAACGTAGACGCGCCACCCACCTTGAGATATAAGTTCTCAAATCTCAGTATAGTTACAACGGCTGCCCCACCCTTCAAACCGAAACGCATTACTGCTTCACGGCAGAAATAGGCAGGGCGGTGGTACCTATCCGTGCGGACTCACAAGTGGTCCTACCACCAGTAACCACAAATGGTCCTACCACCAGTAAATTGGTACCTTCCCTCGGGTTTCGAACACCGTTGCATCGCTACATACGAATACACCGCCGGGCGCCTTATTTCGCCTTTAGGTCATGACGGCTTAAAAGAGCAGCAATTTTTTTTATCAGATATTCCCTTTTTTGAAAATAAATTAAAATCATTCTAAGACAAAATTTTCCTGTGCGATGTTACTTAACACAGCACGTAAACACTTCGGATCATTCAATTGTTAATCGTCATCGCCTTAATTGTTCGTGTGTGCTAAGCCTTACTTGATAACAGTTGGCGCCTGGCGGTGTTCTCAGAAGTTGAGTAAGATTGGCAGCTACCGTTAAGTTTCATTTAATAATTAACCAGCATTTTTGAGCTTTCGACTCATTACTCAAGCGTGGGCATTGACGTTAATAATGCCGACTGTGGGTATCATGTGAATTGGTCGACAACGCGTTGCCTGAATCAGCAAAGCGAATGGTATTTTATTTTTATTTTTTTATTGCTTAGATGGGTGGTTACGAGCTCACAGCCCACCTGATGTTAAATGGTTACTGGAGCCCATGAACATCTATAACGTAAATGCGCCACCCACCTTGAGATATAAGTTCTAAGATCTCAGTATAGTTACAACGGCTACCCCACCCTTCAAACCGAAACGCATTACTGCTTCACGGCAGAAATAGGCGGGGCGGTGGTACCTACCCGCGCGAACTCACAAGAGGTCCTACCACCAGTAATAATATAGTATTAGAAGAGATGTTTTGAAATACAATTTATTTCAAAATTGTTGTGGGAGGGTGATGATCGATGTGTGTGTTTTTTTTAATTGGTTTTTTGAATCCCAATTTTATAATAGATGAGAGTGTTCATATTAAAAAAAAAATTTTTTTAATGTTTCAATAATGTGACTGCGTAAAACGTAATCAAATGAGATTTGGATGGGCAGAGTTCGGGAAGCTACGCAGAATCTTTTCATGCCAAAAACCGCAGTGTCTTATAACGAAAACCTTTGATGAGTGTATGCTATTAGTAATCTTTTTTTTTATTGCTTAGATTGGTGGACGAGCTCACAGCTCACCTGGTGTTAAGTGATTACTGGGGCCCATGGACGTCTACAGCGTAAATGCGCCACCCACTTGAGATATAAGGTCTAAGGTCTCAGTATAATAATAGTATAATAGTAATATATGGCACTACAATGTGGTCACTCATAATGGGCTTCATCAGAAGGATCAAAGTTACCCAAAGAGCAATGAAAAGGGTTAGTTAAGCTTGAAGTTGCCTAGTCGCAGGAGAACCATGGTAACTGACGCAGTCCAAAGGAATGTGAGGTTGAACTTGCTGTGGGCATAGCTTATAGAAAGATAAATGCTGGGGAAAGTTCGCAAGTGGCGACTGTACAATGGAAGGGGTGTCATGGGTAGGCCTGCTACAAGTTGGAACGATGACCTGTTGAAGATCATGGGAAACCAGGAGATGAGTAGCGCAGGACCGGCGAATATGGTGAAATGCAAAGATTGCAGGTATTCAGCAGGAGACATATGTAGGCTCCCAATGATACTTCGGAAGATTTATAATCCTGCAATAGAAATTTAATAACAAACTCCTTCATTTACATAACGTTCGCGAAATTAAGACATAAATCGTGTAGTTAAAAAATCTAAATTCTATCGTAACTGTTGTATAAATACCCTATGTTCAACCGACTTTGGTTTTGGTCCCGTATCTATTGCTAATTTTCATCAAACGACATCTGCGTGTTGCTAGAATATTCTTTGACCACGTGATCCGATTTGAATCAATCGTTCTTTATTCATTTCGAATAGTTTTTAGCATGTGTGAGCGAACAAGACGGAATAATTATTTATTTTGTTTCAAATAACTCTGTTGCCACGTAGATATATCGGTTCTCTTTCTTTCGCTTTTGCTGAATTTTCATGGAGACGATCTTTTTTTTTTTTGTATTGCTTAGATGGGTGGACGAGCTCACAGCCCACCTGGTGATAAGTGGTTACTGGAGCCCATAGACATCTACAACGTAAATGCGCCACCCACCTTGAGATATAAGTTCTAAGGTCTCAAGTATAGTTACAACGGCTGCCCCGCCCTTCAAACCGAAACGCATTACTGCTTCACGGCATAAATAGGCAGGGTGGTGGTACCTACCCGCGCGGACTCACAAGAGGTCCTACCAGCAGTAAAAGATCTTGAATATTGTCATTCGTACATTTAATACAATACCCAAACAGAGAGCAGATAACTCCGGTACGGTATCAGGTCCGCCGTATGCTCGCTCGTCTGCTTAAGAGGGCAATAAAAAAAAAACCTCAATCATGACTTGTCAATGAAAGATAATCATCCAATGAAGTGAATCGCTTTAAAATCAACGCCGGCATTAATATCGACGCAACTTGTAACCGAATTAACTTAAAGTTCGTTGGCAATGCGATTTATTATTATGCTATCGTCTCGTTTAAGAAACTGTAGCTGTATATCAGTGATTCTCAACCACTGTTCCGCGGCACTTTTGTGTGCCGCGAAATTTCAAAAGTGTTCCGCCATATTTTGCCAATATATAATGATGTTAATATTATTAAATTATATCAAATATTTTTTTTTTATTATTAGCTTGTAATTAATCCCTTTTTAAACGTTTAAATATTATTAATTATTATTAAAGCATATATTAGTTTATTTCGTATATTTAATGGTTTTTATAAACGTTTTATGCAGTGTTTTAGAAAGTAAATAGTTTAAATCTTTTTCTTTGTGTGCCGCCAAATTTTAAAATCGTTAAATATGTGCCGCAACAAATAAAAGGTTGAGAATCACTGCTGTAGATATTATCACACCGTTTCTCGGTACTGTCGCGAATTACAGTCCAATGTAAATACCGAGATGGCCGATCGTAAAAACACCGTTGTCATTCAAAATAGCTCCCTGAGTATTTGTGGTTTGATGATCTAAGCGTACTAAGCTCTGTCGGTGGTGAGACTTTTTAACGTCTACTGATAGGTTACATTATGTGATATTCGAACACGCTAGTTCCGAAATAAATAAAAAACAACCCAAAAAAAAAAAATTAATCCGAGTATTAGATTTATTATTTTCAGCAATTATTCAATAAATTTGAAAAGGTGTATAATATGTATGCACACGTAGATTGCGAATTTCGAATTCCTATGTATATTAAATTTATCTCTTATCAATTTTTTTTTAACTTATTTAATATAGACTAGTCTCTTAGGAAATTATAAGTACTAGAGGTACCACAGTAGTCGAAATTCGACTATAATTAATTGGAATTGTAAGTTTGTACACATCCTATGATCATAAATTTCGCCAAGGCTACACTATAAAAAAATATTAATAAAGACAAACAATATTTAATCTATTCTCAATTTGACAACAGACGTCAAGAACAAAAGTTTGACAATAAATAGTATGCATGCGTGTGTGCGTCAAATACATGGTATGTGGTGTGTGTAATGTTTTCTTTATTGATTTAATGTATATTTTATGCATTATTTTTGCTTCACGTATTAATATATAGATTCAATTATTAAGTAATTTCTCATGAATTTATACTCTTTGGAACTTAAATATCGGTGTAATATCTAAAAATAGAATGCGTAGGTGAAATAGTTTTAGGTTATGTTGCATTTTGTTATCTTTGCACGTAATTATTGAAACGCCAATTACGCCTATCAGAGGACAGGATAATGTATCTTGTTTTATCGACATAATTAAACTTGTATTACAAATAAGTTAGCAAACATTTAACTTAGAGACAAACTAAAGGGTATCCACGATTTCAATAATTTGTTCTAATGAAATAAAGGTTACTAAGCATTAGTCTAAAGATGTCGAGAAGGCGAGAAAAATACATGTAAAATTTAAATTAATAAAATGTGTAATAAGAAAAAGTGATTGATTCTGATTGTTCCCTGGTGCTGTTGATGTCTATGATCTTATTGCCGCTGAGTATATGGTTACACTATTGCCTCTCTATAATGAAGATAATATGTAATTATTTGGGAATCAATCCGGAAGGAGCAACGTCTACTTTTTCTCCACCTTATACCACCAGGTCGGCACAGCGAATTTTTCTTTTCCATTCTCTTCTATCAGCCGTCATCTCAACACTGAATCCTCTCTCTCTCATATCGTCATTCACACACTATATTATGCTGGAACTATCTAATTCAACTAGGTAACCTAGATCGCGATCGATCAATAGAAAAAAAGTAGCATATCATTAATTAAAAAAAAAAAATTGCTAACTAATGCTTAGAAATAAAATTAGCTTTCCGTCCGCTGTTTCAATTGCGTGAACTACACTTTATGTCGCCTGGGCAAGATCCGAGCTTAGCAGTGAGATGAAAGAAAGCTTATGTTTAGTCTTAGCGTTCAAACGATTTTAATAATCGGTTTCGTGAAAAAATCGGTCCAGTGATTTGTGAATTAAAACGTAATAGAGAGTTACTTTTGTATTAACTATATTATTTGTCACACAACTTCTAGCATCTAATAGTATAAAAGCAAATTTCATATTTTATAACGAACATAACCACAATTTTATTTATGCAATGATTCTGCTCCAAATTAATGTGTCTACCTGTAAGAAATCCGTTTTATTAACTCGGAGATTTACACAAACAAACATCACTTAAACATATAGACATAAAATAATTTTCGCTATCAAAAAAGTCGCTGGAGTAAAATTCATTTTTTATAATTATCTCTCTGTATTTTTAAGACTTTTCTTTAATCTACAGATACGAATGATACCGTTTTGTTGTCTGTATTAATGATGTATTAATAAGAATGAATTTTGACTAATTAATTTAGTAATTTTTTGAAACAAATGCTTGGAGTAAGTTCTACTCCTTGAATAATAGATGGCGTTGATTTCAAACATTTGTTCCGCTGCTTACGTTGTACATTGGAATGATCTATCGTTCCCCTCGCAATCTGGTAAAAGGACTCCCACTTCGCTTCAAACATTCGTTATATTTATAAAGCTTTTGTGTTTTGTACGTAAGAATGTTTCGAGATGAATAATTTTGGAGTTCTCTAAGACGTTTTTATTAATTGGCTCTTCTTTTGCTGCGTGATTTAGTGTTCCTTGATTTGTGGTTGCGGACGATCGTTTTATTATAGTCTAAGAAAAGAATTATCATGGGTACATTAAAATCTCAGATGAAAATTCTCCTCTGTCTTTAATCACTTTTCACTGTTTTAAAGATTCTTTTTCTTGATGATTAAATTCTACGCTATTTATTAGGAAAGAGTTTGGATAGTGTCCTATTTAATTTTGAAACTATAATATATTTTAGTTTCTACAAGCATTTTCTGACATTTAAATTGATTCTTACGCGGAAGTAGGGGACAACTTGTCATATTAAGAATCAGTGCCTGCAGTTCCTGCGATTGCAAATTATTGTGGTTTTTTCTTTAAAATATGTACGTTGTCCACATAACAAAACAATAGCGATAAGAGAGTTTGCTAGTTTAAGCCGATTTGAGGCTGGCATGACCTTACCGCGGAGTAATGAATGGATTTTGCTTTTTCTCTGAAAGAGATTTAAAAGTTCAAGTTAAAATTGTGGACGTAAAAATTGCAGTATCTAATAAGATCATGTAATCGACATGACGTTTTTCATAATAAATCTTTACTTATATCTGTTTAACTTATACGTGTCGTTCGAAAGCACCTTTTTGGAACGAAGTTCCTTATGGGACGATGCGGAGGGGTACCCTAACCGAGAAAAAACGTCCGTAACGTAAGATTTTTATTAGTAATGCACACAGTGTACGACTTAACTTTGTAATAACGTACAAAAATAACATATTTTTTTATTATATGCTTTTTATAAATCATTCTGAATGAAATAAAGTTGATAACTTTGTAAAGTAGTTTTTTATTAGTAATGCACACAGTGTACAACTTAACTTTGTAATACGGTACAAAAAATAACATATTTCTTTATTATATATTTTTTATTAATCATTGTGAATAAAATAAAGTTGATAACTTTGTAAAGTAGTTTTTATTTATTTTTATCAATAAAAAAGTCATAATGAAAAATGTATACTCCAATAATTATTTTCTTTATACCTCGAATATAACTTAAAATTCATATTTTTATAATAAAGAACTTCGTTCCTATTCGGTGTCCCACGACACCACACATCTTTTTTTTTTTAAATGCGGTGCACAGAAAAACATTTGATTTTTAAAGGGATGGGATTTAGGTGTTCGGGTTGTTTCACCCTTGAAAACATTAACCTGCGGTCCAGATTCACGAGGGTGCAACTCAACGGAAGTGTTTATTTATTAACGACGGCCTCTGTTTGCAGATGTGGAATTATGTACGTAGTCGTACAATTTGAGAAACTCTGGCCGAGATCATGTTATTTTGGTCGCGTGAGTTTGGTATAGAGCTTCATATCATATTATCTGTACTACTTAACGAAAATGTACGAATGAAAAGCTTAAAAATAGTTCATTTGGTCATATACACTCGCGAGCAAAAGTTTGGAATCACTTACTTGAAATTGATTCCGCGCGATCTTGTGTACTAAATATTTTTTTGATAATCATAAAAATGAGATCATTTTAAAGGTTGAACTCTTAACTTTAAATTGATACCAAATTCATTCAAATCGAGCCAGTAGTTAAGGAGCTATTCCCGATTAAGTGAAGGAGGTAGGAAACAAAGGAAATATGGAAAAATAATGAATGCATAAAACAACAAAAATTAATAAATAAAAAATTTATTTAGCCTTAAAATTAAATGTCAGTACTTTGTGTTCCCTTCCCTTGCCCTAATAACTCCTCAAAGACAATTCTTCATAGACCTGATCAGCTTTTGAATTGATTCTTGTGGGATACCTTCCCACTTCTCAATCAACGCCGATTTCAGCTCATTCAGGCATGAAGGAGCAGAAGTTCTGGAACGAACCCTATTCTTCAGTTCATCCCACACGTGCTGAATAGGATTCAAGTCAGGGCTGAGCGCAGGCCAGTCCAATGTGGCGATATAGACTTCTTCGAAGTATTCAGTTGTTCCACGGGCAGTGTGACAACGAGCGTTATCGTGCTTAAGGAGGAAGCTATCACCGGCATATCCCGCATAGGGAACGACATGTTCCAGCAGAATATTGGGAATGTACCCGTCCGAAGTTGACCGCCTCCTCGTCCCCCGCCAGGCACGAAAACAAGCTCGGTTTTACCGTCGAAGGAAATGCCGGCCCACATCATACAAGAGCCGACCCCATAAGCCACTGTTTCAGCGAAACAGCACTGCGCAAATCGCTCCCCAGGCCGCCTGTAGACCCAACCTCTTCGGTCGCTACCATGCAAACACATCCTGCTCTCGTCGGAGAACAGGATTTGCCTCCATTGCTCAACCTCTCAATTAAGATTGGTACGAGCAAATTGAAGGCGTGCTTGTGCGTGCTGAGCTACCGTGAGTTTCGGGCCTGTGACAGGCCTTTTTGGAGTCAGATTCGCTTGCTTGAGTCGTCGACGAACTGTCTACTTGCTAACTGCTACCCTACGAACATCTCGGAGCTCCTGTTGGACGTCGACACCAGGTTAATGCCGATTTCGGAGAGAGGTTAACACGATAAAACGGTCATTCCTCTCCGATGTGCCCCGGCGCCGTCCAGATCTTGGTCTCGGGATAAAGCTACCAGTCTCTTGAAAGCGCTTGCAAACTTTTGAAACACAGGAATGGCTTATTTGGAGCCGACGAGCGACAATCCGCTGGCTGAGCTCTTCTTGCAATAGGGCTACGATTTGTGCTACTTCTGTAGGTGTTGTCCCAATTGTCGTACAAGGTAAAGGGTCAAAAGTAGCCGAGATATGTACCAGTCAACGTGTGAAAGTCGACTGATAAAGAAAATCCGATAACAGGTGCTTTTATAGGGGTCAGTAGGCCGCAACTCGCGACGTATCAAGCAATTGAAACACGTCTTTTTCGTTATTCCTTCACTTAATCCAAGATAACTTCTTAAATACTGGTTTGATTTTAATGAATTTGGTATCAGTTTAAAGTTAGGAATTCAACCTTTAAAATGATCTCATTTTTATGATTATCAAAAAAATATTTAGTACACAAGATCGCGCGGAATCAATTTCAAGTAAGTGATTCCAAACTTTTGCTCGCGAGTGTATATTTTGACTTCGAGTTTAGTTTCAGCGTTAGGTACATGTCGGCGTTAAGCCAGGGTTTTCACACATAAGTTCTTTTACAATGAAAATACAATACAATTCTATAAAACTTTAACATTACTTGTTTACAACAAAAAGCCACGCCTTAGTTATTCAGTGGTTCTTACACAATTAGCCATTTTGTGATGGTTATAGCAACTACAACTTCTTTTATACAAACAAATGTAATTACTGCGGTACAATTCACAAAATATAGCTTAATATTCACAATACATATTTTAGTGATTTTTACATGACTGACATTTAATTTATTTTACATGAATTACTTTTAAGTAATATTAATTAACGTTGTTATTATCCAGCCTAATCATAGATGGCGCCAACAACACCATTGCATAACAATTACAATACTTAATTAAATTATTAGTACTGTTAATTATAATATAAATTATTATTAATATTTATGCTTTATTCATATTTAATCATTTATACAGCGGTCATTTGTGTTTTTAAACAATAATATAAACATTAAACATATTCTTAACATTTTCACATAAAAACAGTGTCTGCTAATTATTAAACATGATAGAATAACAATTTTGTTGCTAATAATAAATAAATATTAACATAGAATAAACTAAACTATTTATTATTATGTTATTATGTTACGAATGGTGGCGTTTGCGCCCATATACACTATAATTGAGGATATTAAACTAAAAGTGTTGTTAGTTGAAATCCTTAATTAATTCTGTCGTGAAGCAGTAATGCCTTTGTGGCAGCCGTTGTACAGTAAAAGCGAGACGTAGAACTCATGTCCCAAGATAGGTATTGGCGTTGTGATATCAGGGTACTTGTTCACGTGTAAAAGCACTATAAATAAAACAATGGAAAATCAACTCAGACAAAGTTCGTGCGTTACAAATGTGATGTCATTTATTCGTTATTGTGTTGAGTTCATTGCAATGACTCATTATAATGATATGTCGCGTTTTAATAATGGCTATGCTGTAATAATTTCTATAATTTAGTGAATCAACAATCGGAATGATATAAAATATGTTTTACCTTAATTTTTGGAACGAAGTTCCTTACGGCAGGCTTGGAGGAGATAGGGATTTTGCTGCGCGACCGAACTGAATTTTTTTTTATAGTAAAACCGTAAGCAAAAGTCCGTGGAATAAAACCGTTAAATGAGACGTGCGCAGGCGCGACAGTCGTATACACAAGCGAGTAGTGTATAATACCTTTCTCTTTCTCCTTCTTTCTTTTCGTTCTCTCATCCCTTCTCTCTCTATTTTGTAATTATTTCTATTTCTATGTAATTTTATGTTATCAAACAAAAATAAAGAGACATATTTTGTTATTTTAATTGATAATTTGAATTACGATTTGTTTTATTATTTTACGTAATTTATTATTTCCTAAAATACTGAATTTCCTAAATACTTTCCTGTACTTAAATAAAAAGTAATCAGTAAAATTTAAGAGAAAAATCAAGAAAACCTACATAAAATTGAGCACGATTTTTTTTTGCAAATTGTGTCGATTCTACATTAGCCGAAGGAAGTTCGTTCCTACCTGGTGTCCCACGACACCACATCTTTTTTTTTAATGTGTACATTGTGGCGTGTGCGTAAGTGTATGTGTGTCAATTAGTGTGAAATTATTTTATTAAGTACTTTTTTTTACCCTGTAGGCAGACGACCATACGGCCCACCGAATGGTGAGTGTTACCGTGGCCCATGGACTTCAGCAATGCTAGAAGCAGAGCCAAGTCGCGTACGTATATTATCATTGACATTGACTGCTGCCTGCCATTTTCGGGCAGAAAAGACTACTACTCGTTTCCTTCCATAAAGGCAGGTTGAAAGTGAACTGGCACTAAACCTACAATCCCTCATGGCCTTAGATGTTAGCTCATCATATTTGACTTTGGTGAAATCATATTGGGCTATAAACGGACACTCATGTTTCTCTGATCTAAAAATTGTAGAGCAATTCTCTTCTGTCATCAATAGATTGAGAATCGATAATTTTGCATGGATTGTCCAATTAAAAAAAAATCATGCTAAGGATTCCTCTTTATGTGAGTTTAGATGAGAACGCTATACCGCACATACTCTATGCTTAACCTTTAAGCTCTCCCCTTTCCTTATAAAATCCATTAGTTTTGTATGATCCTGATGCCTCCATTGATGGCAATGCCCTCCTGTGCTAAACAAACAAAAAATGTACTAAAGCTCTCCTGAAGTTTCGTATGTAGCTAATATTAGAATCTAGACTATGCTTTTATATGCTTTAGTAGTTGCAGTTTTAATTTAGTAGTTTTAGCAGACGCGTTCTGGACTGGAGATCACATACCAGTAAGCGCAGAATTGGGCGATATGCTGGAAAATATTGAATGCAGAAGGCGGAGGATCGCTCATTGTGGCGGACTATGGGAGAGGCCTACATCCAGCAATGAAGGGATACAGGCTGATGATGATGAGTTTTAATTTGCTTTAATTCAAGAACTATTCAACCCTGCACTTTTTGGATGTTACTTTGGCTTTCACTAGCTTGCTAGTAAATTATGTAATTATTATTGGAAATTAGCACAACATGCTTGATTTCGTACCTCGTGGCACTGGCATAAGTTACGGACAACAACAGCAGATCGCCAAGGATTCAAAAAGAGCTATGGACACAAATGAGATAGTGCTTATGAATATGTTCTATCATTTAATTTTGTAACGGTCGTTATTGTGGTCATTGGTCATATTTTTTAGCAAGAGGACATATTGACTATAAAGAAGCAACTGATTTTTGCATTTGATATTTTGAAGTCGTCGTCATCTATATTTACATATAATATTTTGTAAAAGTCATATTTGTATAGCCATTATTTGTCTATAGATATCATATTATGTATGCAAGAAAATATGCTAATCCCACGCAAAAAACGTGTTTAAAACAATAGCTCATGTGCGTAGCAGATGACTTGACCTTTAAAACAACAATATACAAAGCGCCACCTTTTAAGTATTAATGGAATGTACATGTTCTTTTTTATTTGCATGGGAATTATATTAGGTCACAGTAGAGGTAAATAGCAGTGAGTAAAACTAGTTCAGTGTTTGGTTTCAAGCTAATGCAATATATAGGGTGTTCAAGAAAGAATGGATAATCCTGAAACACCTCATAGTAGAGCTATTGGGGACTCAAAATAAAAAAATAAAGCCTATGGATTTAATTTATTTGTAGCTGTTATATCCAGAAATGCATAGCAGTATGAAAAATATCAACTTTTTATTTTAAATACGTATTTTGGGTACTACCTACCTGAGAATTTTTATTTTTTATTTTGTGTCCCCAATAGTTCTACTGTGTGGTGTTTCAGGATTATCCATTCTTTCTGGGACAACCTGTATACAATGACGTCAAATATTAATCGTATTTTTTTCGCGTATATGTACGCCTCCTTTTCGGTCAAAATTTCTTGTGCTGGAAATAGAATAATAAAAGACTGCACCTAACCGCTAATACCAAAATGCTTTTTAACAAAAGTATACAAAGTTTAATCGGAAATCGAAACTAGTCACTAACCAAGCAACTAACTAACGAGGTGACCTAAGTTCATTAATTTTGACTTTCAACGCTAAAACTTATCTGAACTGTAAAATTCAATTACGCATAATCAAATGAATGGCGCAAAGAAAAAAATTGATACGTGTCCAACAACTTTATCAGTTGTATGTTAATGCTGAATTTTTTTATATTTTATTTCACTGTTTGGGTGATCAAGCTCACGGTTTGTCTGGTTTTAAGTGATTACCATAGCTCAAGGACACGACGTAAATACCACCAGTGTTCATTTGTATTTTCTCACGACTGTCTTACCTTTCAGACTAGGTACAGAGAGAGAGAGAGAGAGAGAGAGAGAGAATAAACTTTACATTTAAAAACAGTCAGAAATCAGATAGATTTGTACAATAGGCGGTCTTATCGCTAACAGCGATCTCTTCCAGAAAACCGTTTAATTTACAGAAATTCTGGAAAATATAAAAATATACCAGGTATGTTGCGGTATACTATTGACAATACATTATTATTTAAACAAATAAATAAAATTGGAGTGTCTGTTTGTAATAATAAAATAAACACTTTTTACTAAAGGCGTAAGTATACTGTACACAGTATGTATACCAAAATAACATTTTTTTTAATTTTGTCTCTGTTCCGGCTAATCTCTGCAACGGCTGGACCGATTTTGACGGGATTTTCACTGATAGGTAGCTGATGATATAAGGAGTAACTTAGGCTACATTTTTTTCGCCCCGCGGCGTCACCCGCGGTACAACAATGACCGCGGGTAACATCGCGGGACTCAGCTAGTTTAAAATAGGTATATACCAGTAGGTAGATATATAGGTAGGTGTTTAAAAAGTCGATGTAGCGAATACACTATGGTATTTATTACAGTAAATATATCTAACGTTGCCCAAGCTATGTCATTTACCATTATAAAAGTGTTCTGTGTGCTAGTTAACTCAGGTTATAAACTAACTTCCCAGTAAATTTCATCAAATTTAGCAGCAAACGTACAAAAAATGAATTTTCACGTTAATATATTAATATGGATTAATAATATTGCAAATCTGGAAACGCAATCTAAAAATCTTGAAATGTTTTAATAATAGTTATTATACGCGCAATACTTTTTTTTTCAACCTATGCTGATAGCCTTGAGAGGCTATAACCATATCAGCGTTGCCCTAGCGTGTAGATGAGCTCTCGGGGCTCAAACCGAAGATGTTGCTAACACTGGCCCTAGCAAGAGTAGTGCTTCGCAGAATCTACCACCGGAACGGAAACGTGACCCACTGAGAAGATCCGGCGAGAAGCTCAGTGGGCTGTGTCTATGAGTTAATTTACTCGCCGAGCCTTTCGTCCCAAGCGACAGGTTCGGTGAGCATGGTGACCGGTGCTTGAGGTACCTAAAAACATCGTTATTGGATCGGGGGAATCCGTAATGACGTGTTTAGGGCCACGCAATACGCTCTACCATCAGTGATATAGCAAGGTCACATCAGTGTCACCCCTACCTATACACCATATATTTTCTTCTTCTTCCAGTGCCTCTTCAATCCTGAAGGTTGGCCGTTAGCTTCCTATATTCATTTCTGTCAACAGCCAGCCGGAACAGCTGTTCGATGGAGGCAATACCGGTCCACTCCCGGATATTCCGGAGCCATGACTTTTTTCTTCGCCCAGCACATCTCTTTCCGTCCACTTTGCCCATCATTATCAACTGCAGCAGCATGTATCGATCGTTCCTGAGCACGTGGCCGAGATATTCTATCTTGCGCTTTTTGATAGAAGACACTATATATGGTGAGCCATTATTATTGTGTTTCTTGTATTCTAAAAGGTAAGGTTTCTTTGGATCTGGAAAACACTGCGAAGCTGATTAAGTAATAATATAATTCAGTGTATTCAGTCCGATTATCGTTCGCGATGGGTGTGCGAGGCGAGCTCGTGAAAGGGATCCGTATAAAGTTTTATTGCTTATGCTAATTCCTGGCTCGGACCGTATAGCCACTGTATGTCTTTAGTACAATGGGACTGCTATTTAGTTTTAGAACTCGCACATCGTGCAGTTTGATATTTGTTTAAAGAACTTTAACGGAAAAACTATGATAGGCAGAGCTCACTGATCGGTGTTAGGAAAATGTCGAACTTGATAGTGGATTGTGGTTTTTTTTTATTGGCTTAGATGGGTGGACGAGCTCATAGCCCACCTGGTGTTAAGTGGTTACTGGAGCCCATAGACATCTACAACGTAAATGCGCCACCCACCTTGAGATATAAGTTCCAAGGTCTCAGTATAGTTACAACGGCTGCCCCACCCTTCAAACCGAAACGCATTACTGCTTCACGGCAGAAATAGACAGAGCGGTGGTACCTACCCGCACGGACTCCCAAGAGGTCCTTCCACCAGTTTACGAAGAGACATATGATTGAAGTTTCATTTGTGTTTGCTTCTTTGTCAGACCTATATTTTACTCTCTGATGTCTCTCTCATTCTTTAAAGAGTAACACAGAACTGTTCGGTGTCAGAATTGTAGGGCGTTTCACTAAGATGCTCATTTTGAATTGCCATTTCACACCTATAGACTTTTTCTGGGTCTACATGAAAACTAAAGGCCCACAATCGATTTAATACTTTAAAGATAGCATTCGCGAAGTTATCAAGGAGCTAAAATATGAGAATTGGTGATGGAAAATTTAATAAAAAAAAGTGTTCTTGTAAGCATAGCCGTGGCAGTCGTTTGGCTGATATTGTTTTTCATTATTAATGACATACCCTTTTCTTTACAATTCTTCGATGATTTGGGTTAAAATCCTTTTTTTTACATATTAAAATAAAACCTCTTGTTATTGGGAGACACGGTATATTAGACACTTACCCGTTTGTACAGGTGGTAGTACCTTTACCCGCTGCTGTGAACCAAGGTTTTTTTTATTGCCCTTGCAGGCCCATGGAGTTCAGCAATGCCAGGAGCAGAGCCAAGCCACTGCTTACCGCTAAGTACTCTCCACAAGCCTCGTTTGAAGAAGGACATGTCACAGCGCTCGACAAACACTGTGTTGGGGATCTCATTCTAAAGCCGGATAGTTCGTGGCAAAAAAGGTCTTTAGAAACTCAATGTCGATGAACGCAGCGGTTCCAGATAATATGGACGTACTCTGCTCCAAGGCAAACCGTCTTTTTACTGTTTGTGATCATCACCCTAGCACGTCTCTTTCCATTGCGGCTTTGTTTAAATGAAAATAAATGCTTGTAAAATTCAAACCAAAAATACCTACAAAGGCTTACAGGGCTCCTCAGAGACGATTAAATTTAAAACCCGACTGCGCTAGAATTCTAAGATCATCTAAGTAGTCTCTCAGGACTGAACAACCTGTGATTTATATTGGCGGAATAAACTGTAGAACAACACCAGAAAATATTTCAATGCACAAGGGGAAACTCAGACTGGAATGATCTGTAGACAGGACTTAAATCCTGAAGTTTGTCCTGCTCGCACGTATTGAATATGTATAGAGTTGGAACGTGACGGAATGACGAACTACTCTTTAAATATCATGTATAGATCGAGAACTATGTATGGCTCAGTGATGTATGTTGAATATTCAAGTGGAGTAGCGCATTTTGGGAATTCTAAAGTTGCCTATCTAGAATATATCGGGAATATTTTAGATGCATATTTTTCGAAAACTGTTTGAATTTTTTGAATAGTATTATACCTTATTATTTTAAATTATTCGTCCACTTTATATGTAACTACTTTAGTTGCCTGTAAGCTACTCGAATTGAGTCTCGAGAATTCCAACAAGCGTTACACCAACATAGTTGAAGTTCTACGTGACCATTTCGGTTTGAAGGGTGGGGCAGCCGTTGTAACTATACAGGAGACTTTAGAACTTATGTCTCAAGGTGGGTGACACATTTACGTTGTAGATGTCTATGGGCTCCAGTAACCACTTAACACCAGGTGAGCTGTGAGTCCACCCATCTAAGCAATAAAAAATAATATTTAGATTACTTATAGGATACACTAATCAAAGGCTATCGTTATAAGACACTGCGGTATTTGGCATCAGAAGATTCTGCGTAGCTTCCCGAACTCTGCTTATCCAAATCTGATTTGATTACGATATACGCAGTGACATTATTGAAACATTTTTTTTTTAAATATGAACACTGTCATCCGTTAAAAACCGGGACTCAAAAACCAAATAAATAAATAAAAATTATAAAAGTCAGGCCTCCCTGTAGCTCGTTATGTTTATGAATATATTTAATTTTGATAATCGAATTCGCGTGTCACCTATTGCTAACAGATATATGCTAGATACCTGTGCATGTCCCGAAGTGTACAATGCTTGGGCTCTACTCATAAAGTACACGAATGTGCAAACGAAGTATGGCTTACGAATGCTGGTCGGCAAGAAATGGTTGGGGAGAGCCGAAGTGGTGTAAATGCATATTAATATGCATAATATATAAGAATATATCTTTTGAAAATGTCACCTACGCTGTAGAAGAAATTTTGAATAAACTGTTTGCAGAGAAAACTATTAAAAATCCATCAGTGGAAGGACATTGCTCCTCTCTATTGCACTATCTCTTAGAATAGATAACTGTGAACTAGTACTTGCAATTGGAGTCAGTTAGTTACCTATCATTTTATAAATAATATAATTAGATATTGCTAGCGTCAGTCACCAATATTTAATTATTATACCAACATATTTTGCATTGAAAATATATTATGTATGTTTTCAACTGTTTATTTTTTAATCGATGATTAAAAAAAAATTGCCCTTGTAAGCATACGAGCATACGGCTCTTCTGATGGTGAGTGGTTACCGTCGCCCATGGACTTCAGCAATGCCAGGGGCAAAGCCAAGCCGCTGCCTACCGAAAATAAACTTCACGAGCCACTCAATGATAAAAACGTACCGGAGCAAGTTGAGATATATATTTTTGCATTTATGAGGTAGACGAGCATGCGAACTACCTGATGATGAGTAGCAGACTTTCAAGGACGTCAGGTAAGGGCACAGCCAAGCCACTAACACCGCTCATCTGAATATGTAGGGTAGTTTTCATAAAGTGGAATTTAGAAACAAGGAGCAGAAAGAACTTGAGAGGGAGAAGTTCATTGAGGGATGGATACTGTTAATATGAATTAGTTAAAGGAATATAGCTGCATTAGTTAAAGTCCGTGTCACCCTGTACCCTCATTAATATGCGGGTAGAGTGCTATAATTACAGAACCTGGTCTCTGATCTTACTAATATGACGTTCAATGTTTTTGCGCCATAATCAAACCAATAAACTACTAAATACGTTTTTGTTCCACCTACAATTTCTATTTCACTTTAAAATAAAATTCCGACCGGCTTATCGAAAAATATAGTTGGATAAATCTTGTCGAAAAACTGAGTTTGACGACCGACCTTCGATCAAAATTTATTTCGAAATTTTCGATACATACATCGATAACGTTTAGTGTTATCGATAAAACAAAATCCTGGTAGTTGAGCCATAAAATAATTTTATATCTAAAGGGGTGGGTTTGTCTCGATTTAATGCGAGGCGAACTATCGTCGTGCCGTTTTATTACCATAGACTTGAATTCACAGAGAGATATGGGCACGTATAAAATTGATCAATAAAATACGCGTATCTGTGCAATTTCGAATACAGGATTCGAATTGCAAAACGATGCTATCGACATAAAACGAACTGGTTCACTGGTTGAATACCTAATAGATATTAGAAGTTTTAAGTTAAGTTTTGTGTTTTAGCACAAGGCACATGCATTCTTCTATTATTTTATATTCAAGAGAGTTTATTGGAACGAAACTCCTTATGGAACGATGCGGAGAGGCACCCAACCGGGAAAAAACGTCCGTAACGTAATATTTTTATTAGTAATGCACACAGTGTACGACTTAACTTTGTAATAACGTATAAAAAATAACATATTTTTTTATCATTCATTGACCACGATCTCAGAGCGTTCGTTTGCGCAATACACGAACTCTTATGCAAACAACCATGAATGAAGTGTACCACAATAAGTTCGCACGTTACCGAATGACCGTGGGTTGTTGCGAAACCTCCAGTTTTATTTTCTTTATACCTCGAATAGAACTTAAAATTAATATTTTTATAATAAGGAACTTCGTTCTTATCCGGTGTCCCACGACACCACACATATTTTTTTTTATTTTTTTTTTTTATTGCCTTTGTAGGCAGACGGGCATACGGCCACCTGATGGTGAGTGGTTACCGTCGCCCATGGACTTCAGCAATGCCAGGGGCAGAGCCAAGCCGCTGCCTACCGCTTAATACTCTCCACAAGCCTTGTTTGAAGAAGGACATGTCATAGCGCTCGGGAAACACCGTGGAGGGGAGCTCATTCCATAGCCGGATGGTACGTGGCAAAAAAGATCTCTGGAAACGCACTGTGGATGACCGCAGTGGCTCCAGGTAGTATGGATGAACTCTACTCCGGTGGCGGGCGGTGCGATGGTAAAAACGAGATGCTGGTATCATCTCGAACAATTCCTCAGAGCACTCCCCATGGAACATACGGTACAAAATACAGAGGGAACCGAAGTCCCTCCGCAGACCCAGAGGCTCCAAACGATCCGAGAGAATGGGATTATCGACAATCCGAACGGCCCTCCTCTGTATGGAGTCAAATGGAAGAAGCTGGTATTTGGGAGCCCCAGCCCAGAGATGGGAGCAGTACTCCATGCGAGGCCGGACTTGTGCTTTATAAAGCAAAAGTCTTTGTCCAGGCGTGAAGTACCGCTTCGCTCTGTTGAGGACTCCCAGCATTTTGGACGCCAACTTGGCTTTGCCTTCCAAATGACTCCGAAACTGGACATCGCTCGAAATGTCGACCCCAAGTATCCCGATACTCTCGGAAGGTTGCAGGGATACTCCTTGGAATTGCGGCGCCATGACAAACATCGCCTCCTTCTTCGCAGTGAACGCGCAAACTTGTGTCTTTATCGGGTTGAATTGAACCAAGTTCAATTCACCCCATTCGGAGACTCGCCCCAGAGAGTTCTCCACTTCAGACACAAGTTTTGATCGTCTCTCTTGCACCACGCTCCGAGAGAGACTCTGATGGCCGATATATCGCGCATCCCCCGTGCTGTCATCTGCATAGCAATGCATGCCATCAATAGACAGCATGTAATTGATATACAGGATGAAAAGCGTGGGGGAGAGCACCGAACCTTGTGGAACGCCAGCGTTAATGGTCATGGTATCAGAACAGTCACCGTCTACAGCGACCGTGATGCTCCGCCCATCCAAAAAGCTAGCGATCCACTTGCAGAGACCCTCGGGGATTCCGTAAGATGGTAACTTCGATAGAAGTGCCCTATGCCAGACCCTGTCGAAGGCCTTCGCGATATCAAGGCTCACAGCAAGAGCCTCGCCCTTGCTTTCCAAGGCTTCAGCCCACCTGTGAGTAAGGTATACAAGAAGATCGCCAGCTGAGCGACCGTGACGGAAACCGTACTGTCGGTCACTGATCAGCTGGCGATCCTCCAGATACTTCAGGAGTTGTATATTAATTATTCGCTCCATCACCTTGGAAAGCAAGGTTTTTTTTTTTTTTTTTTTTATGATTGATACTTTACTGGTGGCCCGAAGGCCTTTCCAGTTTCACCAGGACAGGTGGGCGAGCAAAGGCTCAGCCAAGAGGGGCGGGATTAGCTAACAACTGCCCGAGCGCCTCCGAAGGAGACCTAACAACTCATGAGCAATTGCTTCGCGAATGAATCTACTACCGGATCGGAATCGCGACCCGCTGAGAAGATCCGGCGAGAAACTCAGCGAGCTGATTCATGGGTTAGGTTGTACGGCGAACTCTTTGTCGAGTTCGACGAGTACGGTTACCGAGGTCCCTAAGCCTGCTCCTAGCGTTAGAGCTGAAGGCGTCTAATGCAAAGGTTATTGGATCTGATGGATCCGTAAGAACGTGTCTAGGGCGTCGACGGTGACTGGCTCCTGCGTGATCAGGATTCGGGGAGTAGTCAGCGGCGGCAACGATAAGGCGATTATCATGACGCATAGCCTTATCGAAGTACCGTTCCGACGCTGACTTCATGTATTTCTGAATAGATTCGAGGCCCAGGTCATCGTGTAGGTCAACGTTCCTCACGAACCACGGAGCTCCGACGGCTAACCTGCAAAAGCGGGATTGTAGAGATTGGAGGGTGTCTATGTGTGTGCGGGCCGCGTGAGCGAACACCACACTCGCGTAAGTCATGACGGGCCTTATGCAAGTTTTGTAAAGTGTCACCTTGTTCCGAAGGGACATTTTACTCCGCTTACAGATCATGGGGTAGAGTCTACCGAGAATAAACGCGGCACGGTCACGGACTAATTTTATATGCGGGCGGAATGTCATCGATGCATCCAGGGTAACGCCCAGGTACTTGACCTTCCTGGCCCAGGGTATGGATTGACTAAAGAGAGTAATCGGGGGTGTGAGATTCCTCCTCCTAATACGGGAGGAAATCCATGTGGAGCTTCCCCTCTGAAATAGCACCGCAGTACTTTTCGCTGGGTTGATGTCTATGCGCCATTTTCGGAACCACTGTCCTAGGGCTAGGGCTGCGCTCTGAAGCTTCTTCGCGATTAGGGACTTGTTTCTACTGGAATAGTAAACAGTTGTATCGTCGGCGAATAAAGCTAAATGGGTCGGCGGCGACCGGGGAATATCGTTAACGAATAAGCTAAATCGGAGGGGTGAGAGGACAGAGCCTTGCGGGACTCCTGCTGTGAGAGGTCGTGGGGAGGAGCGGGTTCCCTCGACTCGATATCGAAAAGAGCGGTTCGACAAGAAGTCCCGTAAGATGAGCACGAGACTATCCGGCACGCCCATGTTGAATAGTTTGAAAATCAAACCGTTGTGCCAGACTTTGTCGAACGCTTTTGCGACGTCAAAGAAGAGAGCTCCCGTGTATAACGGTTTTGGTCGATTAAGCCCCACAAGAATGTGCTCCGTGAGGCGGTGCACCTGTTGAACGCATGAGTGATTTGTACGGAATCCGAATTGTTCATCGATGAGAATGCCCTTGGATGAGACGAAGTCTCTGAGGCGTTTGTAGAGCAGACGCTCATACAGTTTGCCTAGAGACATGAGGAGGCTAATCGGGCGGTAGCTCGTCGGATGATTTTTTGGTTTACCGGGTTTATGTATGCCGATAACGTCTGCTTCTTTCCACACCGCGGGAAAGATACAGTTCGCCATAGCGGCATTGAAAATAGATGCCAACATCACGATGAGTTGGACGGGTAGAAGTTTAATAACGCGGTTGGATATACCGTCGGAACCGGGAGCCTTGCGAGGACGTAGGTCTTTGATCAAGTCTTTAACTTCCATCGGGGTGACGGGTGGTAACGCATCCGAGGGTGGCAAGGAGACTCTGCGTCCTACCTCACTGTCTACTAATTCTACATGAACAGGGTCCACGGATTGAGTGCTGGGCGTGCACTGGGTTTGCAATGTATCGGCCAGCAGCTCTACTTTTTCGTCATCATCGAACGCCGCGAGTCGGCCTGAGGGGCCTACGAGGGGGGGCATAGTTACTACCGTATCCGATTTGAGAGTACGAGCTAAGCGGTAGTAAGACCTTTGGGAGGGCGCGAGTCCTTCTAAGAAATCAGACCATCTGGCATCTCGGACTTCGGCGATGCGAGACTTTACGTCGCGTTGTAAGGCACGCATTCGAATACGATTTTCCGCGGTAGGATACCTGTCGTAGGCGCGTATCGAGGCGTTCTTAGCTCTAAGGAGCTCCCTAATATCGTCGGGCAACCCGAAGCGGTAAAGGAAGTCCTCCGCTACAACTTGTTTCGATGACCTATCTAATGTCGAGGTGATGTGTGACGTTAAGATGTCTATGGCTTCAGCGGTATCCTGAGGAGACGGGGTAGAGTCCGAGCTAAACGGGAGCGATGGTGGATCAGATTCAGCCAGGCTGATGCCCAGCGTGTGCCAATCCACCACAGTCCTCGTGACGGGAACGGAATCGGGAGCGCGACCGAGCTTCATAACGACGGGACGGTGGTCTGAATGTAACTCTGAAACTACTTCGATCGAGTGTAAGCTCAGAGTTACGTTTTTTAATAACGCTATATCGAGTATATCCGGGCGATGTGCGATATTTAGCGGGTAGTGAGTCGGGGTTAGCGGAGCGACGATATCGAAGGCGAGATCATCGACTAACGCGTCAAGCCGCCTGCCATTCGGAGTTGTGGTGTGTGAGTTCCACCTGATGTGTTTACAATTTAGGTCGCCCGCCAGAATGACAGAGCTCCCCATGCCGAGCAGCGCCTCGATATCACTGCTTAGAACGATCTTATCCGGTGGAAGATAAACGGACGCGATAACGATCGGCGCGTGTCCCGTCAGTGAGATTCGGCACACTGATGCTTCGATATTAGCGAGCGCGGGAGGATCGAGCGGGACGCAATGCAGGGCTCTTCTATAGTAAATGACGGTACCACCACCACGAGCAGAGAGCCTGTCGTTCCTGACCATGTTATAGTTCGCGATTTTAGGGTCACGGCGCGCGGGCTTAAGTAGGGTCTCCTGCACTAAAAATATATCAATTTGATGGTCACGCAAAAAGTCAGAAACCTGATCACGTTGATTTGCGAGACCGTAAGCGTTAAAAAATCCTATCGTTACGGATAGGGGCTTTACTCTACTTATATACGCCATTGATTACCGGCGGAGTGAGGGGAGGACGTACGTATTTAATGACGCGTATACGTCGGCGTATTCTTGCACAACGGCGATAAAGTGTTGTGCAGTGGAGGCAGCGCGAATGGCGTCGCCCAAAGCGTTAACGCGCTCAAAGTTGATCGACTGAAAGAAGTCGATCGCTAAAGCGAGATTGTCGGACGCGGTCGGAGGGCAAGTCGCGGGAGAGGGACGAGTCGCGGGGGCGGGACGAGTCGCGGGGGCGGGACGAATCGCGGAGGAGGGAATTGTAGCCGTGTTCATATACGGCAGCGGTTTCGCCCAGGCCGAGACACTGGGCACCGGCGCCGAAACGAACGCTGGCTTAGCCTGCGACACAGAGGGTGCCGAGGCTTTGATGTCTGGGCCGGAAGCTCGGAGGCGGTTTTGGCGGGCGACGCGGCGATTTATTTTCGGGGCTCGGGGGCATCCGCGGTAATTTGCGGGGTGACCCTGTGTTTGACACAGGACGCAGCTAGGCGGTTCCGTCGCGGTTTTTTGGTCGCGAGCGCAGAGGGCCGTGGCGTGATCGCCCAAACACTTAACACATCGGGGGCGCGCGTGACAGTTACGGGAAGAGTGCCCGTACAGTTGGCAGTTATGGCACTGGCTAGGAGTGCCTTTTTTATGGGGGGCTTCGACGGCGATACCGGAGAGCCTACAGACGGCCTGTGTGTTGAAGATTTTCTTACCCTCGGGGGTAGGCTGGAGGGTGACTAGAACCATATTATATGGCTCCCTACCGCGACCGGTGTGCATACGGTGCACAGAATTCACTGGAAAGCCCTGTTCTAACAGATCGGCCTTGTCGAGCTCTACATCTAACTCTTTAGGGATTCCGCGTATTACAACGCGGAGTTCGCGCTCCTCCTGGAGCGTATAAGTATGGAAACTTATACGTTCCTTGCGGAGGTAAGAAGAGAGGGCCCTATGGTCGTCGGGTGTTTGAACCTTAATTTGAATGCCGTTCGCGAGGTTACGGGCATTCGTGAAATTTATATTTTTGGCCTTAAGGGCCAGGCAAACTCGATCCCAATCTGCCTTCTCCTGAAGGATAACCGGGGGAGGGGTCTGGGTTTTATTTTGTGCCATCGGACGCGGCGACGGAGTGGCACGGACTGGGGCCGCAACGGGAGTCTGAGGGCGGGGGCGCGACGCGTTCGCGGCTTTGCTAATTTTAGCGGCCGCGGGAGCTCGGGACTCCGCGGCACGCTTCTTACCCTTCTGTACCAGGGTGAATCCATCCGTCGATGAGGCGGGGGCGAGGTCAACCTCCATGTCCGAGTCAGAGTCGGAGGACGAGGAGGCGGGCGCAGGTGACCTACGAGTAGGTGTTTTGGAAGGCGCGACGGAGGCCGCGGATGATCGCGCTGCTGGAACGGTGACCACGGCGGACGACGCAGCAGTTTTACTCGCCAGTATAGGCGACGCGGGAACGGCAGGCACGACGGAGGCTGCGGTGCTCGATGCAGAAGCTTTGCACGCAGGTACAGGCGACGCAGGAGCAGCGAGCTCGGCGGAGTCTACGAGAGGGCTCGCGGTGTGATCGGCCCTGAAGGCCTGAAACTCGGAAGTGAGCTTTGGGTAGCGAAGCCGGAGAAATTCCGCAAATACAGCGTCCATGATGTCTACGTGCCCAGGTGGGGCTACCCTGGGTCTTAGAAAACACTCGCCTTGCGGCGAGGCCCCAACTTCTCGGACCTGAGCGGTTCTATTGAACACAGGTGGCAATGCGGCGCGATTACTACAGGACAAAGAAAAAGCAAAACAAATCAAAAATAACAAAAAGAAACAAAACAAATAAATACTTGCAGGAAACCACTTTGTCGGCAAATGTACCACGAACACAAAAATAACTAAAACGAAACAAATAAAAGCTTCCAGGAAAAACACTTGGTCGGCAGATGTATCACGATCACAGGCCGCGCGAACAATGGCCGGGCTAACAAAAGCCGGGCGAATAAAGACCGGGCGAACGAGTGGTCGATGAGCACGTCCGCACGTGACGGGTGCCTCTATCGGAATGGGAAAGCAAGGTTATTAAGGTAAATGAACCATAAAAATGAAATAAATAAATGAAATCTCCAAACGCTTGAAGGAAGCTACACGTGATGGTAAGGCTGGCTGGTACTTTGAACAGACAGTAAATCTGGCTTCCCAACGAGGTAACGCAGCCAGTATTTTGGGAACTGTGTCTCCTTCAAGCGCATTGGAAGATTTGTTCTACTGTATCACTTGATTTATGTTAAACTAGCTGACCGGGCAGACTTCGTAGTGCCTCAATCGATAAATAAAAGACCTAAACTTTTGCATAATATCTATATATTAATACGTGAAGCAAAAACTTTGTATCCCTTTTTACGAAAATTGCGCGGACGGAGGAGTATGAAATTTTCCACACTTATAGAGAATATAGAGAAGAAGTGCACAATGCTAATATTTTTTTAAAATAATGCATAAAAGATACATTAAATCAATAAAGAAACATTACACACACTACATACCATGTATTTGACGCACGCATATTGTCAAACTTTTGTTCTTGACGCCCGTGGTCAAATTGAGAATAGATTAAATATTGTTTGTCTTTATTAATATTTATAGTGTAGCCTTGGCGAAATTTGTGATTATGAAGTATAAAATACAATCATAATAGTGTACGAACTTACAATTCCAATTAATTATAGTCGAATTTCGACTACTGCGGGACCACTAGTAAACTTAAAACAACGAAAGGAATCCGAGACTAACGAGCAGCAAGTCATTTTTATATATAGAGATTATTTTAATATGTTAAGATTATTGACCTAATTATTGACTTAAGTAAAAAGTTGTATTACATTTTGATTATGTCGCAAAGCATTATTAGTGATTTTATATTTGAACGAAGCTTAAGTTGAAGTCTATTTCATAGTTTGAAGAATTAGGAAGTTTAAAGATGCGTAGTGGGACATCACTATTTTCGTGAGCATTAATTTTTATTCTAATAATTGACAGTCCAGCTTTTTATTTTAATTAAGAATTCCACCTGATGTGAGCAGTACTCTACTTAGGTATTAAAAACAAAAAAGTACACAAAAACGAACTTTCATGGGTATGGTTTCTCAAGAACTTCCGGATCGTGAAAAAATTATATTTGAATTATTTTCGATCGAATCGAATATTTGAACCAATCAAAATTCGTCATTTCACATTACTTTACGAAATCCATCAACAGTTAAGCACTAATTTACAACAACGACGGGGAAAGATGAAGAGCATAAATTGGCAGAATTTCGTTGCGGTTTTTTATGTTATGTGTTGTTTGTGTAAGAAAGAAAATTGACAATCCACCATTTTATTTTCTAAATATACCTTAATATAAATTAATTCTTAAAATTTAAAATTTTGTATGAGTAGTATGTATCATACATGACACTTCGAAAAATTCGACGAGAACAGTATGACTGGTGCTTTGATACACTGTAGTGGACTGCAAAGAATTCTCTTCTCGTGTGAAGATATAAAAGTCATGTCGTAATGCACTGCCCTAATTCCAGTGAATACAAAATTAACCATATTAATGAAATTCATTGGTCTGTAGTTTAGTTTGTATCAACAAACTTTGAGACACCGTTCGTTATCGGTGAGTTTGAGAACAGTCTTATTGCTTGCTCGAGGCGTAAGTTTGCACCTCCGCATCGCAAAGTTGACGTACTGTAAGTTTGTCACGTAATAGTTGATGCGCACGTAATTTCATAAGCACTTCTACAGCCTTGTATAGTCGACTTGACTTTATAATAAGTCAATAGTGATGGCTGTCGAATGTGAGTGAGCACACGGATGTTCATATACCCGATTGTCTATAGACAGTGTGCGTTTTATTAGTTTAATGGAAGTTATTGTTCTTCTTTTGAATGTCAAACAATCATTCATAGCGATCTGCACAAAATTAGTTGGAATAAGATGAATACGTTACCAGTAGTTAAGGATACTATTTGCATCACTTGCATTTTTTTAATTCGGTCAAAGTGAAATGATTGTTTTATTTATGACGAAAAAAATACCTTATCTTACGAGAAACACTGAAATTACATTCCGCAAAGGTATAAAGCACTGAAAAACAGTAGTTCTAAACTTTAAGGAACTCAAAGAAGCTTTTTTTTTTTTTTTTTTTTTTTTTTTCGGGCCGGGGGCCGAACCTCCTACGAGGTCCCCGCGCCTAGGGGGCGCGCGGGGTATGTGAGACTCAACGATCTGCAGGTGTTGAGAGCAGATCGCGGGCCCAAGGATTTTAGGGCCCACCCACTAAACGACTCCCCTGCACTCTTACACCCGACGTCCGATCTCCGTCCGGGGTCAGAACCCGTTCAGAGTAGGGGGGTTCCCGCGGTCAACACTACAACCAGACACGCGGCGCCACCCCGAGGACGCCCGACCGACGGGTCGTCGAGGCGATAGTCGACGACCAACGACGTCGGTCTCCGCGGTACGGCGGCCCTACCAGGCCGCCCGGGCGGTGCCGCTGGTGGACCCCCTAACTCAAGGTGGGTGACGGAATTGTTTCAATGGACTCCGGTAATCTCTTGACACCAGGACAACAAAAGAAAAACCTCAAAGAAGCTGACCCAACACACGCAACTCCTCAGAGAGTAGACGCCTTGTTTACAGGAACAAAGGGGGATTAAAGTTAGGTCGTACCGAGTTTATTGTGTAATTACAGGATTAGAAGCTTGGACTCTGCAACCGAGTGCGCTATTGACACTGCACGAAATTAGTGAACCCAAACAAAGGCGTTTTAGAATCTTGTATTTCCAGTTAGAATTACAAAGTTTCTAGATTTTTCTAAAAGTTTCGTACGTGCTAAATGATTTAAAACAACATTCTTTTTACAGTTCGCTCGGCTAACTAACCGAAATAGTGAAGATGTGAGCAAACTTATTGAAAAGGCTGCAGATAAATGAAATGAAGTGACCTGCGGAAAAGCAACTTTCATTCTTCTTTATTCTTTATTGTACACACAGTTAATATTACAATAATTGCGTAAGATATAAAAAAATGGCGAGCTTAACTCAACAATTGAGTTTTCTACCAGCTAACCGTTCTTAACGAAGGAAAGCTTTAAATGAGTGGGTAGAAGAATACAATCTAAACAATTTACAATCTAGACAAGAACTTAATAAAAAAAACAAAAAAAAAAACACTAATACATAATATATTAGACTACATATATATACATACACACATAAATAACGTAAACATATACATACACGTACATATATAATGAAATACATAAAATAAATATATATAAGTAATACTAAATAGATAGATAGTGCTTCTTTAATGCCTTCCTGAATACCTCAAGTGAGGGACTTGCACGGATTGAGTGTGGAACTGAGTTCCACAGACGCACAGACTGCACAGTGAACGAACCGCCGTAGCGGCTGGAGGAGTGAGGGGGAAAATTAAGGAGAAGGGATCTACTTGTACGACAGGGTACACCTCGGGGCATCTGGTACTCGAAGCGCTCACGGAGGTACCGGGGAACAGCTGGGTTATTAAGGATGTTGAACAGCATACATAAAACATGTACATCACGGCGAAGTCGGATAGGTAACCAATTAAGTTGTGATCTGTACTGCGAGACATGATCATATTTGCGTAAACCAAAAATAAAGCGTATGCATAAATTTTGTAACCTTTCCAGTTTGTCCCACAGCCCCTCCGCGGCGTCCAGGAAACAGACATCTGCATAGTCAAGGAGAGGAAGCATAAGGGATTGGGCCAGGGTGACTTTAGCTTCAAAGGGCAAGAAACGCTGAAGACGCTTGAGAGACTGAAACGTGCAATGCACTTTCCTGCTAACTAAGTTTATCTGACTGGACCAAGAGAGATGACAATCAAGAACGATACCTAGGTTTTTTGCTGTTTTAGAATAAGCGATTGGAATTCCATCTAGCGTCACAGGGGGCAAATTAATGTGGTCAATCGTGTTGTACCTATAGGAACTACCAATTACTATGACCTGTGATTTTGATGGATTCACAAGAAGTCCAAAAGATTTAGCCCAAGCACTAATTCTACCAAGATCTCCATTGATTTCAGCAATAGCTAGAGCAACGTCATCAGCTTTAAAATGTCTATAAATCTGCAAATCGTCAGCGTAGAGATGGTAGTGAGAAGTCAGCACCTGAGTAATTTCATTAATGAAAATAGAGAAAAGGAGAGGAGATAGTACGCCACCTTGAGGTACACCCGCAGTTAAATCACACCATTTTGAAGTAGCATCATCAGAACGGACACACTGCGAGCGTCCCCGGAGATAAGATTCAAACCAGGTTAGGGCAAGTGGAGATACATTAAGAGATCCAAGGATACTTAGAAGGATGTCAAAGTCTACTGAGTTAAAAGCACTGCTGAAGTCCAATAAGGTCAACACGGTTAGCTGCCCCACATCAATCGCGTGGCGAATGTCGTCAGTGACCTTGAGCAATGCAGTGACCGTGCTGTGGCCTTGGCGGAAACCAGACTGAAAAGAGTTGAGGAGATTGTTTTTATTAAGGTAGATAGTGAGCTGTCTTTGGACTAAACCCTCCAAGACTTTAGAGAGAATGGGAAGTATTGAGATTGGACGAAACTGAGAAAAAGAGGAAGGATTAGGGACCTTAGGAAGTGGGAGAACATGAGCCTTTCTCCAGCTACTTGGGAATGAGCCTTTTGAGAGAGAGAAGTTAAGAATATATGTAATGATAGGGACAAGCTCATCCACAAGCAGAAGGATCATCTGAAGGTGAATCCCATCCTCACCCACAGCCCTAGTGGAAATAGAAAGGATGGATCTCTTAACGTCACACTCTGTAACCGGAGTGAAAGTAAAAGGAGTGCACATGGGTAAAGGCCTTTTGGAAAGTTGTAATAGTGTAGATGACTTTGTACTGTCATTAAGAATAATGGGAGCTTGAGAGAAATGCTTATTTAAAGCGTCGAGGTTAATAGTAAAGGAAGTTTCGTTTAACTGTTTGCCAATGCCTAGTGAATTAAGGAATTTCCAGATTTGGCATGTGTTCAGACCCTCTAAGGAGCTATGAATATGGCGTCTTTTGGCATCTCTACACATCCGATTGCAACGATTACGAAGTTTCTTGTAAGTTGTAAGATTGTCTTCCGTTGGGAGCTTTCTGTATCTGCGTTTAGCCTTATCTCTCCTGGCCATCATCTGCCTAATTGAGTCGGATAACCAAGGTGAGGGTAACTGTTTAACTCTGACACGTCTGATGGGAGCATGACTATCATAAAGAAGCGAGATATTTTTATTGAAAGAACAAACCATGTCATCGATCGTGTCAGAGCCGAAGACAGTCGACCAGTCAACATTCCTCGCGTCAGCCCGCAATCGCTCCACGCCTATACCCTTGAAGCTACGAAGGAAAAGGTATTTGGGTTTGGGTTTAGGAGGACGAATCTTGTAGGAGAGATAAATTAAATCATGATAGGAAAAAGGAGCCGATAGTTGTCCGTGTGTAGCAACCATGTTGGATTCAGAAACAATAATTAAATCCAGAAGGGAGTGGTCTTGATATTGAGGTGCACAGTGTGTAGCTGCAAGAGGGAGGATATTTAAGTTGAGAGAAGTAACTACCGCACGAAGTTTATCAGCACGGCTGTCAGATTTCAGAAGGCAGGTGTTAAAATCACCAAGAATTATTGTATGATCATAAAGGGGGGAAAGAGATTCAAGTTTAGATTCGAAAGAGGAGAAATAGTCAACATGAGAAGAGGGGCTATAAAGAACGCCTAGAAGAAGCTTAGTATGGTGAAAGGAGATTTCAATAAATAGGTTTTCTGCGGACTGCGTATATTCACCTGGGGACGCATCAATAACTTTAGAAGGAATATCAGAACGAAGATAAATCGCTACGCCACCTCCTCCTTTCCCTGTTCTGTCGTTGCGTAGTAAGCGATACCCAGGTAGAGAGTACTGAGTAGAGGGAAGAGCAGGTTTAAGAAAGGATTCAGAGATGAGTACTGCATGGACGACACTGGAATCGAAAGAGGACAAGAGATCGGGATAGTGGGCTGGGACACTCTGTGCGTTTATGTGAACGATGTTGAGGAACTTAGGAAACGGCGAAAATTTTGCTTGAATCAAGTCTCGCAAATGAGTTGAGTCATCATCCTCACTAAATGCACTACCATAGCTTATGTCAGACGAGCTTGAGGAAGAGCATGAGAAGAAGGCATCATTAATATCTAAATTTGACATACTAAGATAATATAATATAAATATATACTAAACAAAAATACAGTAAAATAATAGAAAACACTAAAAAATAAATAAAGCTAACGTAAAACTAAAATCTAAAGATTTACAACTGTAACTTACTTCACAAACGCTCCTTTCGAGATTGGCAAATCACTTTAATCTAAGTCAGAAAATGTACATACTAAAAACAAAACGCAAATTCTATTATCATTGTCACAAATATATTAAGTAAATGTATAATCTATATTGACAATATAAAACTTAAGAGTTGGCTGTATGGCATAGTTCCATTGCCTTTCTCTTCGAGAAAAACCCTACTGCTGCTACTACTAAGTGCATAATCTATGATTATCACTTAACTATCTGTCAGTTCTATTACAATTATTTACAATCAAAATTTTTATATGTTGGTAATTTTGAAAGTTGATCGAAATAATGTTCAAAAACGCATTACAACTACCTCGAATAGATAACTAAGTTTTTAGTGTTACATCTATGAATAAGTTCAAGATACCGCCATACTACTTTCGACGAGTCGTCCTCTTGCCGATTTCTCGCTCTGCCGCTGATTTTGGTGCCGTCTTGGGTTCGTCATGAGATTTCCCAGATGACTGAGGAGCTCCTTGCGCTTTTTGAGCCGAGGGAAACTTGGTTTTCAGATGCTGAAGTTCAAACATCTGTTCAATCTTACTGCGTTTATTATCCGGGAGAAGGACGATTATTTTCCCATCTGTTGTCCAGCAGCGCTTAACGCCGAAATGAGAGCGGGCCTCCAAAAAGACATCATGACGTGATTTGGTCAGAAATTCTGAAATGATGACCCTAGAACCCTTCAGGAGTGTCTTGTTCTTCCACACTTCATTGCATCGCCTCAAACTCAGGAACCTGACTAATATAGGCCTAGGCTTATTGGTGTTGGAGCCTAACCGATAGCAAGCAGTTAAGTCCTCTTCTGTGCAACCAGCCACCTTCATTTGGTTGGTTAATATACCCACAATTGCTGTTGCTGGGTCTGTGGCATCTGACTCCGGGATTCCATGAAACAGAAGGACCTTACGACGCGACGCCATCTCATGCCTGTCCAACCCCAAGAGAACAAGCTCCATCTGTGACCTCAGCATGTTGAGTGTTTGTAGTGTGAGATTCCGGAATGCGATGAAATCTTGTGACAACTTGCCTAGGTCCGTGTGTGGTGACTGGTGACTGCTCAGCATTGCTTCAAACTCAGTCATCCTCTGCACAACGCTTGATTCCACCTCTTGTAACTTAGTGTACAGATCCATGATGCGGCGCTATTGATGATGTGGCAGTAGTGATGATGTGAAGTGATATTAATAGAGAGAACTTGTTATGAGCTGTTGTGAAGCAAGTTTTGGAACCCAAATTATAGCATTTAGATATGAATAGGTAAAAATATATATTTTTAACAATTAAAAACACTGAGAGCTCAACAAACTAGTGTATACACTTCAACTACCCACAGTAGTCCTTCACCCACAGTAGTCCTATTTTGTTCGTTTCTAGAGGTTTTTCAGGACAGGTTTTTATACTACACTAATAACACTAATAAATTCCTTAAAAAAATAGTCAAAATTTAAGGTAGTTGTATCAACACGAGCAACCAATATCTTTTATACACTGCAGTGTCTAAACTAGAAACAGATACATACATGCTTGCCAACCTGGATAAAGTGATTTGCACTTAAAAAAAGAACATTTAGTTGTATTACACATACTTCTTGTTACAAGTAATTTGATGCTTCCTCCTCTTTGCCTCGATTTCCTCATTACTGAGGGTCGTGGTCATGGCCTTGAAACAGTTTAAATATTTCTCTGTCCATGACTCTCTTGGGATGTAATTGTGGTGGGTTCCCACGTCCTTCCATATCAGTATTTCGAAGGGATTTAGTCCTTCACGGCAAACTGGTCCCGCTCCGGGTCTCTGGTTGTATCCGGGGGCTGGGTTATTTCCCGCCGCCCAGTGCTCGGCGTTGACGTTTTACGGTAGGAATGTCCAGCTCTACTCAACCCTCCTCTTTTCTCATCCGGGCTTGGGACCGGCAATGGCAGAGTTGAATTTGATGCCCATGAGTACATTTTGATAGCATCAAAGATGAATTTTTCATTTGATTCAGGTTCTGGAAAAGTGACAACTTCGTCTCATTTTTATTTCTCGCCAAATTAGTAGGTATGCGTAATTAGCTATGAAAATTATACTATAAACATGGTGAGGACCCATGACTCTGCATACTAAAGCACATTGATCATGCAATACCTAACTAACTATTGCGTTCTACGAAATGCATTCGGTCGGAGTTTGTGAGCGAAATTTCATTTTGTGTTGAAGTCAAATGGATATTTTTATTGTTCTTGTGGCTGTTTTATTTGTTTTCATGGCCGATATGCGATATAACATTCACGGAACTGAAATAATATTTTGAATTTATCTCGGCTTTTATCGTTTGGATGTTGTTTGTAAAAATGACATATGGCAGGTGCAGGAGGTATTCAAATGGGCTGGTGTATTTTTATAAATGGTATCGTTAAGTGTAACTGTATATCAATTGCTTTCAATAATCTGAATTCCATTTTATAGTCGGTCATACGTTGCCATTCTACATCCGCCGACGCTCGTTCTGATCGGAAGTTTCTTAATTGTACGGACCACGCGAGCGGAGAATGTGTCGGAGATTAACTGGCACCCAAACAGTAATATTAAAGTTTTACTATTGTCGTCAAACAATTGTCAAAAATTCAAGAGATTCAACGAAAATCAATGTAGAAACCGCGGTATGGCCATATTTGTTTTAATCAGTTGGTAAAATTAATATTTGATACAAAGTTCTAAATCGGTGATTCTCAAACTATTTTGGGATCGAAATTGCCGATTTGTAGAGATAATAAAAAATGCAACAGGGATTTTTCCTACTAAATATATATTTTCCTATATATATATTATAACAAGTGGTACACGTCACACAACTTTTACAGTACGATGAAAGTTCCAAATAAGAACTTTTGGTAATTAATAGGGGTCGATTTTTATACCTTGTCGAGCTCCAAGCTCAGTTTTCGTTTTCGGTGACCCTTGGCAAACTTTGTTAATTCCTGCTCTAAACAAAGATAGCCTACTAAATGTCAACCTACTTACTTGTATTATTTACGATACGACTGGATTTAATTTGAATGTTAGAATGTTGCTTAAATAAGTAATATGTATCTTACTCACTTAAAACCAGTGTACTATAACTTGGTGTAATCTGAATTAAAAAAAGGTTGATTTATATTCAAACATAAAACAATATAACTGGCAAAATTCACTAGAGATACACAAAAATATTTTTAGATCCTATTAATCCCGGAAAAAGGTTTCTTCTTGAAACATAAAAAAGGAAGAACTGAAAAGAATAATTCAGATTCATGCGGATAATAATCAGAGAACACAAGTGAGATTCCAATGTTCCTAGTATTCGTCATAATCCCAAATCCCTTTACCACGATCCGGACTCTAAAACAAAGACATAGATGAAACGTTAAAATTTATTAATTCGTGCGCTCTCGTTAACAGTTTTCAGTCGTTCGCTCTCTAGGATGGTTACCCGGTTAATTGTTTGCTATCTCAAATAAAACTTTGTACTGAAGTTGAATTCAAGGAATATTAAATGCAGTCCCAGGAATTTTAATTGGAACTCGACTGCATTGAACGCGTTTAGTGAGCCATGAGAATTGTGTTAAATAGTTCATAATGTTTGACGAGTTTCGTATAAATAATCTGCATTCAGTTTTGAAATTAATTTTATAGTTTTAGCAAAGAATGTTTTTTTTATTGCTTAGAGCTCACGGCCCACCTGATGTTGAGCGGTTACCTAAGTCCATAGACATCTGCAACGTAAATGCGCCCACCTTGAGATATGAGTTCTAAAGTCTCAGTTTTTACAGCACAACGGCTGCCCAGCCTTTCAAACAGAAACGCTTTACTGCTTTACGGCAGAAATAGGTGGTGGACCTTACTTGTGTAGACTCACAAGAGGTCCTACCACCAGTAATTACGTCAATTATAGTTTTGCGGGTTTGATGTTTATTACACGATTTCATTCCTTCACCATGGAAGTCAATCGTGGATCGTCAATCGTCCAATTTGTTAAGTACGTATTATATTAGAAAAATTGGCACTTGCCCGCGGGATTCAAACACCAGTGCATCGAAAGATACGATTGCACCGGACGTCTTATCCTTTAGGCCACGATGACTTCAAATTTCGATTGTATAACAATTAACTTACCATTGAAGCGGTAATACATTACTGCTTCTCGGTGAAAATAGGCAATTTGAAGATCTCTATCCGTGCATATTTGCAAGACGCTATAGCCCCAATCAAAGACTGATAACATCCATACCTATACAGTGGATCATATCTCTTTTCATTGCCTGTAAACATTTGTACCGTAAAAGTTTCTACTCTAAATTATTGCAATATTATGTTGACATGTCAACACTAAGCCCGTATTAATATTGCCTTAGTCTCTCATGTTTGAATATTATGTAGCGAAAGCGCAATATATGCAACGGTGGGCACGTGAATACACGCAGGTCTGTACACTGAGCTAATTATTTACTAGATACGTCCATTGAGATTCCATTTTTTTATTGATGGGGAATCACAGTTTTCGGTACCGGCCGATTTATCTGGCCGCGAGGGATCTTTTATTTTTTTGCACGAGCAAGGTTGTATCGGACTCTTCAAGGCTTCGAGAGAAATTACCCCACAGAACGACTATCGACTAAGCCCCATCGAACCCCACCACATCGGCTAAGCGGAAACCACGGTACCGCCACGCGAGCGCCATGGGTCCACCTCCGCTTTTTTGTAAAACCTAGTAGCGTAATCCTTTTAGTGAGTGTCCGAAAATGTTTTCGACTACGATGATTATTGATTGGCCTATCAATTTTGTAGTGACTTTAAGTTTGTAATTAATGACGAATGAAATATCTCAATATTTTTTTTTGTAAACAGACAGATTCCATCTCCTATTTATATTTTATCTTTACTGATGGTAGGACCTCTTGTGAGTCCGCATGGGTAGGTGTAATAGGCGCGGTACCAGTACCTCGCCTATTTCTGCCGTGAAGCAGTAATGCGTTTCGGTTTGAAGGGTGGGGCAGCCGTTGTAACTATACTGAGACCTTAGAACTTATATCTCAAGGTGGGTGGTACATTTACGTTGTAGATGTATATGGGGTCCAGTAACCACTTAACACCAGCTGGGCTGTGAGCTCGTCCACCCATCTAAACAATAAAAAAAAGAAAAAAAAAATGCGAGAAAGACTTCCCATGTACAATTAATAAACAAGAAGTACATGTACTATATTATGTACATGTACTTTCGCATTACATTAATCACGATTTTTAGATACGCCATTTGTTACTCGGAAAACTGTGTCATATATACATTCAAATAATTGTTGAATCTATCTCTTGGTATATCGCTACTAAGCAAATTGAAAAAAAAAAAACAATGAAATATTTAGCAGCACAAGTTAATCTCAAAACTATATTGCCAACCGAAATCAAATCCATTCAATTAGTGTAAAGATTAAAGAAGCACATAAAAAAATAGCTTCCGATAATATTTTTCCTTCTTTTTATTGTTTATAGGATAGATTATAAGAAATCATCACGATTTTCGGGTTGGTCTAGTTCGAATTCTAGATTAGCGTCCTCGTTATTGATATTTGTTATTGGGGTTTGGGTGTTTTTCCTAGTTCGTTAGGGTTTGGGTAAACATTTTCTTGACACTTCGATCCTTAAGTTGTTTTGTGTCTTTTTGGGGTTTGAGTTTTATTATCTCATATGTGTTATTGCCAGGTGTTTTTCCTAGTTCGTTAGGGTTTGGGTAAACATTTTCTTGACACTTCGATCCTTAAGATGTTTTGTGTCCTTTTGGTGTTTGACTTTTATTATCTCATATGTGTTTTTTCCTATAAGTAAAATAGGAAAACCTTAGCTTAGATCCGTTAGCTACATATACGATCCGTTAGCTACATATATGGGATTAGTTAGGATAGTGCATTATTATCAACGAACGCGTGTGTTTTTTTACATATTTATTAATTAATCTCTTTAGTGTACAATTCTCATCTTTTCCGCTCTTTTTATTGTCTTAGTTTTATTACGCGTCTTGGGTAACGTTTCTAGCCACAAACTAACAAGCGAAGGGTTTAAACTTATGAGTTTCATATGTAAATTTATTGCAGTCAACGTTAGCCTAATTTCAACCATAAATTTCGTTATACTTGTCTCTATGGATATTTCCGAGAGAAATATGTTACGGTTGTTGTTTACGCTTATATTAGGTGTTAGCAAATTGAATTTCTTGCTGCGGTGTTATTAAATTTGCAGGTTAGCTTTTATTTTAAAATTCTATTATTTTTATTTTGAATGTAGAAGCAATTTGATTAACAGAGGAGAGTTTATCCATATTATATAGAACCGCTGTGTTCATGCACAGTGCCTATCTAGAGATATTTAGTGTCAGCCTGGTTGTATTAGATTTGTGGACGAGCTCACAGCCCACCTGGTGTTAAGTGGTTACTAGAGCCCATAGACATCTACAACGTAAATGCGCCACACACCTTGAGATATAGTTCTAAGGTCTCAGTATAGTCACAACGGCTGCCCCACCCTTTAAACCGAAACGCATTACTGCTTCACGGCAGAAATAGGCGGGGCGGTGGTACCTACCCGTGCGGACTCACAAGAGGTCCTACCACCAGTAATTACGCAAACTATAATTTTGCGGGTTTGATTTTTATTGCACGATGTTATTCCTTCACCGTGGAAGTCAATCGTGAACATTTGTTGAGTACGTATTTCATTAGAAAAATTGGTACCCGCCAGCGAGATTCGAGCACCGGTGCATCGCTCGATACGAATGCACCGGACGTCTTATCCTTTAGGCCACAACGACTTTGAAAGTGAGCTCGTATCGAGTTATACAATTATCCCGGTGTTCAAACGCTCAAATGCAGTTCACGGATGATTTCCAGAATGTAGAAATGATAACGAATGGTAAGAAAGGATAATAGAAATTACATATAACTTGAAAAATTACTAAAAGACACTTTGTGGGTATTTCTAAGACGGCCCAGATCTCCTGCGAATTGGTTGACAGTCATACGTTTGAGACTTAAGTCTCATCTTTCAAGACAAGTAGTGGCATTGCCGTCTATGGGCTCCGGTAATTATTAAGATGGTTCCTGGGCTTGTTCACCCTTCTAACAACCACCTATTCTATGTCTTTTTTAATTAATATATAACCTTCTTAAGTAAGTACGACTTGTAGCCCGTAGTTAGGTTTGTATGATTTCATAATACATTTTCCTACCTACTCATCTACGGCTAAGTACTCTCCACATGCTTTGCTTGAAGAAAGATATGTTGTAGCAACACCATGGAGAGGAGTTCGTATCAAAGTCAGACAGTAGTGGCAAAAAAGATCTCTGGAAATGAAATACCAATAAATGAAACTATTCCAGATAGTATAGATGAATTATCAGTTTTTAAGTATCAACTTAGGCAAAATTTGATAGCTACAATTAAGAATATAGAATACAATATTCTCTGCAGTATATAAGCTGCACTCGATACAAGGAAGCGATACTCGGAGACGCAAACATCGCACTGATAGATGAGTTTTTAATGGGGTTAGCACGCTAATGGTTTTAGTTCTCACTAATGGATTAGTTGGGATGTTAGAATTCTCGTACGTTTTATTGCTGTTTTGCGTATATTGTTTGGTTGTTAGTGTTACCAATTTAACCCTTTTACTTACTCGGTTACATCCGGAGGCTTCGTCCTTGTTCGATTGGGTGAACAGTCCGACTTCATGTTGAGTGATAAGACTATTTTGAGCCTCAAATGATAAGTCAACTGCCTAATTTTATGAGTTTAAGAACGTCTTCCACAATGGAGAAATAATATCGTTTAATTAAATAAAATATTGCCATTAGCCATTGCATAGGCACAGGGGCATAAGGTCTGGTGGTAAGCAATTATTGTTGCTAATTAGTATTAGTTAGTAATAGGGGGTATTTTGACCCAAAACTCCAAACTATTTACTGTCGCATGCCAAAAGTACAAGAGAAATTGCGAACTCTCAAATTGGGTATGGGCAGTATTCAAAGTCACATGTAACCAGATGATTAAAGTATACAATATTGTCTTTTAAAATCAATAAATATCGTTACTAAATCCTGTATCTAATTCAAAAATAATTACCAAAGTAAACACATGTTCAATTTATTTAATAATAATCACACAATAACCTAATTCTCGAAATCAGACTTGATCAAACATAGCTGGATCTCATGACCCATTACCCCAATTAAAATAATTAGCTTAGGACGTGTGAGATCTGACATTCGTGAAATCATGTTAATTAATGGATGCTATAGTATTTCGTAAAGATATGAAGGGTTTAGCTAGAATTTTATTTCCCAATATCTATGTAACTATACAAAGCAAAGTTACCGGGTTCTAAATCTCGCAATCAAATTTGTATATCCAATACGTATCCATGTGTTCACGAATAACGTCCATAATGAATAGTTTTTTTTGTATTAAGATTAAAGCTGCTAGAATTCATTTGCGTAAATCGTTTCCCGTAGTATAAAACTGTACTGATAGGAACCATCGTCCTGCCCTTTTTGCCGTGGTACCTAGATCAGCCATAAGTTCTGTTACTAATGAAAATGCCTTTTTTATTGAAGTAATGTAATATTAATACTAAATATATGTGAAATAGCGCAAAATCTAAAGAAGTTTTTAAAATAATGTACGGGTTCCAAATTGAAAATAATTAAAAAGTTAAAAAAAAAAGGAAAAAAAATATGTAGCAGTATTCATGGCCAGACCAGTTATAAAATTTCTGAACTAAGTTTAAGTGTTTTAAATTGCTCGTAACATCGCTAAGCAACAATGTCATTTTCACTTCAATGTAACTGTACATTGAAAGTAGAAGAACTATTAGAGCTCTTTGTTATTGGCTTAAATGAACACATAAAATAAAGGCCTTCCTGAATTTCTTGATTTATGTATAACAACAAGATAGACAATAGCTGCTGATAGAGCTGAGAAGATCGTTGACGTTACCATAGTGTCAAATATTTGCCGAAGCCACAAACGTCATAATGCTAATAACGCCATATTTGACCAACGCATATAGGCGTTGCTCTTGACTTGTTAGGTCGGAGGCCCTCGGGCAGCTGTTAGCTAGCCCCATCATGGCTGAGCCTTTGCTCGCCCACCTGTCCTGGTGAAACTGGAAAGGTCTCAGGGCCACCAAAATTTATAAGGACAAAATTTTTTTTTTATTAGTTGGTTTTGGTTCTTTTTTATTGCTGTTGTAGGCAGACGAGCCACCTGATGGTGGGTATGGACATCAGCAATGCCAGGGACGGAGCCAAGCCGCTGCCTGCCGTTAAGTACTCTTTACAAGCCGCGTTTGAGGAAGGACATGTCATAGTGTTCGGGAAACACCGGTGTGGCGGGTAGCTATCATACAACGCAAGATAATTTATTTACAAATGCCTGAATCTCGCTTACGACATTTTCAAGATAAAACGCATATATACAAGTTCCGAACAACAACATTCGGACCGTCGGTCTACCGAGCAATATCACCCGCTCGGTGGAAGATCTTCCCTTTGTCGTAAGCCCCAAAGAGGGATAAAAGAATAGAGTACATATTTATAACATACCTTCAAGTTTCGTAACTGACCACTTGACTAGAGGAGTCACAATATTTCTACAAAAAAACAAAATGTGTGCAATTCACACGTGGTAGAAGTGAAACCTTCCAAAATTAAAATACAATTATCTTAAACGTCTTAAGTATATGTAAAATTTTGTCATTAGTAAATAATTGTAAGGTAGCGCCCTCTGTGAATTGATATTTTAATTTCACGTATAATCCTAAATTAAAGTTCACTACAAGAGCTTTCATACACACGTTAGTATTAAAAAATCTCACAGATGGCGCTGTATTAAATAGTATGTATATTTCTGTCTCATTCTTTGCTGGCTTCATCCTACACATTTTTGTATTTGTGTCTCTTACCTGTCGTTTTTTCCGTTGCATCCGGTTTGAAATCACAACGGTTCTAAAGAAGTGTTCACTTCAAAATCTCACAGATGGCGCTGTATTAAATAGTATGTATATTTCTGTCTCATTCTTTGCTGGCTTCATCCTACACATTTTTGTATTTGTGTCTCTTACCTGTCGTTTTTTCCGTTGCATCCGGTTTGAAATCACAACGGTTCTAAAGAAGTTTTCACTTCAAAAACACTTAATAAGAAAGGATTAAATGAAACACATTGATTCCCTTCGTATATAAATTAATAGAATGCCAAATTCTAAACTTCAAATAGTACACAACAATGTTTCCAATATCTAAACGTTCTGTCTAATCAAGTTTCTGACACGTCAATCAAATACTTGTATTGTCAAATATTAATATAGAAAGTTATCTGGATTTCCAATTAAGCATTCTATTTTAGACGCCAACGCGACAATCGCTAGAGGCTCTATTGTTTGGGAAACTGGCCCACTTGTCAATACCGCGTGTAACATAATATTCACCGAGTATTTAGTAATTGTGTTTCGGATACAAAGTCTTGGTAAAACGTTTGACGATGTTTAATATTATATATCTCGTAAAGCTGTTAATTAATAAAGCTGATGTAAATAACGTTAAAAGAAATTGAATTTGTTTTGGTGACGGCATCTGACACTGATTTCTGAAACTGCTCCGCGAACTTCTTAGCTATTTAATTTCAGAGTTAGTCACGGCAAAGCTGAGGTTACTTGGTATTCTGTTTTAAATCTATATATTAATAAATAAAGCAAAAACTTGTATACCTTTTTACGAAAATTGCGCGGACGGAGGAATATGAAATTTTCCACACTTATAGAGAATATAGAGAAGAAGTGCACAATGCTAATATTTTATTAAAATAATGCATAAAAGATACATTAAATCAAGAAAGAAAACATTACACACACTACATACCATGTATTTGATGCACACACGCATACATACTATTTATTGTCAAACTTTTGTTCTTGACGTTTGTTGTCAAATTGAGAATAGATTAAATATTTTTTGTCTTTATTATTATTTTTATAGAATAGTATAAAATACAATCTTAATAGTGTACAAACTTACAATCCCAATTATTAATTATAGTCGAATTTCGACTACTGCGGGACCTCTAGTTATATTAAATTCACAATACACTGTAACCCTGAAAATTTGAAGAACTAAAATCTAGGATAAGTTTCATCTTGTCCTATCCGCATTAGCTACAGTTTACAGTATAGTGACACTGTACTGCAGTTACTGAGTCTTATGGAGTAACAAAAAGACTGTTCAACTGTTGTAATAAGTTGATATAAAATGATATTAGATCTTCTAAATCGCGTACGTACGTATAAGAGTAGTCGTATTTGAAGTCATCGGGGTCCAAAGGATAAGGCGCCCGCCCGGGGTAGTCGTGTCAGTGTTCAAATCCTGCAGGCAGGTACGGTTTTTTGTTTTAGTGTAATATGTACTTAATTAATATTCACCAATGATTCCCACGGTGAAGGAGTAATATTGACTAATAAAAATCAAACCTGGATAAATTCGATTTACTTAATTACTATACAATTGAGACCTTCAGTGACGAGGTTGTTGTGGTTATTTACCTTGTGATATCTGTGGTAGTATTAACAAAGTCTCCGCAATAAATAAAAAATGTATTAGTTAGTTCGTACTATTCTACGCCAGCTATGACGTAAATATTAAGTGAAGGTCAGAATCTTTTATATCTTATCTCTGAGCCTATTACCCGACGTGGAGATAATTTCATACAGAGGCTTGTTTTCATCTATGGAAAATTATCCACGCGCTGAGCTAATCAGATCTTAGATAATTATAATATATTTAGAAAACAAATGTAGACTTTCAGTGAAAATTAATTTTCGCTGAATTGAAGTGACGTTCCAATCACAGGATGCTTTTAAGAGGTTATTTTCAAAACTATATTTTTGCAGGCAATTTTAAAACAACGGGTATTCCTATTCGGAATTTTCAAATCCGTTCCGATAATATATCTCTAATAGTTATTGACATACGCCTGTCAGAATATCTTTTTTGCAACGAATGCACCAGACTGAAGTGTCAATGGTTTCACATGACGTCCGTTGCTTTCGAACGATGAAAAATACATTTTATTTTTTGTCAAAAGCATTTTCGGTGTCATTCGATTGCATCGGTAATGGACCAATCACTAAACAAGATTCTACTTAACTTTCTTTTCAAATGCCTAGTGTAAATGAAGTAATTGATGAATGATTTGCGATCTTGAGAGCGTTATCAGATTTTAACTGTGTGATAATTATCTGAATATATTGTGTTTATGAATGCTTACTTGTGACCTGTAATAAGTCCAAGCTGATAAGGTCGAAGCTGATATATGTCATCTATATATGTGTTCGTAACTAACTGGTAGTAGTATTACTTGGTGCTAGGACCTCTTGTGAATCCGCACGAGTAGTTACCGCCACCCTGTTTATTTCTGCCGTAAAGCAGTAATGCGTTTCGGTTTGAAGGGTGGGGCAGCCGTTGTAACTATACTTGAGACCTTAGAACTTATATCTCAAGGTGGGTGGCGCATTTACGTTGTAGATGTCTATGGGCTTCAGTATCCACTTAACACCATGTGGGCTGTGAACTCATCCGTCCATCTAAGAAATAAAAAAAAGTGTGTGTGTCCGCTCCGACGCACGACTGGAGTTTACTGGATATAAAAAATTAAACGAAACAATACGAGAAATAGTTCTATATTACGACAACACGATACACTACAGATTATTAACAAATTAACGAGACACAAAACAAACGACTAACAAATATATGAAAATACAATAATGAGAGAAACGCGCGATCAGTACGAGGCTTTGTGGCGGACTGCCGGCGCAGCAGCCCGGCGTCACCTGCAATAACGCGGCCGCGCGTTGGCTCCTGATTGGCGCGCGCACGCATCACGCAATCAGGAGCCAATCAGGCGCATAACGCATTTCGTGTGACATGCTAGTACGATTTTGATTGGCGCGCGCACGCATCACGCAATCAGGAGCCAATCAGGCGCATAACGCATTTCGTGTGACATGCTAGTACGATTTTGGTCCCCATAATTTTCATACCCCGGGCCTATATATGTAAATCGATTCTAAAGGAGTAAACTCCAATAAACTCCAAAAAAACATGTAAAACACTTAGATCTTAAATTTCGGAGCGTAGGACAGTCTTTACTTTTATTTTTAACTAAATTTTTGATTACTTCTATTCTATATTATTAAGTATATCGCGGAATGGGCCGATATCTTCATTATTTCTTGACATAGTGGGCATATGGTGGGTAATCGTGCAAGGAGATTGCGCAGCATGAAACAATGACATCATCGATGATCTTCGAGAATGTTACTTTCACCGTCATCAGCCCATAGAAGTCCACTGTTGGACATAGGCCTCCCTCCTCCCTCCAAGCCTCGTCTTGCTCAGCCTGTATCCATCGGACGCCGGCGACCTTTAGTTGTTCGTCTGTCCACCTTATGTAGGGGCCTACCCACGCTGCGTTTTCTGGTACGCAGTCGTCACTCGAGAACTTTTCAAAGACCAGTATTGTAAAGTCCCAGCGGCCGTGTGTTCTTCGAGCAATGTACCGTGATCACTCTCACTTTCACCTTTCAAACTGTTTTAAAAATCCAATATCATCATTTATCATTATACTGCCCTTCTCCCAGTCACCTGGGGTCGGCGCAACATATATAAGTATACTCTTCCATCATATACCATTTCTTCTTAGGTCTACCTCTTCCTCTATATCCTTCCACATTCATAGTTAACATTCTCTTACCAACCTCATTTTCATTTCGTCTCATCACGTCATGTCTATACCATCCCAAACGCCCACTTCTCAGCTTCTCTGTCACATGTGCCACTTTCAGACTTCCTCTAACATATTCATTCCGTATTCTATCCATTCTCGTTACTCCACAGATCCATCGTAACATTCACATCTCTGCTGCATGCAATCGCCTTTCATCCGCCACTTTAGTTGTCCAAAAAGCTAGTTAAAATCCAATATATGAAACTCAATTTAATTCTTCGAAACGATCCCGAGGCGTAGCTAGTCTTCAATTTATTTAATGGAACTGATGTAGTTACGACGTCAAAATTAGTATTCAACTCGCTCTACTCCATTTCGGCTTGCTAATGTTAAAACTCAATCGAACTTTCACTTACTAAACGTTAATTACATTTGCTTCTAAATTAAAACGCAGTTTATGTTTACTTAAATTATGGTCACTTAAGGTGTGCCACACCATGATTCTAAAGATTTTTGCTTTTAAATCATTTCTGTAATCAAACAAAAACTAGCACTTAAATTAGGCAGGATTTCAATTACAGCCCGTATGGATTCTCAATACGATTCATTGTCATTGATTAAGCTTTTTTTTTATTTATCATTAAAAACTAAACTTGTAAACATCACAATTGTTTTGAAATAGGTTTAGCAATTGAAAAAAAATCACTACACAACCAAAATCAGATAGTAAAAAAAACCTATTGCCTATAATCCAATAACCTAATTCTTAGTACCCATCAGGCAACTGGCTCTAACGTAATGTATTTCAATGACCGTGTGCTTCCTAGAATTCCGACGACAAATCTAAGTCGTAAAAAAAGAAGATAATATCTCAAGACGGAACGTTTTAATAAATCAAGAACCCGTTTAATTCCAGTGTCGGAAGTCGGTGACGTCACAACCTACACAGTTGCCCGTAATAGTTGTTCTAGAACGAAGACTGGCGTCGCTCATCAGCGCTTTACAAATCCGAGAAAACGTGGAATCACGAAGGGTTTATTATGGATGTTTAACATTTATATTTATAAGATATTTTCTTAGAGTTTTTTTTATAAGATATTTTCTTATAGTTTCGATTAAAACGACCGTATTACTTTATGTTTTTTTTATTTATTGCTTAGATGGGTGGTGAGCTCACAGCCCACCTGGTGTTGAGCGGCTACTGGAGCCCATAGACACCTACAACGTAAAATGCCACCACCCACCTTGAGATATAAGTTCTAAGGTCTCAATATAGTTACAACGGCTGCCCTACCCTTCAAACCCAAACGCATTACTGCTTCGCAGCAAAAATAGGCGGGGTGGTGTTACCTACCCGTGCGGACTCTCAAGAGGTTAAAATTAAAAATTAATCAGTAGTGCAATATTATTAAAGTTAATACCTACATATATATAAAAGTCTCGGCAAAAAATAAAAAATAAATTATAACTAGTCAGGTTATCAGTCATAAGTATTGTCACACAGTAAAAACTTTTCTTTTAGAATGCTGGCCACAAAAAAGTTTATTAAATTCGAATTTCGAATTGTTCATGAAAATAAAAATGTATACTTTTAGAATTTTACTCATTTTTAAATATGGGGTGGACGCTTAAATAAGACCGTGTTGCAGTTATTGCGTTGCATCGTTGCGGTTACGCGCCAATTCAAATTTTTAACTAACTGAAGTTTTTGAATATAACCTAAAGATTCGTTTATCGTACCATCAAACGATACAATGAAGACTCTAGTGTAGATGACAGGTCAAGAAGTGGTCGCCCTCGGTCTGTTAGGACTCCAGCAGTGATAAAAGCTGTGAAGGCGCGAATTCAAAGAAATTCCAAACGTAAGCAGAAACTGTTGGCCCTTCAGATGGGGTTAAGCAGAACCACGGTGAAAAGGGTGTTAAATGAAGACTTAGGGCTTCGGGCATATCGAAGAAAAACAGGACATCGTTTGAATGCTCGTCTAATGGACCTGAGACTGAAGAGATGCCGCGCTTTGTTAAAGCGGTACGCGGGAAAAAAAAATCGGGAAATTGTTTTTTCGGATGAAAAATTTTTTACCGTAGAAGAGAGCTACAACAAACAAAATGATAAGGTGTACGCACACAGTAGTGAAGAAGCGAGCAACCATATTCCGCGTGTCCAACGAGGTCATTTTCCATCCTCGCTCATGGTATGGTTGGGAGTTTCTTATTGGGGCTTAACAGAGGTACATTTTGGTGAGAAAGGTGTAAAAACGAATGCAGTTGTGTATCAAAATACAGTCCTAACGAACCTTGTGGAACCTGTTTCTCATACCATGTTCAATAACAGACACTGGGTATTCCAACAAGATTCGGCGCCAGCTCATAGAGCGAAGAGCACACAAGACTGGCTGGCGGCGCGTGAAATCGACTTCATCTGGCACGAAGACTGGCCCTCCTCCAGTCCAGATTTGAATCCGTTAGATTACAAGATATGGCAACACTTGGAGGAAAAGGCGTGCTCAAAGCCTCATCCCAATTTGGAGTCATTCAAGACATCCTTGATTAAGGCAGCCGCCGATATTGACATGGATCTCGTTCGTGCTGCGATAGACGACTGGCCGCGCAGATTGAAGGCCTGTATTCAGAATCACGGAGGTCATTTTGAATAAACTTTAGTGTCATAAGAATCTATGTTTTGTTAAGTTCATTTTGGTATATGCATGGTTACATAATGAATAAATTTGTTTCAATTATTTTACATTAAACATGTGACAGAATTTATGACCTGACTAGGTATTTGAAATGGCCACCTTTGGCTTTTATATAGGCTTTTAATCTGTTTGGCGACGAATGTATGGATATATGCACTGTTTCCAAGGGAAATTTCACCACTGCTTGCTCCAAAGATTTTTTAAGAGACTCAATGTTGCCGTATTGTTTGGTGCAAGCCATGTCCTCTAGAGCTGACTATAATTTGAAGTTTAAAGGGTCTGAGCTAGATGAGGGCCAGTCTTCAGCTCCTATAAAGTCCGGAACGTTGGTTTCAAGCCAGGCTTGAGTAGTTCGTGCCTTGTGACCAGGTGCAGAGTCCTGCTGGAAAGTCCGCGGTATATTTTTAAAAAGTGATTTGCTGAGAGGTTTCACAACATGATCAGAGACTGTATCTTGATACACTTTGGCTGAAGTTTTCACTCCTTTTTACAAAAATGTAGTTTTGTGACTCCTTGATAAGACACGCCCCACCAAGCCATCACTGACGCCGGATGATGACGAAGTTGTACCTTTGCGACTACTTAAGCAGCTTCTTTAGAACTGTAAACGTTTACTTAATCATTTTGCTTAATATGGTAGTGTTCTTTAATCGTGAAATTTTTTTCATCGGTAAAGAAGATATTTCTTTGCCTTTCACCTGCGTATCGCGACAGAAGGCATTTTGATCGATCCGCTGTTTTTAATTGTAAAGATTAATTTAGGACATGTCCTGTATATTGACGATAAGCACCGAGCTTCAGGTCTTGTTTTATAATACGCGACAGAGTCCTAGCGGGAATCTTCATTTCTCGCGATAAGATTTTTTGCTTCCTGGGGTTTCGACGAATTCTGGTTTTAACAGCATTAACAGTCTTTGTATTTCTAACAGCACGCGGTCGCCCCGATCTTTTCTGGTCTTCGACAGACGAAGTGTTGTTGGATCTGTTGATAGTACGATATACGAACATACAGCTGATAGGTACCAAGCTTTTGAAGTGTCTGGAATGTGACCGTCGGCTCCATACCCACTTTGTGCAAGGCGATCACTGCAATCCTATTTTCTTAAACACCCCATTCCATGTTGTAATTTGATAATTAACACGAAAAATATGTGAAATGGTGCAAAAACGAAAGAAGTTTTTAAAATAATATACGTGTCCTAAATTCACAATAATTAAAAAGTTAAAAAAAAGAGGAACTTTTTATGTAACAGTATTGATGGCCAGACTAGTTATAATAGTGTGGATACCACTTTATCGTTGTATTTTATACATCATTTAGGTCGTGAGTATACGCTTACATCAATAAAAGCTGGGTTGATTTATTTCAAAGGCCTATATTTTATCTTCAACTGCGCTAGTCTCTACCGTGTAATTAGATTGACTGTAAATTATTCAAAATATCTGAAGTAATAACAACATAGTGACAATAAAAGATGCGATAATAAGCCGTAAGAGCGTGTCTTAGTTATATCTACGACTCGCGAAAATTGAAGAAAATACGGAAATTAAAATTTAAAAAAAATATTAAAAAGTTAATAAAGAGAAGAATTTCTTCTTTAAACGACAGATAACAATAAACTTACTGATGGTAGGACCTCTTATGAGTCCACGCGGGTAGGTAGTACCACCGCCCTCCCCTGTAGGTAGCGGCCTCCCCCCGGTGAAGGTCAAGGGGCGACCTGAGGGGGGGAGGCCGCGCGGCGCGCTACCAGCACTCTAGCGCGCTGCCATGGAGTGAATAGAGCGACCGGTCGACGGTGTATCGCGTCCCGACCCGGCAGGCTGGTTCTGGTCCAGCGGGGTATTCCGGGACACCAGCGGCACCGTCTAGGCGGCCCGACGGGCTGCCGCACCGAGACGGCCGACGTTTCAGAGCCTTCAATTCGCCTCGAAGGCTCCGTCGGCTGGGCGTCCTTGGGGTGAGCCGCGCCGTCTGGTTGTAGTGTTGACCGCGGTAGCCCCCCTACCTCATCCGGGTTCGACCTCGGAGGGGATCGGACGTCGGGTGTAAGAGTGCAGGGGAGTCGTTTAGTGGGTGGGTCCTAAAATCCTTGGGCCCGCGGTCTGCTCACAACACCATGCAGATCGTTGAGTCTCACATACCCCGCGCGCCCCTTTTGCGTGGGGACCTCGTAGGAGGTTCGGCCCTCTACCCGAAAAAAAAAAAAAAGGTACCACCGCCCTCCCTATTTCTGCCGTGAAGCAGTTATGCGTTTCGGTTTGAAGGGTGGAGTAGCCGTTGTAACTATACTTAAGACCTTAGAACTTATATCTCAAGATGGGTGGCGCGTTTATGTCGTAAATGTCTATGTGCTCCAGTAACCACTTAGCACCAGGTGGGCTGTGAGCTCGTCCACCCATCTAAGCAATAAAAAAAAAAACTTGCAGAACATTTTTTTTTCGCTTAGACGACTTTTATTTTAAAACGTATCGCGAATGGTTTGCAAATTAAACGCTTCCAGTGCGGAATAGCCCAGGGCACATAACCTCGAAACAAAAGCCATTCTTCCACTCCGAATACACTTCTTGCAGCCGGAGACAATGCTTCTTTGTTTCTAAACCCGCGTGATTACCGACAAGAAAAATAATAAGGCACCCGACATTACACGTGACCTGCTATTTTCCGTTATCTTAAGATTGTTTTCTCTTTTGTACATATTTCAACGTTTTCTTAAAGAAACCGCCGTCTCGGCAACACCTCCACTAAATAACAAAGGGAACAGGCTCTTTGTGATTAACTTGTAACAAAACTGACGTTTAATATCAAAAAACTTTAAGCATAAAAGCACTTGATTGTTCATTCGTAAAAAATTGGATTAAACAACACGTAAATTCATATTTAGAGGTATATTATTTAAACTGGATTAAGCTGATTATTCGTTTTGTAATTCACATCAGACTTGGAGATGTGAAAGAGATCGGATCCCCCAATGTTGCCCTTTCAAAGAATTTAATGTGACATTTCTAGATCCTTTAATCGACCGAATCAAAGCGAAAATAAAGTTTAAAAGAAATAAGAATAAAGAAGTTAAAGACAATGGCCTGAGTTGCTCTTGAATTTTTCATTCGTCTCACTCTCTCTATTTACGTAGAGGACAGGTAAACTCGGCGATTCCTTGTCGGGATAATGTAATTAAACGTGATGTTTAAACAATTATGCAAATGAAGACGAGTCGAAACTTCGCTGAGAGGTCTCATTATCAAACAACGGGCCGGGAGCAACCGTAGTATTATTCTGTTTAGGCACCCGCGCGATCGAGGCGAACGCACTTATTGAAGTGAAACTTCTTTAGAATCGTTGGGTGTGATTTCAAACACGATGAAACGAAAAAATGAAACGTGAAGTTAAAATATCAATTCACAGAGGGCGCTACATCATACTAAAAAAGATGATTTACAATTATTTCTATTTAGTTTGTTATCAACAGATGTCGCTGCACGTAAATTCAACAATTCCTGAATCGCGATAACGGGATGTTACACAATTGATAGACGTTCTTGTATTTCTCTTGCTAAATCATACTCACCTGACGTAGAGATACTGTGATCTGGCAGCAGGCGGTTCCCCCAGGGTGAGGCTGCTCCATTGCACTGCAGAGTGGTTGGTGGTTGACCCTTACGATTATTCTTATTTTTTATAAGTTTCACTTCTGCCGTGTGTGACTTGCACACACACACATTATTTTATTTTTGATTGCACTGGATGGGTGGAGGACCTACCTGCGGTTATGCGATTGTGATTACTTTGCTGTGCTCTGCCTCATCCTCGTCGCAGCCACTGCAGCGGTGGCACTCCTAGTCGGAGAGTATCATCAACCGGAAGATGAGACGCTTTCAGTGGCGGTTTACCTAGTCTGCGGGCACAGGGTGTACCGCTTCGACGCTCCGTAAACTATAGATCGAGTTCACCAAGACCCGCAGAGACCATAACTCTTCTTCTTCTTTAGCTTATCCCACATTACTTGGGACTGGAGCAGCATTTTCTCTTATCACGCTGCAAAAGGATTTAGCATGAGGCTTAGAACCCGTCGCCTGCTAGTCGTCAAGCCCTCTAGGGCTATTATATGCCCAGTAATATATCCATTGCAACATACCATAGCGGCAACGCAGCATCAATTGCGTTCGAGTGGCAACCGCGTGGCAGGAGAAGACCTGGTCGCCCTGTACACACTTAGCGACACACCACGGGGAGCCAGATGAGAGCTGCCGACGTGAAGTGATTTCAAGGAGCAAGCGCAGGACAGGGTCAAGGGGAGGCAACTTCTGAGAGCCCTGTGTACTAGCGGACCCCTAGGACTACAACAACAACAACATAGGTAGGGTATATCCTGTATTTTCTGTTGGTGTTTCTTTTCTTTGATCCGTTTTTGGTTCTATTATTTGCATTTTATTATTATTATACAAAGATTTACACTACAGTTTACATACAGTTTACTAAGACCTAAGAGAGAAAAATATCACATTCTGTTCGTTTTTCTGTTTTTTAACAATGTAAGCCCTATGGTTTTTTTTTATTTTTTTTATATATACTTATAGGTAGACGAGCATACGGCCCACCTGATGGTGAGTGGTTACCGTCGCCCATGGACTTCAGCAATGCAAGGGGCAGAGCCAAGCCGCTGCCTACCTGAAATTTTGAATTTAAATTTACTATCAAAATGCCCGCACACACTATAAATATCACCATTAAAAATGATTTACTAAACTATAATAATAGTATATACTAATGAATTTATTAGTTCTAGTACTAATAAATATAATATGAAGTCATCGTCAAAATTGTGTTTGATATGTATGTACCTACATATTTCCATGCAAATCTGATTTAAAACCCAAATTAATAATTAGTCTCACTGCTTGAGACGAGTACATCTTCGCTTCTTATTCCTTAGACCACGAACGTATTATAATATAATCTTTAAAATTACTGGTGGTAGGACCTCTTGTGAGTCCGCGCGGGTAGGTACCACCAACCCTGCCTATTTCTGCCGTGAAGCAGTAATGCGTTTCGGTTTGTAGGGTGGGGCAGCCGTTGTAACTATACTGAGATTTTAGAACCTATATCTCAAGGTGGGTGGCGCATTTACGTTGTGGATGTCTATGGGCTCCAGTAACCACTTAACACCAGGTGGGCTGTGAGCTCGTCCACCTATCTAAGCAATAAAAAAAAAATTGTTATCTTAGTTTTAAGACTTCACATGCATGCATTACTCAAAAAAATATGCGAAAACAAGACAGCGTGGATTTTACGCTGTGACGGCGTGTGTTTGTTTACTAGAATAACTGCGCATAGGTTTGTATGGGATGATTCCGAAATAATTCACGGTTTTATTCACTTTGTGTTTAGTTTTCGAAACAATCGACGGTTTTGAGTTTCCGGATTGCTTTTGTCTTTGTTTGCAGATGAAGATTGTCTTTGTTTTGTATTAAATTTCGGTAGTTCTCAATAAAAGTTTGATTTGGTTTATTGTTATTACAATAAACTGATTGACGAGTAATACATAATAAGTATTAACTTTTTGTCGTATGTGTATTTTTTTAATCACGATTGTTTAATTACGACATAATATTTTTGATTAAATGAGTTGTCTTTCTCTCTTTGTTTATTCGAGTTTTACATTAGTTTTCAAAGGCAGAGATTAATTTCGAGCCGAATATAATCTTTATTTCATTGAAATATAATAGGATGTCGCGAAATGTTTTCGTCATTTCAATATTTATGACCCTGATAGATAGTAAAGAGCAAATAATATTACCATAAAAGAAAGTAACTAGCTGTTGTTTGTTTTTCTCTTAACGCTCAAATCTCAAAGCCAATTTTGACGAAATTCATTATGTTAATAGTTTAAGTCCCAGGCTTTGGTCTTACTGCTGATTCTGAGTCTCACGGGCCTCCACTCTCATGACATAAAGTGTGGTTCACGCAGGTGAATTTGTAAGCAGGAATCTAGTCACTAATAAACCACCAGCAACGCAGATCCAATTCGTTTGCTTCATTCTACAGTAATTATTGAAAGATAAGTCAAGCAAGTTTGACTTAACTTATATTATTATATCCATCTAAGCCATTAAACAAAAATATAGGTATACATAAATCAATGGCGAACACGTTTTGTAACTACTAATTTTTCACTCGCTAGACTTAAATCATTCATATTTTCGTCACCACACTCCTTTTCATGTTTTTAACATCAATCATAATCCATAAAAACCGTATTATAGTTTTAGTTTTGATTATTCTTTGAATCAATAATAGGCAAATAGGTAAATAATGAAACTAAAAGAAAATCTAAATAAATAAGGCACCTTATATAACTTATTGTACTCTCTCTATACGTACTACATATAATAGGTACTATAGAATCATGAGATATATAAGGACAGTTGGTATATCTATATATTAATACGTGAAGCAAACACTTTTTACGAAAATTGCGCGGACGGGTCGTATGAACTTTTCCACACTTATAGAGAATATAGAGAAGGAGTGCACAATGCTAATATTTTTTTTAAATAATGCATAAAAGATACATTAAATCAATAAAGAAAACATTACACACACTACATACCATGTATTTGACGCACACACGCATGCATACTATTTATTGTCAAACTTTTGTTCTTGACATCTGTTGTCAAATTGAGAATAGATTAATAAATATTGTATGTCTTTGTTAATGTTTTTTATAATGTAGTCTTGGCGAAATTTGTGATTATAGAAGTATAAAATACAATCATAATAGTGTACAATTCCAATTAATTATAGTCGAATTTCGACTACTGCGGGACCTCTAGTAATATATTAAAGACCACTTCAATCATGTTACTAACAAATGATGAACATATATACAAACCAGAAAATAAATATACATATATATAGACTGCCATTTCTCAAAGCAGTGTCTTGATCTTCCGTTTCACTGATCTAATGGCTGATTTTTTTTCATCTCTCCCTCATTTGCGTGTTTGATTTATATGAGATATCAGTCAATTTTACGAATTCCGTGAAGGAACGTTTTCAACGGAAAAACATGATTTATGTATAAGAAAAAAGTAGAAAGATTGGAAATTAGATGAATTTCTTTGAGCATACTATACCGTTTCTATCGGTAATGATTATCGAAATTAACCAGAATTCCTCATGATACCAATTTCTATTTTGTTTTTTTTTCTGAAATTCCTGGAATGTTAAAAAGAATCTCGTTTTTTTTGGTCTGTGTATAAATTTAATAAAACTGTGATCAATGAAATATGATTTTCCATTTCCGGATCATTGACCTCAACGGTTAAATTGTGATATTTAACTTTGATATTTGTGTAATTTTCCAAAAACGAACCTTCCAGAAGAAAGCACAAAGGAACAACGAAAACGGCGAAGCACCTACATAATTACGCCCTCAATGATGCATCGAACCAAAACCGGTAAGGCTATTCCCAGTTCTAATTGGGAAAGTTTTTTAAGTTCCTTTTTATTGTCTCTGTTGGGTGGCCATTGTTCACAGAGAAGTAAAAATTTTACCATTTACCATCTTGACAATTATAAAAGTTTTAATTGCTCGTACTTTTCTAATTACGAAAAATACAGTCGCATGAGCTGGAGAAATATTGGCGAACTTAAAAACCGCCCTTCGTCACCCTTACGATGCCTAACTGTTGGTGATTCTGGTGTAATTTATCGGGTAATAAAAGCAAGGAATTGGGATATTTTCCATTTTGCATTGATATCGGGTTTGACCATCAATTTAATATCGGAGATCGCGCTTGACTAATTTTTGATTTTACCATTCTATTCAATACGATACGATTTTGAGTTTTGTTTCAATAGACGAAGAAGACTTATTTGAAATTTTATAATTTAGATTTTCTTTAAATAAGACTGTGTATTCAAAGTTTTAAACCCACAAAAAGTATTTGTTATAAGTAACTAAGCCGGAATTTCTCATACAAATCCCGGTAAGCTAACCAAAGAAAAAAGGGTACAAGTGCACAAAAACTCATTTCCAAGCCATCCGCCTGATGAAACTCCGGCTGTACGAGTGTAAAGTGAAAGAATTCTGGAAGTGTCAGCAGTAAAGTTCTTTGAGATCTTTTATCACTCGAAGCTAGTAATGTCGTGGCCCCTTTCATCCGCACTGACAAAGTTCCGACCTCTCAGACTTAGAACTCTGAATGCTTTACGCAGTCGGCAAGTAGTTTTTCACTGCTACACAAATCCGCTGATTTTGCATGTTGGTAAATTGAATCATTCAACACTTTTTCGTTGAGCTAATTATTTTTAATGACAAGATTTCGACCTGCTTACTATTTACGTACATTTTTTCGTAGACACATTTCGAGATTCCTTTTTAAATTTAACGAATGAGCCAAAGACTAATATTAGTCTTCAGTAAATATAACCGTATTCAAAAGTTTGAGTTGATTGGTAAATTCTCTCAAATAGGTTTTGGAATATAGCCACAAAACATTCGTTTCAATTTCAGAAAATACCGTAGCTACTTTTCAGACTGAAAATTTTAAATATCTTTCAAGCCGTCCCAGTAACATTGAATCTGACTATCGAACGGTTCTCTGGGCGATCGTTTCTTTCGTATACAGATTTATGAAGAAATTAGAATGGGCACGTGACCGGTTACGATTTCGATATACACGTAGCACGCGCGAGATTCGACTTGCGTTTCGTATGAATGTTGCAGGTTTGCGAATTACATGGAAATTTGGCTAGTTACATGCAAACGTTTAATGGAATCAAACTAGGTAAACTTCGAGATGATTCAAGATCGAATTCAGGGAAATACATCTTACGTAAATTTAATATAGCCCGATCTTTTTTTATCGCAAAGTAGTCTTGCGTTTCAATTTGACATTTACGTTATGCAATTTAATTAACTATTTTATTATCAGGTGGGCCAAGACTGCATCCTTCTTCTTTGTCGTCACACTTTTGACAAAGTGGTCGTGGTCCTCATGTAGTATTGTATTTGTAGATTTGTCGCGTATTATGATGTCGCGCCCTTTATCCCTGCTGGAGGCCACCCCACTGCACACTGGCAGGCTCTTCTACTGCAGGCCTGATTTGGTCTGTTCACCGTATCAGAGACCTCCCGCGCGGCTTGGTACCATCCATCTTTGCACGACAAGGCCTTCAATGCGCTGGTTTTCGCGTCGGGAAACTGGTCCAAAATAACGACCCAAACTTGTAGGCGCCTATCAAATATTGCCATGATAATCGAGATGTTCGGAAAATAATAACTCAATGGGTACAAATTCATACGAATTATTTTGAATATTTGATATGGCAACCCTTAACGATCTGACATTGAGAGCACGTACAGACAGACAGCGCACTCGAGGGAGTCCATTTCCACAAATATTGGACTGCATTAGTCTCTGCCGACTCAAGGAAATTCAGTGATAAATTAAAGTTCACATTCTGTATGGAGTATTTCATTTGATTGAACAATGAGTTATTTAATTTTTTAGGTTTGTGAACAAAAATCAAAGGTTTTTGAATCAAAGTTAGATTTTTCACAATTTCTTAAATTGGCAATGATTCAAAAAATCAAGTTTTCATGCGAGGTAATTATTTATTAAGAAACTTTTGATCAATATAGGAAACGTATTTAAATAGGTGGGTGGCGGCATTTGCGTTGTAAATGTCTATGGGCTTCGGTAACCACTTAACACCAGGTGGGCCGTGAGCTCGTCCACCCACGTAAGCAATTAAAAAAAAAAATATCTCTGAACTAATTTCGGGTTTTAATAGATAAGTCTTAAAATACGTATGACTGCCTCAACGCATTGGTTGAAATTATAAAAAAAATATGGTCGAATGGTTATCAATAAAATCATAATAAAACTGATTTTTTATTTTCAAGATTTATTGTCCTGGTAACGAGACATTTTAGTCATAGCAAAACTGACACTTAAGTCGCGCACAGGTTATTTAAAAAAAAATATAGGCATATATAAATAGGATTATATTACGAGTATAAGATACTTTGAAGACCAAGGTATACAACCAATGTGTGCTACCAGTGATGACTTACGGTTCCGAGACGTGGTGCTTCACAAGGGATCTTTTTAGAAAGCTCAGTGTCACGCAGCGAGCTATGGAGAGGGCTATGCCTGGTATTTCTCTACGAGACCGAATCAGTAATGAGGAAATCCGTAGAAGAACCAAAGTTGCTGACATAGCCCGTAGGATTAGCACGCTGAAGTGGCAGTGGGCAGGCCACATACTGCGAAGATCGGACGGCCGATGAGGCAGAAGGGTCCTCGAGTGGAGACCACGTACTGGCAAGCGCAGTGTGGGACGGCCACCTACGAGATGGACCGACGACCTGGTAAGAACCGCTGGGTCACGTTGGATGCAGGTGGCAACGGACCGGCCGCACTGGAGATCACTTGGAGAGGCCTATGTTCAGCAGTGGACAATGGACAGGCTGAGATGATGATGATAAGATACTTTATTGGTTTTAATGAAGCCAATGATGACGTAATTTGATGCCAAACGAAGGTCAAATGTATTTAATAAAATCGGCAATTGGAAAAAAATATATCTGGCCTATTCCTCGAAACATTTTATCAATCAATGAAAAAAAGGGTCGGTGCCTATTTTAATAGACGACTTTTTAGGCTGTACAATTAATCTTTTCATTTCTACACAGCTCACGAAAAGTAAAGTCAGTGAACATGAAACATTTTATTTTTTCATTTACATTAAACGGCCTTTATAAGTATTTCCCCAATTTTCAAATAAATAATCATTTCCCATGCGTAAAGCCGTGACGAACGACAAACATCAAAGACCTTTAATAACGCGTAGGTGGAAAATATTGGAGTGACTAATTAATTTCTTTTGAATGTAAGCTCTTGTAGGGTGGTGATTTGTTTGTGTAATCAATGCTTCACTCAGAGACGAAAATGATGAATATATTTATGTTTTACAAGTAATCGTGACCTAAAGGCTAATATACCTAGTGTTCTCGTATCGAACTATGAGACTGTATATGGCTTAAATAATTACTTAGGACATATTCACGAATTACTGCTACTACGACGCATTACTGCTTCACGTCGCATGCATGTAGAATGAGAATCAAAACCCTCCAAAAATTACCTAATTACTGGTTTGAGTCTTCTGAGTAGCTTAGATATGGTTGGACAAAACCATCTTGCCCATCTTTGCGGTGAAGTAGCAATGAGATACGATTTGTAGGCTCTATTGTATTGAGACTTAGACACGTCTCAGGGTGGTTGTTTCTAGCTATTCATGCTGTGATGTCAATAGGCCCCTATTGACACCAGGTGAGCTAAGAATTCATTCACCTGTCTATGAAAAAAAAAGAAGAGACGCTACAAAGTGCATGCCTCTATCTATTTCAGTTTGGATTTACAGAAAGATTCAACTTGTAATTAATACATTCGAGAATACTATGGAACGTTGATACAGGCGGTGAATCGTTTTTTTTATATACTTATACATACATATATGTGTGTATGACGGGCCTTCTGAAAACAAAATCAAAAAATTTTTGATCAAAGCGCATATACATTGGTGTATCAAATAGTGATGCTTTTATTACTGATTCGGAATACATTTTCACGGCTGCATACAACTAGCCAGAAACTGGGAACTTCATCTTTTTCTTGTTTATATGACGGGGTTGTAAAACAGATTAACATTTTTAAAATATTTTAAGTAATTAATACCTATATACGTGTTACCTATTCGTCTTAATATGATGGATATTTTCTTTTCAAATAAATTACGGTATTTTTAGGCGGATTTTTATTTCGTTTTCCTTGTAAATCAACGATTTAAATGTATGACTCAAATGAAAAGGTTGTAATTTCAGTGAGGAAAAAAAATGAATGAAATTCACGGACAATTCATTTAGATTCGTCCTTTGAAGTTTCTGTTTAATCTGTTTGAAGTGAATATACGAGTGTATCACGCCAAAATTACGTTCACATAAAGATTGAGTTTCATTTTTGCGCTTTCTTTAGTTAGGCAGACGATTCCGTAGCTACCTGGTAAAGTGATGGCAGCAGACCCTTCTTGAGGCACGTGGTAGACTCTCAGATATAAGAGATGTCTCACCCTAATATAGCTACGACTGACTACATCGCGGTAGATTCGAATTGTAGTATCTATCCGTATCCAGGCGGAATCATAATACACCCTAGCGTAAATACGGTCTTGGAAGTTGAAAATAAAAATACGTAAATACTTTGAGAGTGATAGAGAGAGAGAGAGAGAGAGGGGGGGAGGGGGAGAGAGAGGGGGAGATAGAGGGGGGGAGAGAGAGAGGGGAGAGAGAGAGGGGAGAGAGAGAGAGAGAGAGGGGAGAGAGAGAGAGAGGGGAGAGAGAGAGAGAGGGGAGAGAGAGAGAGAGAGAGAGAGAGTATGCTTTATTATGCACAAAATAAAAAGTGCGAAATATTAAATACCAAAATTACACGCAATGTCGCTATAGATTGAAGTATACTTATAGTCGCTCATACATACAGAATATATATACACATACACATGCATATACATAAATATACACAGACCCATACTCCTAAAACTTAACATAATATGCATATACATATTTGTAAATAAACAAATATGAACAATGTAATAATAATTGATTACTTGACCAAGGCACTAACTACTATGGGATATCGTTTTAGATAATTATACTTAAAAAAAAAAACATTATAATCACCTTGAGAAGGCATCAAAATCTCGACAGCTTTTCATAACGTGTCGATTATGACCGATGTTTATAATAAGTCCTCAAAGTTTGGCAGCCGATTGACTATCTTCGTGCATAAAACAAATCACGTCCTTACGTTTCACGGAAAAAGAGAACAGCGAAATAAAATAGGACAATAATAATTTTAATCAAAAACAATGAGATGGTGCCCGACGCAAATTGGTCTTCTTTAGCCATTAACATGATGATGAAACGCTGCGACGCGGCGCCTGACCGAGGGCGCTCAGAACTGTATGCACACCGTACTGTAACATACAAAGGTGTGTCACGAACGGTTTCTATGCGGTGAATACTTCTTTGCGTCTACAACTGTTAAGTGAAACTTTTATTACGTCGTTTCAAACTTTTTCGTCTGTGTGTTGCATGTCGCGTGACGGTCGGCCGCGGAGTAGGGATAAACTGAAAGGCGCTCGTCAGTATATGTAATGTGATATGATATGAATGTATAATTATTTTTAGAGCTATTCAGTACTTAGGTTCGCTAGAGTAAAACTATCGCTTCGAATTTAAATCGTTCGCTCGGTAAAATATATTTTATATACGCCCATCAACGCTTAGTTGTTATGTATACTTTTGATTGACTCAGAGTTGCAGTAGTCCGCACCCCTGAGTGTTGAACCGCGAATGTGATTTCCACATCGGGTAAAAAAATTGTTTGATTATGTCTGAGTGTTATATTAAATATTTAAATATATTTATGTAGGCATATCAGTCTATAGTTTCCATAGTACAGGGAATCTTAATTGGGATGAGATGACCGTGTGTAAGCGGCCTCAAATTTATTATTTATTATTAACTTACATTTCATTACCTCATTCTGACAGTAAACACTTTGTTAAAACCGCTCCGCAATAAATCAAATTTTTGGCCATATATACAGTATATTTTTACATTTAAAGTATTGCAGTGTTTTAGTTTTTCGCAAATATTCAGTGCTTTTATATTTTTACAGTCCAACTGTGCAAAAATAAGTGTATTAACGAACTAATTTCATGTGTTTTTAAAAAAGTCGTTGTAGGTAGTGTTACGTGTGCTACGAGTACAAGCGCTACGCGCAAGCAATATTCGTTAATATACACGAGTATTAAGAACTACATTAGCGTAAGGTGCATTATACGATGCACTAAATCGAAACTGTGACGTCTTTGGCAAAGATTAGTAACGCAGAACAGTCTTGAGAGAAATCATACCGTGTTTGTCTCTGTGAGGGAAACGGATCAATTGCTTGACTATACACACTTTCAGTCGAATTAAATTAAAAATGAAGTGCGCCGGTTGTCTAAAGGTAACGAAAGAATTAGGTTCTATTCGTTGTACCAGCTCATCTTGTACGAAAATTTTCTGTCCTCTCTGTATAGACATCTCTCTGGTTCCTGTAGATCGAAAAAAGATTTGGAAGTGTCCTGATTGTTGTGCTGCACACAAAAAAGGAGGTGATAACAGTCTTACTCCTATAAGAGGTACATATGACGGCCAAAATATAACGACTCGTAAGAAGGAGCCCACTGCAGAGAACAGTAAAGATGACATAAAAAGACTGACAGAGGAACTTTGTAAAATAAGTATGAGACTAGAAGAGGTAACTCAATCCTTAAATTACTCTCATCACCGTATGGAAGAACTTATGGCCAAAATTGAGGCCAACGATACCCGTATGAAGTACCTAGAGAAACGGGATCTTGAGTTCACGAATCTTAAATCGGCGGTATCTCAAATACAAAGTGATATAAACATACAGGCTCAAAATATACTGTTAAATGAAATTGAGTTGATTGGAATCCCGGAGTCTCCAGCAGAGAATTTGCAACATACTTTTCAGCTTGCAACTAAGAAGCTGGGTGTCGAACTGGATGAGAAAGATGTAGACTGGATCACTAGGGTGGGGCCTCGCCGTTCTGCAGTTCCTCCTAGCTTAACTGAACTTCAAAATAGGATGCCGCGACCAATTGTTGTTCGTTTGCTGCGTAGATCTAAGCGTGACGAAATACTAAAAGCATCTAAATCACGTAGGAATATAAAAAGTAATGACTTGGATGCCCCTGGAACACCACAAAATATATATTTCAATGAGAGGCTTACTAAAGAAAATAGAATCTTATTTCGAGATGCTAGAAATAGAGCGAAGAAAGAAGGGTACGCTTATTGTTGGTGTAACCGTGGCGCTATATATGTCAGGCGGCGTGAGGGGAATGCAGCAGTGCAACTGCGAAGCCAAAGTTATCTGGATCGGTTATTTGCTAACACGAAAACTACTGTCGGATGTAACAATATCGAGGTATAACAGTCTGTGTGATAATCCAGTGGTGCAAACTAAGGAGCATATTCTTTTTTACTACCTTCCCTATTTCTTCTCGTTATGTATAAACAGTATAATTAGTGTGTGTATAGCTCATTTCACTGATTGTCTTGCTGGAGCTTTAGTGTTTAATTTGGATTACGTATGTTTACTATATATTTGTACTCTGTATAACTTGGAAAAATTGTATATAGATCACAGTTCTTTATGGTCTTTGCTTGTGGGATTTGTTTTACTTCCAGTGATTTTACTTATATTTGAGAATAATATTTTCCGTACATATGATCATTTAAATGATTCCGATGTAAATATAAAATTAATGCTATTAATGGCGCTGCATTGTATGCTAATGGTGAACATTTCTTTGCGTATTTGGAATGTTTTTTATTACACATGGATATAAATGATGACATTGACGGAGACTTGGATTCGATCCAAATCGATTGTCAGGTCATAGATGAACCGGAGCATTGTAAAAGTCTATTTTTGAAAAATCGTAACTTTAGGGTGTTAACTTTTAATATTAGAAGCATTAGGAGAAACTTTGATCAATTTCTTGTACATTTGTCTAGACTAAATATCCATTACGATATTATAATACTTACAGAGTGTTGGTTAAATGAAACTACAATTGTTCCACAGTTGCCGGGATATAATGCTTACCATACCACTAAATGCAGTAATCAAAATGGTGGCGTAGTCACTTATGTCAAATGTTCATGGAATGTTACTGTGTCGGAACCTCTAATCGAGGAAGCAGATTGCTTACAGATTCAACTATCTGAGTCCATAGTAGTTCTAGGCATCTATCGTTCACCCTCTTATAGAAACTTGGATAATTTTCTTACCACATTAGATAATTGCGTACAAGGCTTAGGTAACCAACTTATAATCATAGCTGGAGACCTTAATATCAATATACTAGATACCTTACCGAATGCGCAGTCTCTTGAATACGTATCCTTCATGGCAGAAAATAGGTTTCTATCAGCTATAACTAAGCCCACTCGAGAGTCTGCATGCCTTGACCACATATATGTGAAAGACATAAATCATACTTGTATTACTGGTGTTGTGTGTAAAAGTTCGATTACTGACCATTACATGGCAATGATTGGAATAAACCTAGGCAGGGATAAAGTGAAAAAACCTGATCGATTTATACTAAAAAGAAATATCGTAGCTATTAAGGAAGAGCTGAAATCTGTAGATTGGTCAGAGTTGTGTTCCTTTAAAGATATTAACAAAGCAAATGATGTATTCACCAAGGTTTTATCGGATATTCTCGAAAAGCATTCACGCACTCTAAAAGTGTCTCGTTCTAAATATAATTTGAAACCCTGGATTTCTCCAGGAATTATGCGGTGCATGCGCCATCGTGACAAACTTCATATGCAAGCTCGAAATAATCCAAATAATGAAAATCTACAGCTTATTTTTACCCGATATCGAAATTTTTTCATATCTTTGTTGCGTAAGCTAAAGGCAGAGTATGAAACAGCCGAGTTGGAAAAATCTAAAAAGAATCCGAAAAAACTTTGGACAACTATTAAAACAATATGCAATATGAAGACAACTAAAACTGAAAACACTGAACTATTGTCATTGGAAGGCAGTCATGATATATCGGAATCCATTGAAATGTGTAATACCCACTTCTCAACCGTTGGACAAACACTGGCAGATAAAATACTACAGGATTTGTCAAAGTCTGAATGCGAATTGGCGAGTGCTGTAAAAATCTCCCGTACGGCAGCTGACTCCTTTTTCATGCACCCTACAGATCACAGAGAAGTCGAAGCTCTCATTAAAAATCTTTCTAATGATAAAGCACCAGGTATCGATGCAATAAATAACTCTTTAATCAAAAATATTAAAGACGAACTGCTTGAGCCCTTAACTATAATTTTCAACGGTAGTTTTGAAGCGGGAACTTTTCCAGATGCCTGGAAGACAGCGTTAGTTTGCCCGATATATAAAAGTGGACCTAAAAATAAAGTGGATAACTACCGCCCTATTTCACTCTTGTGTATTTTTTCCAAGTTACTCGAAGGATTGGTAAATATAAGACTGACTGAATTCATAAAATCTCGAAATCTCATTTCTGACAGACAGTTTGGGTTTTGTAAGGGGAAGTCTACTGAGGATGCTGTATCTTTATTAAAAACTGTAGTGTCGTCAAAACTAAGTGAGAAAAAATTCTGTATTGGCGTATTCCTTGATTTAACAAAGGCATTTGATACTGTCTCCGTACCAATTTTACTAAAGAAGTTAGATACTTTAGGCATACGCGGAATCGCTCTAAATTGGTTCAGTAGCTATTTAATGGAACGAAAACAGTGTGTTAAGGTCGGATCTATAATCAGTGGACTACAGACTAACCAATATGGTGTCCCGCAAGGTAGTATTCTGGGGCCTACCTTGTTTATATTATATATTAATGATATTTTTGAACTTTCTTTAACAAACGCAGACATTCTGTGTTATGCGGATGACACAGCAATTATATTTAGCGGATCAACATGGCATGATGCTCATTCTTTTGCTGAGGCGGGAATGTCCAAAGTACAGAAATGGCTACAATGTAATCTTTTGACACTGAATACAAGGAAAAGCATGTACATCTGTTTTTGCAAAACCTCAATGTCTGCTTCAGCATCTACGAGTATTAAAATACACGTTTGCGATGGATTTGATCCATCGTGTGATTGCAAGGAGATTGCAAGAGTTAATGAAATAAAGTATCTTGGCGTCATAGTGGATGAAAAGCTGTCTTTCAAGACACATATTCGGGAGTTATCTGGTCGAATCAGAAGATGTGTATACGTCATGAAGAATCTACGTGACGTGGCTAGTTTTGATACTCTCAAGTCCGTATATTTCGCACTATGCCAATCCCTATTAATGTACTGTATCATCTGTTGGGGATCTGCCTCAAAAACTGTGCTAATTGAATTAGAAAGAGCTCAGCGTTCAGTGTTAAAGGTGATACTAAATAAACCTCGAAGGTACTCTACAGAACGCGTTTACAGGGAAAGTCAAGTTCTCAACGTGCGTCAGTTATTCATTTTAAAAATATTTTTATTGATACATGGAGCGGTGCTCTCTTCTGGAATGTACGATTCCTTGATTAAACGCAGGGTTTACAAATTACCTGTAACTTTGACAGCTACAAAATCACCATCTATCCAAAAACATATATTTCAAGATGTTGCTAAGATCTATATTTATAACGCGGTTATTAGACATTGTAATGAAAACCTAAAGCACAAAACGGTTAGGCAAGCTAAACCACTAGTGAAAAATGGTTGCTTACATTGAGCTATATGGACACAGAGAACTTAATTAAAAGCAAGAAATAGCAGTAGATTTATTAATTTTGTATATTTTTGTTTATTTTTTCTTATTAATTTATTTTATAATTGTTTATGTGTACGCTCCCCACATATGTGTAATTGTTTGATGTGTTATTTTTATTACTCAAAATTTTTTATTATCTTATATGTTAAATCTTGTATCGCATGTTTTTGAGCGTAATAATTATTAATAATAGTGATGTCGTTTTGAGGTCAATTATATATATAGTAAATCGCATTTTGGTCCTCACGATACAGGCTATGCCTAGTGTGAGGATCATTGGTTAATTTTATATTGTTGATGCCATCTGCGTAATCTCTCAGTTTGTTAAATATGTAAATAGTATTCTAGGTCATGATTTAAGAGTTTATGTAGTAAATAAATAAAGAAATTATTATAATTAATTATTATTATTTTTCGAGAACAAGACTACGGTGTGAAATATGGTCCAAAATAATCTTGTAGTAAATGCGAGCTTCATTCAATATGATGTAAATGCAATAACTTTTGATATACAGCAAAAGGAATTGAATTATCTTTAGTGTTTTATTTAACAAAGACAAGCTTGGAATAGCTCTTACAAAAACATTCTTAAGCCTCACACGAAAAAAAGAGTACATTGTTTCATCAATCGTCACTCGGAAATTCAAACAGAGCTACGAAGAATTCTTCGATAGCAGGAGATAACAATCATTCAATAAGATCTAGTGAAAACTTCCCCTTTCCCAATCAATGCCTTTATAGGAATCGCATTGATTCCAAAGTGCGGAAAAACAGTTACAAATCGCCGTGCGCCCCACGAAAGCTCCAGAATCCGAAAGTATTAAAGCATGAATAGCAACCCCTGAAACTTATTGGAGCAATCAGACTGTTCAGATTCCGTTTCACATTACCGGGATTCCTCCTCGACCCAATCGCATTAAGAGACCATTTAAATTTTTTCAACCACAAAAGCATTCCGATTCTCCATAAAAATAAATAGGCTTCGAAAGCTTTCTGTTTAATCTGCGGTGATGTCATTTTCGTTGTTCAGGAAATCAGGCGAATTCCCAGATAATTGTTTCGAATGAATGGATTGAGGCTATACATTTTGGGAATGGTAGAGTAATACTATTGTTTCTAACGGTGTAATTAAATGCCAACAAAACTACGTTTAGTACAAAAATATAATTATTTTTAAATTTGTTTCTTTTTGAAACATGCTCTCACTGTGCTATTATATTATAATTAAGGTTTCGTACATTTGGAATATCTATAGAATACTGTTAACATGTCATTGGTATGTATGTAAATACTAAATTTCCTTCACATTTTCGATGAAGTAGTCATCGTGGCTAAGACGTCTGGTGGATAAGTGTTGAGGCGATGCACCGATGTTCGAATCTCAGGCGGGTACCAATTTTTTTAATGAAATACGTACTCAACAATTGTTCACGATTGACTTCCACGGTGAAGGAATAACATCGTGTAATAAAGATCAAACCCGCAAAATTATAATTTGCGTAATTACTGGTGGTAGGACCTCTTGTGAGTCCGCACGGGTAGGTACCACCACCCTGCCTATTTCTGCAGTGAAGCAGTAATGCGTTTCGGTTTGAAGGGTGGGGCAGCCGTTGTAACTATACTTGAGACCTTACAACTTATATCTCAAGGTGGGTGGCGCATTTACGTTGTCTATGGGCTCCAGTAACCACTTAACATCAGGTGGGCTGTGAGTTCGTCCACTCACCAAAGCAATAAAAAAAAAAGAGTAGACCAGAAAAATAAACTATTCTTAGAAGTCTTATTTCGTGGTTCAAAAAAACTAACTTTATTTTTATTTTTTATGATTGAAGGCTTACTGGTGACCCGAAGGCCTTTCCAGTTTCACCAGGACAGGTGGGCGAGCACAGGCTCAGCTAGGAAGAAAAAAAAACGAACCACACAAAAAATATCATTAATTTAGAAATAGAATTTTCTGACTTCACAACCAATTATTGAGCTCGTTAATTAAATATTAACAAGACGCTAAATTCATAATAGCGAAACGCAAATTCAATTGTAATTTATGTAAATATAAAAATACACAAACCGTTGCTTGCCGGGAGGTGCGGGAAAACGTAACCGAATTTCCTCGTTTCCTAAATATTGTTATTTTATTTTCAAAACGACAAATCACTGACACATCCTCGGAAATGCCCAAGCTTCGAGAGCGCGGTTTTAATAAAAAAAAAACATGTTTTCCCTTAGAGAAGGGATTGTCGCCGTATCAGTCATGTCCGCTTACATAAAGAGCGCTCATTTGTTTGTGTGCTCGAAAAATATGTGTTCCCTTTTTAATTTTTTTTGTCACCCTAGTTACGTGGCTTCATAACACATTCGGCTCGCGTCGACCCTTTTCATAAATTTCTTTTTCTTGAAAAAACATTACGGTTGGCTACACTGAAAATTTAATGACCCTGTTTTAATGTTGGCCATTTTCCCGAACGAAGTGTTTATTTAGTGTATTCTAATGGAAACTGCGTAGACGGTGGTCAGTCTTGTCTTATCTTTGGTGACGTATTTATTCTTGCTACTCAATGTGTGTTTTAATAATGCTGACAGCTTACGTCGTTAGGTATCATGTGGTAATCAAACGAATAAATTTGTCTTCGTTATACGGGGGATATTAGAAATGTTTCCAAATATGAACATAGTAGGAGTCACGGTACTCCCGCGTGATTGACTTCTGGAGCTGCTTAGAGCTCAGCGGGCACTTCTGGCGAGGGTAATTAGGGTGCGCTCTGGCCGGGACTCTTCACTGTCCAGTGTGCCTCACCTTTACCACATACGAGGTGTCTGTGCGTAGGGAGCTCGCGAGATACATATTTGGGACTTGAATATCTGCAAATATTGAGAGCAGACATTCAAAATCTTCTAAGTATACAAGCTTTTAGAAGCACTAAAGTGAAGTAGTACATGACTCAGTTTCACAGCTAATAAAACATTGGGTTGATATTAAAACAACATAACGAATAAACAACGAATAAAAAGAAAAATCGTTCGAGAGCTTCGAATATATTTTCACACTTTATTCCACATCTCACAGCAAATATTCGAATGGACCGATAAAGCAAAGTCGTACAAATACAAAACAAATTGAATACAGAAATGTAACACGAGCTATTTTAATGGGAACAAACGAAAAACTGCAAAGCGATTTCGGATTCCAAACGTAATTGGAGACGGCGTTGTTCTTTGCGTCGCGAATCTTCCAACAAAGGGGAATTAAAAATTCTAGGAAACGCTGAAGATTCCTTTGGATTCTAACAGATTTTCCAATGTTTAGTTTATGGGATTAGCATTATACAAGACGATTATATTACGTTTTCTTTTGGATACATAAGGTTGATTTAAAAAAAATAATGCCGGTATTCTTTTTCCCAAATCTTTGTCCATCCCTTTCAATCCATTCATTTCCCGCTCCCACATCTATTTCTCAGCTACAGCTGAACATAGAAGCTTGCTTATATTAAGTACTAGCGACCCGCCCTCGGTTCGCTTCGGAAACTGTAATTTATTATTGATTTCTCCACTATTTAATGGATGTTATTATACATATAAACCTTCCTCTTCAATCACTCTATCTATTAAAAAATCCGTTGAACCGCATCAAAATCCATTGCGTAGTTTTAAAGATTTAAGCATACATAGGAACAGAGAAAGTGACTTATCTTTATACTATGTTGTGATATTGAATAAATGATGTTGAATAAAAAAAAAATTATTTTGATTTGATTTGATTTGATTTGATACTGGAGTTTAGACATGGGGTCGAAATATCAACTGTCGAATGGTAATCCCACACCTCAATAACCACATGACTGCTTCTGTGTAAAGGTATACCTGAGATGTGAGCGTACATGAGCTGATGAACACAAACAAATACTGAGACGAATTTCAAGAAAGACTAATTGATCAAACACTGTTGAAACGCCAATCCTGATGAAATGTATAAAGCCATTATTAATAATTCAATATACGAGTCCTCTGCTCCGTACCATTCCTTAGAACCATTCGAACTTCATACTAAATTACTTTGTTCAACTTTCGAATCACAGAATCTCGCGAGTTTCCATGAAAGGCTTAAATTAAAAAAAGGTCGAACATAAAAAAAAAATAACTTGTCAATTCTGGAACCTTTGGAGTTCGGACAGTCCTTCCTTTGTGAGAGTTAAAACAGACTTTTTCGTACGCCGATTATGTAGGGTTCTCGATCTGGAATTATTCTTTGAAATTAGATTTAAAACGTTGTTTTTTCGTTAGAAGTTTAATATTCGTTTATCAATAACTCGAAAAATGACTTAAAAATCAAAATATAAAAATATATACATACATAGGTTTTAACCTAACCTGACACTAAGTATCTTTCAAGGATAAGTTGGTTTCGACGTTGATATTTACTTAGTGGTTGATGCTACATTGTTTAAGTATCAAAAATACTGTGTAGGCTAGACGAATGAAAAATGCGAACACATAAAAGAATAATGAACAATATTGTATTCTACATGGCTTCGATTGGCGGAGAATAAATTGTTAAAGTGGCAATTTGTATTAGGGATGGCGGTTCTTCGAGAAGAACGCTTTTAAGTCGATGCGAATCGAAGTTTGGAGAATCGATTCACCATCAAAATTGATATTTTTTGGATTATTTTTAGTAAGCAATAGCTCACTTCACTCAAGTGTATGTTAATTAGAATGCAGCTGTAGTATTATTAATCAATCTAATACAATGAAAAACGTAAATTTTACATTCGTTAGAGAGTTCAATTAGGCATAAGTTATAAATTTTACTAATATTATATATTATTATTACTTAATTCAACGCAAAATTATTGTACAATATCTATGGCCGAGTTGAAAACTTAAAAATAAATCAATATCGATTCTTCGATGTTGTATTCGTTAATATTGATTAAAATGATCGATCGATTTTGCTGAAAAAAATCGATTATTCGATTAATCGATTAAACCGAAAATAACAAGAAACTAATAGAAGTCATAGTAGAAAAAACTGGAGATTATGATATAAAAGTGAATATATTTGAAAAGGAAATGATAAAAATTCATCTGCAAAAAAAACCCTCTGTAAAGTGGAAGGGTTGCCAACACTAAAAAGAAGATTTATTTAAACAAGAAAAAATAATACAAGAACAATTTATACCACCTGAGCGCCGTAGAGGTACCAACATAAAAGTCTGAAGCTATTCATTTTCCGTTTGAATGTCCAACCCTTTCCAGAATATTGAAGGAACAATAAACTTTCCCGAACAACGTACAAAAAATTGGGGAAACGAAATTTGATATATAAACTGAAGCCTTCGAAGGATCAAGATACAGTTGAACCGAATTACTACAGTTTTGCGATGAAATAATTCCCTAAATTTAATGTTCTTTTTGTTTGTTTTGTAACGCGATTGAAAAGTGTTAAATTTTGAATGAATATAATGTTTCAAAATGAATGAAGTAAGAGTGAGTGAGTGAGTGTATGAGTACTTCTATACTCTATACAAAAAATAAAGACACATATTAAAGAGTTTTAAATTGTTAAATTTCTTTAAAATCACTTTGTTTGATTGTTAAAGAATTTCACTACGTGCAGTACTTGGGATTGGAAAACACAACTAAAATTCATTTGGGCGATAAACTGTTGTTTTGATTGAATGAGGAGGCTTAAATCCAATATTGATACACTAAGTATGTTTTTTAGCCTCCGCACTAAATGTATAATTTTTACTCTTAAATCTTTATTTGACAGACATTTGTTCTACTTTCAAAAACGGAACTCCCTCCTGGCTGAATCCCTGAGTTCATCCATTCATCCTAGCCAAGCGACACGGTCTTCAGAAAAGCCACGATCCTTCTATCCCAAGGTCAGGGCACGTGATAGAGTCACAGTAGAAACCGAAAGATAATGGTATCCTACATGGGCTCGTATTAAGCTTTAACCAGAAAATCAGTTATTACACAAATTTGTATTTTTTGGGGTTTTCAATTCCTGTAAACTAGTCAATCGCGATACGTACAATCGCGACAATCTAACTATACGCGCTTTTCTTACTGTTGTATATACGTAGGTGAATGAGAATGACGATGAAAGTTCGGGTTCAATAAAAGTTCAAGTATTAGATTTTTGTCTTTAAATTATCAGCACCACCAAAAAGTTTTACTCAGCATTAGCACTTGTACTCTTGTTGATGAGCTGAATTAAAATCGACTTTACAGCAGACATTAGGCAAGCAGATTCGTACATCCAAACACAAAATACTTTCGTCAAGAATGGCGCCTTAAGTTGGTAAGACAGATTCTTCGGATGCTCTCGAGGAGCTAACGGATTGCTGCAATAAATTTGAGGTCCATTCTCGCGGAGTATTTGTCCGCTCTGAAATGTGGCGCTTGATGTCACCGGTTTTTCCTCATTTGTTTTGATGATTAAAGGTACTTTGTGTTGCTCATTAGTAAGAGAGCCTTTTTATTGCATTACAAAGGAATTTACGCGTATTTTTTCATAGTTTAATTTTTAATTCGACCTATATATTACATGAATCTGCCTGCGTCTGAATTGTTGAATTATGCAGAATATTGGAAATCTACGACTGGGTTTTTTGGCCTAGAATAATATAATAAGTACTTCGTCTTTTAGTGTCATTAAAGATCCCTAAGATCGGAATATGGCAGCGGTGTTTTTAAGTTGTTGATACCTATCGGCTCCGGTAACCACTTAACAACAGGTAGACTGTGAGCTCGTCCACTCAATTAAGCAATAAAAAATTGGATCGCCACGCTTGTTAATGAATAAAGTACAATCTAAACATAGACTAACTTAGCAAAATATGTTTTCAAACGTATACTTTTATCACCATGTTTCGCATGCCCAAAATATGTCGAGTGATTGCATTCGGAACAATGGCTCGAATAACATTTCTTGAACTTGTTTATGTTTTTTTTGCTAAACCTGCGGCACCTATTTCAAAACTCTTCGTTATAAGCATTTAACAAAAGAGTGATTTTCTACATACAACAGTACACTACATACAGTAAAGTACTGCTACTGATGTCTGCAACAGACTAATAAATATACATGAAACATTTATATTGGCAATCATTAGACTAGCGAATTTCGCGGAAACAGTTTCAAAATAATTTTATTTTGAAAGTAGAGTAAAAACAACGACGGGCTCTCGAAATAAACGTGTCGCCCCATTCAGGAACAAATGGAAATCTACTGCAAAAGGAATTATACGGTCGGAACGGAGCACCGCTTTTACTACGCAGAAAGGAATACCATTTGCGATGCGACACTAATAAGGAATCGGCAAGATCCTTTCAGAAAATGTCATTTGTCACATAGATAGCTCGTGTCAGTACTCAGAGAATATTTACTGGAAATGTATTCCTTAATAGTATTCTAAATTAGCGTTATCTGAAGAAAACAATATGACGTAATATGTATGACTTTTTTTTTATTGCTTAAATGGGTGGACGTGCTCACAGCCCACCTGGTGTTAAGTGGTTACTAGAGCCCATATACATCCACAACGTAAATGCGCCACCCACCTTGAGATACAAGTTCTAAAGTCTCAAGTATAGTTACAACGGCTGCCCCACCCTTCAAACCGAAACGCATTACTGCTTCACGGCAGAAATAGGCAGGGTGGTGGTACCCACCCGCGCGGACTCACAAGAGGTCCTACCACCAGTAATTACGCAAATTATAATTTTGCGGGTTTCATTTTTATTACACGATGTTATTCCTTCACCGTGGAAGTCAATCGTGAACATTTGTTGAGTACGTATTTCATTAAAAAAATTGGTACCCGCCTGCGGGATTCGAACACCGGTGCATCGCTTCAACACGAATGCACCGGACGTCTTATCCGTTAACGGATAAAAAATGACTGATCAAGTCATGCTGTAGTTAGCGTTCTGAGCTGAGTGTTTCTGGTTGTTTTCTGGTTTTAGGCAATTTGTGACTTGTTCTACCCATTAAAATCCACTTTTAGTTTTTATCCTTTTGTCTTTTGCTAACAGAAGGTTCTTGGTTCTTGGTTCACATTGCTCGGCGGCCACCAGACAACCTTGAAAAATTGACTGTGATGGGCAAGGTAGAAGGGAAAAGACCTGCCGGCCGGCCACCAAACCGTTGGTCAGATCAGGTAACTGCGCTCACTGGACTCTCTGTTGCGACCGCGCTGAGAGAAGCCAAAAACCGAAGGATGATGATACAAAGAGCCACGAAGGGCTTTTAGGGACACGACCTTCAGCAATAAAGTATGCAACTAAGAAGAAGAAGTCTTTTAAAATCTTCGAGTCATTTACAATAAACACGACCACATTTTAACTAATAAAAATATCAGCTTTCTCAAATAATTTAATTATGGTGTTGCCTTGTAAATCTTGAAACAGTCTTGTGTCTTGAAGGGCAGCTATAGTGCCAACGCTTAACAAATATTCATTTGCAAAAACCAATTTATTATCATTTACTTGGATTCATTAAATTTAAAGCTAATATCTAAATGAGCAATGAATATAGCTTAAGTACCGTTTGGAAACCGAACGCGTACTCCTGAACACTCCTTGTTTATTGCACAACGTGACACGAATACAGATAATTGTTTTTTCGCAATTAACTTAACCTTTTAACGTTTTCTGTAATAACGCGAGCTACTAATCCCCGAATCTCATCGAACTTCTTTTTCTTCTTTGTCCGCGTAGGCAGACGATCATACGGCCCACCTGATGGTGAGTGGTTACCGTCGCCCATGGACTTCAGCAATGCCAGAGGCAGAGCCAAGCCGCTGCCTACTATTAAGTACTCTCCCCAAGTCTCGTTTGAAGAAGAATATATATCAAGATATGTCATAGCGCTTGGAAAACACCGTGGAGGAGAGCTCATTCCAAAGCCGGATGGTACGTGGCAAAAAAGTTCTCTGGAAACGCACTGTAGATGAACGCAGTGGCTCCAGGTACTATGGATGAACTCTACTCCGGTGGCGAGCGGTGCGATGGTAAAAACTTTAATGTGGCAGTATCACATATTTTCGCTTCTGCCTACCCGTGTAAGATATTTTCAAAACTCATTTGACCTCAAATTCAGGGAGAAGCCGTACATTTTACGGATTGATGGAATATACCCCATATTCTATCTAACGACCCCATATTATTATTTACCAATTACTAGTTTAAATTTTATTTGCTCTAACCTAACAAAGAAATGAAATTCAGAATAAACAGGGATATATTCAAAATTCATAAAATGTATAATAATTATAATAGTAAAATAAAATTAATGAGACGAAAAAGCATTTCAAATCCGAGAAAAGTTTAATTGCATCGTGTTCGTTAGTTGAAAATTTTGCTATCCATTAAATTGTTTCAGAGAATTTTAAGTTTATGTTGATAAAATTTTAAGGCCCTGGTTAGATTTTTTTACTGTGTAGAGTAGTACGGCACTTAAGGCCTTTTTTTCCTGTTTTCCCATTTTTCCCATAGACATCTACAACGTTAATCCGCCACCCACCTTGAGATATTATAAGTTCTAAGGTCTCATTACTGCTTCACGACAGAAATAGGCAGGGTGTTGATACCTACCCGCGTGAACTCACAAGAGGTCCTACGACCAGTTAATGTTAGTAAATTATAATTTTGATTTTGATCGTTTACTCGCCTACCCACCTAGTGTAAAAAAAATTGTACTAAAAATTCTACCTACTGGTTTTGCATCCAATAATCTGGCTCTTACTGAGACAGCTCTCAAGGTTCTCTTGGAAACAACTAGCGTAGTTTTTGGATTACGATGCAAAGATATTTCCAAAATAACAATCATTTAAAAAATAGGAGAAACAATGAAAAAGCTTTTAAAAATGATGCAGCAAAGTTTTATAACGTTCCCAAAATTCTTATCACACCACGACCACGTGAATTTTCACTGCAATCTAATTACTTTTTCTCAAATAAACAGCTTCATATTTATCTTCCAACCAGTTTAGTCACGTACCTTGAAAGAAACGCAAAACTAAGAAATATTTCTTAATTAAATCAATTCATCCAATCAAGTGAATTTACATTTTGCGTTGTCAGTGAGATCTTTTAATAGTTTTCAATTATTTAGTCCTTTATATCTGTCGACGAAAATTAAAAAGTTGCGTTAGCTTTCGTCTTGTCTAATGAGCCCTTAGTCTGTTTGTGAAAGTTAATGTGCCTTTCCGAATATTTCGACTGCGATTTTGAATAGATTATTTATTAGATTTTTATCTTAGACTAGCTGAACCGGTAGACTTCCTAGTGCCTCAATCGATAAATAAAAGACTTAAACTTTTGTATAAAATAAACTTAAAACAAACAAAAGGAATCCGTTCGACGGAAGACACATTAAAGGGAAAACAAAATTGTTATTTTTATTAAATTCCGAGCATTTTCATATTTATCTGCCTTCTAAACCTTCTCTGGACTTCCACAAATAATTCAAGACCAAAATTAGCCAAATCGGTCCTGCCGTTCTCGAGTTTTAGCGAGACTTACGAACAGCAATTCATTTTTATATATACTTATATATTACTACTATAGGTACTTACTTGTCGTGCGCTTTTAGGAATTGTTCTATTCAAAGGTATAATTTTAGGTCTCAGCTACTATGTTGTGTAGTTCCAATCTCGTTAAATTGGAGTAGCAGAAATAATATGAAATTTAAGATGGATACAAAATAATTACCAGTTTTTAAGATAGCAAGAATTAGACTTAAAAAAATGGCGACGTGATTTTTATGCTGGTGCGTGAACAAACAAACGGCAAATAAACAAGCAAATGGCAAAAGGCCGAAAATTAAAAATCGATCTACGCTAGTACCTACGACTAATGTCATGATCGAAGAGATCTATGTTCAGTTCGTGGCAATATTGATAAAACGCATTCGTTAATTTCGGAAATGTACCTTTTTCCTTGTCCAGCCATTCGCAAGGTGAACGAAGTAAATATCGTTTATTTGACATTGCTCTGTTCACCTTAGTGTAGACGAGTTTTTGTTCTCAACCGATGAAATATCTAGAAACTAAAGTGCTTATGATAAGAAGCGAATCTTGATTAATTTTACAAATAATACCTATACATTAAGGTGATTTAAAAGATCGTGCAATAATATATCGTGTTTTTTTGTGCTCTGTACGTAATTTTACTAAAAAATATTTTACATTTACGCGCATCGATTCGACATTTATTTTCTACCGGTAGCTTGGCAAATAAAACATTTGGAAATTTTGTTACAACAGTGGAAAAAGTTTAAATGAAGTATTCACCTAATACAAAAAAAGGGAATTTGACACTTCTTGTCCATTAAGGCAAAAATAATTGGGTAGGATAAGCCAAGCGGGATGGTAGGGCGTTTTGAGAATTCGCACAGGTTGGTACCACCATCACCTTACCTAATTCTGCCGTGATGCTGGAATGTCTTTCGGTTCGAAGAGTGGGGCGGCCGTTGTACTGTAAAAACTGATACTTTAGAACTCATGTCTCAAGGTGGGCTGCGTTATTTGCGCTGTAGATGTATATGGGCTGAGTATGTTTTTTACTGCTTAGATGGGTGGGACGGGCTCACAGCCCACCTGGTGTTGAGTGGTTACCAGAACTCATAAACAGCAACAATAACTGCTCCACATGAGATATATGAGTTTGACGGCGTTAACAATATTTCTAATAAACATCACGTGCAACAGGCGTGACTCACACAAGCCGGGTGCGCCGGCCGTGTCGTTCCACTCGTGCAACAGAAGTGACTCATAAGCCAGCTGCGCCGGCTAGTATAAAAAGGCGGTGCGTGCCTTGCAAGAAACATTCGTTGGACTGCGATTGCCTGGTGCACTTACTATATCCTTGTTACGTTGTGTGATTCAGTGACTGTTGTACGTACTGGTTAAAGTTGGACAAGTGTTAAAGTGAATTGTTAAGATAACATATTGTTGATTAAATCAGGAATCAAAAGGTGACATCGTTTTACTTGGTGTTCAACAAGATAATGTCTACCTTGAAGCTTACATCAGAAGTTGGATCAGGACTCTACTCTCACTGGCGTGACGTGTTTGAACATGTTCGAAGTACAGCAAAAAAAACATGATGCAGATCAGAATACTAGTAGTGGTTCGCCACAAGAGCGTGAATGCAGCATACGTAAGTCGTGTAATAACGTCTCTGTTACCTCGATGGAAGATCTGAGCCACGAAGAAATCGTCACATCTTACGTTCTGGCTCATGTTGCCCAGTTTGACTGTCGACTTCATCACATGGCATTTACTAACGGAAACACGTAACAAGCTATTGCAAGAAATTAAGGCAAGTGCAAATCTCAAGTGAAACTTCGATCGCAATAATGGATCTGTCATGACGAGTGAGTAGTTCCGACACGAATCGTTTTTAAGCTAATGACTACTGCTAGAGTTACATGGCACTAGTACAGTAAACCAGAACATGAGACTGTGAATTGTCGCTGAAATTTTAGAATCTACTCGATTCAATACCAATAACACTACACGTTCGATGACTTCGGGCTCCAGCAAGCAAGCAAACAAGAAAGCAAGCAAGTTTCCGTGGGGAAGAAAAATTGACACATCTGAAGTCGTCGTGACCTGTAAGATAAGACGTCCGGTGCGTTTGTGTCTGGCGATGCGGCGGTGTTCGGGTTCCGCTGGCGGATGCAGGTTTTTCCGGTGAAGTGCGTGCTTGACAAGTGTACGCGGTTGGCTTCCTCAGTGTGGGAGTAACATCGTGTAAGAGAGGTGGAACCCGTAAAATTGTTGTTTGCGTGGTGGCTGGTAAGATTTGTTGCGGTAAGAAGTTTGCATGGTGGTAAAATGTCTTGTGAGTCTGCACAGGTAGCCGGAGGTGAGACTTCCGCGGTCGCGGCCCACCCAGTCCCTCGACGGTACGGAGGCCGGCCGACGGGTCCGCCAAACGACGAGATCACGCTTCCAGCACGGACTGCCGATGTTGGAGCCCCCGCGCTCCGGCTGCACTTGCGCTAGGGCGCGCCGCCTCGTAGGAAACTGTGAGGTATCAATGAATAACTCTGACTGCGATCGCGCGCTGCCGGCTTCGCAGCGCGGCGACGTTCTCGTGGGTAAGGACGTGGCACCAGACGGGTGCTCCGTATAGTGCCATCGACCGCACGGGTACCATCACCCTGCCTATTTCTGCCGTGAAGCAGTGGTGTATTTCGGTTTGAAGGGTGGGGCAGCGGTTGTAACTATACTGAGACCTTGGAACTTCTATCTCAAGGAGTGTGGTGCGTTTGCGCTGTGGATGTCTATGGGTTCCAGTAACCACTTAACACAAGGTGGGCTGTGAGCTCGTCCACACATTAATACGAAGAGCATAATCAAACGAAATTAGATACGAAGTTTAAAGGGCCGTTTAAAGTAGTTGAAGTATTGGATGGTGTCGATTTAATTTTGACTCTCACACATTCGCTTAAGGCTCGAGCTGCTACTTGCCTCACAAAAATACAGCCTGCAAAACCTGAACAACCTCCTCATCCGTGGGCGCCCGGCTCTCGCCTGCAAGTCAGCTGTTACGTGTGCGGTGATGCGAGCCATGTAGCTTCTGGGTGTTCCATGCGCTACAAGAAGAAAAACGACACTGCTCCAGGTGCTGTGGCAGGTCCAACCAGAGACGTCAACGTGTGTTCCAGAGCTTCAGTGTGTTACAGATAAGTGGTTTTGGCTCCCCCTTTATGTTCCATTCAGGGTCAGAATGTAGTCTTATAAAACAAAGCCATAGTAATTTATTCAATGGTAAGCGGTTTCATGAACAAGTCACCGTAGTCACCCTAGACACGTCCTTACGGATCCATCAGATCCAATAACTCTTGCATTAGATACCTTCAGCTCTAACACTAGGAGCAGGCTGAGGAACCCCAGTAATCGTACTCGTCGAACTCGACAAAGAGGTCGACGTGCAACCTAACCCATGCATCAGCCCACTGAGTTTCTCGCCGGATCTTCTCAGTGGGTCGCGATTCCGATCCAGTAGTAGATTCATTCGCGAAGCGATTGCTCTTGAGTTGTTAGGTCTCCTGCGGAGGCGCTCGGGCAGTTGTTAGCAAATCCCACCCCTCTTGGCTGAGCCTTTGCTCGCCCACCCGTCCTGGTGAAGCGGGAAAGGCCTCCGGGCCACCAGTAATCTTTCAATCATCTGCAGTTTTGGAAAACGATAGGTATAAGTTGAGACGTGTAAATGGTTCTAGTGTACAAAGTTCTCCATGAAAACTTACGCGAAGTACCTCGAGGCCCGTCAGGCCTACTAGAAATTTCTGAAATTTATAGTGACGATGACGTGACGGCGTACACAGATGGGTTAAGTAATCTTGTTCATGAAACTGATATTAATGATGACGACTCTATCACTGACAATAGAAGCGACATTTTTGTCCGCAAATAGCGATGCAGCAAACATAGTCTGTGGGTAGTGATACAATGTCTGTAAGCTCAGGCACCTCAGGTGCAGGTGTTGGAAATGTAGAAAACGATGGTCGGTCTCGCACTATTTCTGAAGAAATTCCGTATAAATGTTCTGGTTTAAGAAATGTTTTAACAAAAGCTACCGTACACGCAGATTAAAAAAAAAAAAAAGAGAATTGTATGTGGCTAGAGAGATGTTAATCCGGACTAGCAAAAAAAAAAGAGAAAAAAAAAGAAAAAAGTGTGAAGTCATTGAAGGGTCTGTCCGGTCCAATGGCTTGGCTATAGGGATTTTCATCCAGATTAGCCACAACAATTAGCTACAGGGATTGCGATCCGGTCTAGCATTATCCGGTCCAGTTCGAAAAACTGAAGGGATAACAATTCCGATTTAAGTTAAAAGGGACATACTTACATACCTGAAGAGATTTAAATGAACTGGCCCAGGTATGTAAGCAGTCAGTATTTATAGCCAGTATAGGATTTTCTGAAGAATTATGCGAACCGAACCGTATTAGATTGTTAATATCATAGACCACGTTTTAAGTTGCATCCGTTAATGTCAGGATGAACGAATACGCTTATTGTCTACAGAACAACCATAAAAAGGCGCACGAGGACGAGCGCATGTCAGTATGGCCGTGACGGCGTTAACAATATTTCTAATAAACATCACGTGCAACAGGCGTGACTCACACAAGCCGGGTGCGCCGGCCGTGTCGTTCCACTCGTGCAACAGAAGTGACTCATAAGCCAGCTGCGCCGGCTAGTATAAAAAGGCGGTGCGTGCCTTGCAAGAAACATTCGTTGGACTGCGCTTGCCTGGTGCACTTACTATATCCTTGTTACGTTGTGTGATTCAGTGACTGTTGTACGTACTGGTTAAAGTTGGACAAGTGTTAAAGTGAATTGTTAAGATAACATATTGTTGATTAAATCAGGAATCAAAAGGTGACATCGTTTTACTTGGTGTTCAACAAGATAATGTCTACCTTGAAGCTTACAAGTTCTTAACCTCAATTTGACAGACAACGGCTGCCCCACTGTTCAAACCGAAACGCATTACTGCTCCACGGCAGAAATAAGCAGGATATATTCGAGTGGAATCAAAAGACCCTTACCACCAGTAATTATGTAAGTTATAAATTTGGCGTGTCTTTGATTTTCATTACACGATGTTAACCCTTCACCGTGGAAGTCATTCATGAGAGCATTTGTCAAGTACGTATTTCATTAGAAAAATCGGTACCCGCCTGCGAGATTCGAATACTGCCACAGTCGCATCGTTCAATACGAATGACCCCGGCGTGTTATCCTTTACACCAAGGATAAGCAAAACACACGGCCCGCTAAGCATTTCTAACATTGAATTTGTTTTATCGACTTTCTCCCATCAATTTCTTTTTTTTGTTCTTCTTGTTTGTTTTTGACTTGCATTAAAATTGTGGAATCTTAATTATTAATAAGAGTTAATATATTATATGTGGCCTACCAAAAAAAATTAAAATTGGCCCATTGATTAAAAAGGATTTAGACCACTACCACTTATCGCGGAAGGTGTCATGCCTAGAATACATATTGACATTCGGAAAATAGTCAGTCAACAAATTTAGACCACTACCACTTATCGCGGAAGGTGTCATGCCTAGAATACATATTGACATTCGGAAAATAGTCAGTCAACAAACAAATCTTAATATATGGCACCTTTAGAATTGAGGTGGTTTAATCCAAAATTCTTCTTTTTTGCTACACATTCAAAATTGAAGAATTGTTTTGTTTATTTATTGTTTTTCGATTTTAATATTTTAAGGTATGTGCATGATGTAAAAAAAGACGGAAATAGTACCTTTGTCCTATTCTGGATTAAAAGAGACTGTTTAATTTTATAAACGGATTTTAGAATACATGTTATAAATCGTTCGAAGTAATCGTCAGAACTCATTTTCTTAAAATTATTAGTTAAGCCACTACAATTCTAAAGGTGCAATATCTTATACAACCACGTCACCAGTGGCCACAGATTTATCAATCAATTTGACAGTTAATTTTGACATGTCATAACATGATGACCTAGTGATTATGCTAGCGTGCGGTCTGGATGACACTTGTCATCCACAGATTCGGTAGAATCTGGCGCCAAGTTCCGTTCAAAAATCCCGTTGTAAACGGAGCGCCAGACTACCGACTGTGTTTACTGTGAGCAGAACAGTTTTTTGAGGTTGAGGTTGCGAAATTTTATTTAATTCTACGGTACTTCTGGTTCCTAAATTTTATATTATATCAATCACTCACAACTTTATTTTACTGATATTAACTAGTTATATCAATTACAACAATTAATCTACTTGAAATTATTAATTTTATCACCACAAACTATGGCTCGCTCAAAAATTTCGATCCTGACTTTTTTCGATGTAAAAAGTGACATGCCACAGACTATAAATATTCGAGAATGGTAATCTACGGCCGCCAGGGTGCGCTGGAATGATTCCTATTTGTAATGGATTTTATGACCTGGTAACTGAGACCTTTAAGTCATGTCTTATTTTAATTTATATTCATATTTTTATGAAAAATGATATTATGGAGTGAAATGAAATGTGATATTATGGAGTGAAATGAAATGAAGATGATTAATTTGAGACATTAATCAAAAGGGATGAAATGAAATGAGATGAGATGATATGGAATGAAATATAATCTCAGTAAAATGGTGGTGGTCATTTACTAAGATCTCAGTGGACTTTTTGGAGGAAACCGAGAAGTTACGTACAGCGGCTTTGTTTCATTTTCCCACGTTTGTGCACTTTCACAGATATTAAACAGTTAATAAACCACTATTATTACACATTTAAACCCGAAGAAACACTAAATAGACAAATTAAAACAAATCACACAACTTCACACCTCGCGTTCCCGCCAAAAAGTCATTATTCCTACATAAACTGTAGCTTCAAGGGGATAGTTTGCAGTTCTTATTGAACGGTTTATACATTAAATAACGTTAATGTTTTTACTGTTAGTATTTTAGTTTAAGTACTGCCGAAGCAAGTACTGTTGTTACTGTTGGAGAAACAATTTTGTTTTGTAATGTAATACCGAAATACTTTACGAGATGGCGTTACAAAAAATCCCTTCCCAAAACTATAAAACCGTTGTGATTGTCTACGAATAATAAATAATATAATAACTAATATTTATTCGTAGGTGATTGTTTAAGATGCTATGAATATTTCGGTTTTGATTTCATCAAAATAACTTGAACTTTACTACTGAATTCCGATGAAAATTCTAATTAAGGCTGAGCTAAGTTCAGCTTTTTATTTAAGCCTCTTACTGTAGTTTTTAAATTACATTTATGCGGATTGATGTTTCAAGGCTTTCAGATTTTAATTTTAAATTCTGAAATAATTAAGAACAGCGTCATCTACCCTTCACATTTGAAACAAAATTTAATTCGGTTTAAAATTGTAAAAGTTGATGTTGATTATTATTACACTGTAACGCAGCGTTCCGTTTCGCGGGGCAACAGCAGCCAAAGGGAATGTGACTCAGGTCCGTGCCGCGACGACCCACCCCGCGCTACCCGCGCCCGCGCATCTGTTGCATCATTCGCACCCCCAATTATGGCAATTAGTCCCATAGATTATACACTTAATATATACGAGATTAGATTAGTGCGCGCCAGACTTTGAAGCGGAATACACGCGTCCCCGGTCGATACCGGAACTGACAACCCGAGAGTCTCATGCCAGTCGGGCACCTAACATTAAACTGGCAGCCCAAGCGCGGGCCCTTTAACTAGTATTTCGGAGTGAATCTACGTAATTACGACACGTACTCGTCGTCAGTCACGGCGTCAATCCGATTTTCAAGACGTTGAAGAAGAAATTGGTTCAACCGCGGGACCGACGACAACATTTACCGCAAACAACATGGCGTCATTACAAGAAAGTCAAATGGCAGCATTCGAACGCCTACTCGACCGAGTTTTTGAGCATAAAACTCAACTCGAATCATCAGCAACACCGACGTCGGAGCCGACATCGCCGCCTTCCTCGACGCCCGCTCACCATTCTGGGAACTTCGCGTCATGCACGGCGTGGTTCAGCGGAGCGCCCGGCGACTCACTCGACGGTTTCCTTGACGCGGTCGAATCATACAAAGATTGTGCTGACGTAGGACACGCCATCGCGTTACGAGGACTCTCGATGTTACTAAACGGAAATGCAGCCATGTGGTGGCAAGGCGTTAAAGCTAGCATCACTTCCTGGGACGACGCTTTATCATCGTTACGAAGCGCTTTCGGTGATTGCAGACCGCCCCATCGAGTCTACTTAGAGCTCTTCAAAATGTCGCAAGGACAAAGAGAGAAGACGGAGATCTTCGTTGCCAGAGCACGAGCCCTGCTAGCTCGACTCCCACCTGGTGACCTTAGTGAGAAAGTTCAAATTGATATGCTTTACGGCCTTCTACACCGTCGTGTTCGTAAAAGCTTAAGAAGAGACGAAATAACTTCATACGACACGTTATTAAAGAAAACGCGCCATATCGAGGACTCCATCTACGAGACCAGTCCGCCTGAATTTATTCATCATCCTCAGCGAGCGACGCCACGTTCATCGGGTAGTACCGTAGGCGAAGTTCCCGCCGGTGCTTCGACTTCGGCGCGGATGACGCCGCGGAAAATATTCAACTCGGGCGCCGCTGGCGGCCCGCCACGCGACGACAGCGCTGCGCCGAGCACCGTTCGAGTCCCCGCGCCTCGCTACACGAACACTGATAATGTATCATCTACGTCGATTGTTAAAAGACTGTTCTGTGTTTATTGCAAAAAGTACGGACATATTCGTGATGAGTGTTTAAAATTAGCGTCAAAAACGAAATTCGACAACGAAAATACGCAAGCTGTATCCTCGTGTTACGGGTGTGGTACCAAAGGTGTTACTCGGTCTCAGTGTACAAAGTGTAACGCAAGTTATTACGCCGTCGACGCTGCACGGACCCGATCAGTCACATCCGATTTACCTATTGGTAAAGTAAATACACATCTGTCAAGTTCAGTGAACTCTATTCATCGCGACAGCTCGTTGCATACAGCTTGCACTTCAAACACCGTAAAGTCGTCCATTTATATTAATAATCGTAAACAATGTTTTGTTGATAATGAAAATAATTATTATCCTACCGATTTTAAGGCGATTCTTCCTCCGCGCTTTTTCGGTACAGTGTGCTTAGTGCGAGTTTTGTAACGCTGTCGATAGCGAGCCAGTTTGCTCAAATTTGTATGCAATTGGAACAGCGCCCCTAGCGGCAAACGTACCCGGTGTTATTTTGTGAGTGCGAGTTCATATTAACGTTGTGATCTCGTAACCGAGTAATTTTATCGAAATGAGTACCACGAATGACATTTGTGCGAGTGCGTGTTACAAATTAGTGGGTTTTAACGTTTCGATCGAGTATTTCTTTAGTAGTTCTATTTTTCCAACTAGAGAGGCAAAAGTATCATGCCATAAAGCCTAATCTTTTTTTATGAAAAATGATAATATGGAGTGAAATGGATTTGATTAATTTGAAGCATTAATCAATTGGCATGGAATGAAATGAAATGAGATCAGATAATATGGGATAAAATATAATCTCTGCAAAATGCTGATTATATACTGAGATTTTTTTCAGTGGACCTTTTCGAAGACTTCGAGAAGCTACGTCCAGCGGTTTTGTTAATTTTTTTTAAATTTTTGCACTTTCACAGATACTATACAGTTAATAAACCCACGTTACTTTGTTATTGCATAGATGGATGGACGAGCTCCCGGCCCACTTAATCTTAAGTGGTTACCGGAGCCCATAGACATCTACAACGCAAATGCCGCCTCCCACCTTGAGATATTAGTTCTAAGGTCTCAGTATAGTTACAACGGTTGTCCCACCCTTCAAACCGAAACGCATTACTGCTTCACGGCAAAAATAGGCAGGGTGGTGATACTGACCCGTGCGGACTCACAAGACGTCCTACCACCAGTAATTACGCAAATTAATTTTGCGGGTTTGATTTTTATTACATGATGCTATTCCTTTACAGTGAAAGTCAATCGTAAACATTTGATAAGTACGTATTTCATTAGAAAAATTGATACCCGCCGGCGGGATTAGAACACCGGTGCATTGCAAGATACGAATACACCGGACGCCTTAACCTTTAGGCCAGGACGGTCTCAAAATTACACTTATACACGAAGAAATATTAAATACGCATAAACTAAGAAACATTAAATAGACAAAATAAAACAATTCACACAATTTAGCTCCTCGCGGTCCCTCCAAAATGTCTTTTCATCTTTTTTTCCTAGTTGTTCAATTGTAAATGAATAAATCAAAATCAAATCGAGTTTACGTTCTATACGGTGAAAAATGAAGAATTGTGAGTGTGAGTTGAGATATGCTACTCGCTTCGCAGGGCGTTTATTCACCGAGAGCAGCAATAATATTATTTCTCGTATATTGGTAGCACGTGATGTTTTGGCATTAGACCGTCTAAATGAAATACAACGCGTTTTAACAGCATTTTAATGGGAACCGACTACTTTCAAAATTATTCGGGTAATGTCACGTGTTCAATACTATTTTGTACCTTTAGAATTAAAGTGGCTCAACCCAAAATTCTTAGTTTCTGCTAAACTTCAATATTGTAATACAATAATTGTATTTTTTTAGTTTTTCGGTTTAAACACTTTAAGGCATGCCATTTTATTTGAAAAAGACAGAAAGAGTACTTTGTCCTTTTCTAGACTAAAAGAGACTGTTTAATTTTATAAGCTGATAGAATAATATAGAAAAGAATAATAGGATACCCTCTAATCGTCACATTGGAAAAAGGTATGGCTTTATCATTTTATCATTTAAATTATTTTTTATTGCACTTATAAAACTAATTTAATTTACAATATGTAACTACATATATCTATAACTAATCCGTACTTGTCAAATTCCTCATAAATTGTCAATATTCTTAATAAAATTCCTATTAATAATATACAAGTGCAAATGTTGAGCTGCTTGCTAGAAATGATATAATAGTGTTTTGTTTTTTTGTTGTTTCCTTGTAGGCTGCCTGTAATAATCTAAATCTGTGTGAAAGGCAATAAATGATTTTATTATTATCTACTAATGGTAGTCCAGTGGTCGAAATTTGACCATAATTTATTTAAATTTTAAGTTTGAACATTATTATAGTTCTATTGTCACCTTTCTATTATCATCATTTCTATAATAATCATTGCTCTATGTCGCCAAGGCTACATTATAGAAAAATAATATTAAAGACAAAAAATCTATTCTCAATTTGACCACAGATTGATAAATCAATAAACAAAAAAAGTATAAATGCATGTGTGTGTGTGTGTGTGTGTGTCAAATACATGGTAATGTGTGTAAGGTTTTTTTATTCATTTAGTTTATTTTTTTATTGTTTATGCACAATTAAAAAAAAATATTAGCAATCTGCACTACTTCTCTATATTTTCTATAAGTGGGAAATTTCATACTTCTCCGTCCGCGCAATTTTCGTAAAAAGGAGTACAACATTTTTGCTTCACGTATTACCTACTTAAAATGTAGGTTTTTAATAATAATACATAAGTGTTTTGAAATATAAAACTAATCTTAAATTTTTTAGTTATACCATTTCCATTCTAAGGGTGCAATTTCGTAAACAAACTTTGCCGTAATGGCGTAACCTTTAAAATACACGAAAACTGCCCAGCATAAACATATTTTTTTAGTAACTTTAATAGAAGTATTAGAATTAGAAGTTTATTATAGAATTTATTTAATTGTAATTACATATTTAGACATACTTAACATAATTAATCTTGAAATAGGTAATTATTTCAGCTTTTTTTAATTAAGGAATTATGTTTTACATAGGTTTAATCATTTACCCGTTGAATGTTTATAAAATGATTGTATTTACGGTAATAGTGTTGATGATCTTCATTAGGTGGCCTAAATATACTAAAATTATTACGAGCATCCATCCTTATTTATAAATGTGTAAAGAAGCAAAATTATTATTACATTGTTCAAATTTCTATATAATTTATAAATATAAATCTGTACGTATGTACCTGTAAATATGTATATTGCGCGCGCGTGTGTGTGTGTGTGTGTGTGTGTGTGTGTGTGTGTGTGTGCGCGTGTGTATGTGCGTGTGTGTATATATTTCTATAATAGATAGGTACACAGTATGCAATTCATTTCGAAATTATTCTTGCCCATCTAATGGTTGTCTGGAAGAGATCACTCTTAGCGATAAGACCAAGAAAGAATGTTTCACAATATTTATTCATTTTGTGTACAATAAAGAATACTCTTTCACTGGTGGTAGGACCTCTTGGGAGTCCACACGGGTAGGTACCACCACCCCGCCTATTTCCGCCGTGAAGCAGTAATGCGTTTCGGTTCGAAGGGTGGGGTAGCCGTTGTAACTATACTGAGACCTTAGAACTTATATCTCGAGGTGGGTGGCGCATTTACGTTGTAGATGTCTATGGGCTCCAGTAACCACTTAACATCAGGTGGGCTGTGAGCTCGTCCATCCATCTAAGCAATAAAAAAAAAAACAACTCTATCTCACTCTCTCTCTCTCATCAAACAACTCTTTAAAAAAAAGCAATGATTTAATAAGAATTAAATGAAAAAGCAAAGAATTAATATGTATTTACAACTAGCTAGACGTCTATAAAATTTTCTAACCGAAAAAATATATGTGTATAAACCATTAGAATAGATAAAACCTTAAAAAACAACTTTATTATTAAAAACGAAAGAAAAAATCTTGATATTGTATTGGTTTCACGGCAAAAATTTTAGTGACTACTTAACTTGCTTGAAAGTGAAGAAATACTCTCAAAATCCATTAATTTGCAACTCGCACTCGCACATACAATAATCGAGAGGCTCACTTCGGTAAAGCTATTCGATACATGAGACAGCAACATTAACAAACCTTCTCTCTCCCACAAAATGAGATTCATAAGCTTACCACTAGGTGGCACTGATACAACCTCACACAAATTAAACATATCATTAACATCGACTGAGTAATTAAAAAAACTCGCACTAAGCACAGGTACATTACCCATTACCCGAATAATTATAAATATCGTTAGAAAGCTTGGCATTTCAATTAAACGCCTTAAAAAAACCCTTGCGTGCTACCAATATAAAAGAAAAAATTATCGCTTCTCAAGATGAATAAACGTCCTGCAAATCAAGTAACTCGCACTCAGAGCTCCGCACGTTTCACCGTGAAGAGCGTACACTCGATGCGAGTCATTCGATTCGATTTTTGAAACTCGCACTAAGCCTACTGATAACAAGGTTAGACTTCAAAATTATTCTAGACTTAATCATAATATAAACAATAATATTAGTTCTAGGAATAGGTCCCTGATGCGTTACTTGAGTGGTACCGAACCAAAACATAGTTATTCCGAGGTACCAAGTGGCCGCGATAGGGTGACCATGATGAACGAAAATAGGGTGACCATGGAAAACGTCGGACATTTTTCGACAATTAATTCTAATGTGAAAAGTGTTGCCAAGAGTAACTCTACTGAGCACCAGGTTAGGTTAAGACCAATTTTAAGTGTTCAAATGTTAGGTATACGAGGTAATGCTTTGTTGGATACGGGAGCTAAGAGTAGCGTTGCCGGAGCGTTGCTTTATGAATTGCTGTTAAAGCATAACCATCCGTGTGAGGAAACCAGGCGTCGGGTGAGGCTTGCAGACGGTTCCGCGCGCACCCGCCGAGTTTTGCTCACTACTCTAGAAGTAAGGATAAGTCCCGAAAGGTCAGTAACCCTTGAATTTACTGTTTTTCCAGATGCTCAAAATAATGAATCTTTGCTTGGCATGGATTTTTTGGTGGCGGCAGGTATTGTGCTTGACTTTGCTTCATCCACTTGGCATTTTTCGGGAAAACGGGTTACCTATCCAATTGAATATGAGTGCCCTAAGCCATGCATGTTTGCTTCTACTGCTGACTTCCTGCGTGATGATAAGGGTTCTATGCTTGGCTCCGATGAACGGCAGCAGCTATCACATTTATTGCAGGAGAATGGAGACATCTTTAGGGTGGGGAGAGCCCCAACCCTTTACGCCGAGCACCACATTGATACCGGTGATCATCCGCCTATATCGGTACCGCCGTATAGGCTCACTCCTGTGCTTCAACAGCGAGGAGAGGTTCTCGCAATCGATTTGTTCGGGCCACTGCCAGAAGGAGAGCAGGGGGAGCGATGAGTACTCCTGGTAGAGGATGTAGCTACAAGATGGGTAGAACTCTACGCACTTGTTGATGCCACCGCCGTGGCTTGCTCCCGAGTCCTACTGGAAGAGTATTTCCTTCGTTATGGCTTGCTTATGCGTCTAGGGGTGTAACACGTAAGTTCATGCCACGACGGGATGGCCCGTATCGCGTAGTAAAGATAGTTAGTCCTACAACGTACTTCATAGCAGACTTGTCAAACAATGTCATCGGCAAGTATCACACCGCGGATTTAACCCACTCTCCGTCAAATTCAAGTACGGATCCAATTATGCCAAAGAGGCAGAGAGGAAGGCCGCGTCCTCAGACTAACAGTCCCAAGTTGGACTCGGGACGCGTTCCCAACTTGGAGGGGGAGTATGTAACGCAGCGTTCCGTTTCGCGGGGCAACAGCAGCCAAAGAGAATGTGACTCAGGTCCGTGCCGCGACGACCCACCCCGCGCTACCCGCGCCCGCGCATCTGTTGCATCATTCGCACCCCCAATTAGTGCGCGCCAGACTTTGAAGCGGAATACACGCGTCCCCGGTCGATACCGGAACTGACAACCCGAGTGTCTCATGCCAGTCGGGAATCTAACATTAAAACACTAATTAATTGAGCGTTTCATTAGCTTTTAAGCTGAGTGACTATTTATAATTTATTTTTATTAAGTAATAAATGAGCAAAAAATAATACTTAACAAAAAGATATGAAATCCGAACAAAAACAGTTTCACTGTAAAAAATTGCGCCAAGTCCACGTTTATAAAACTCATCTCAATAACATTTGCACTTTACAAAAAAAAGAAGACTTCAATAGCTTTCATTCTCTACAAAAATATGTGAAATACAAAAAAATACCAAGAAACCGTCATAAAGATGAAAAAATTAAAAAAAAAATGTTGAAAATTTAAAAATAAAAAAATAAAATTTTTATCGTGCTTGGCGCGCGTCATTGAGTACCCCAAAATTTTTCGGAAGAATTTCAACCCGAGAAAAAAACCATTTTGCTTTAATATACAGTGAAAGCTGAAAAAGTTACCCAGGTTGTCTTTTTCGCTCTTGTTAGCGTTTTATGAGAAATTGAGACAGAACTACGGTAATTTTCAACAGCTCTCACTATATACCTATGGGCTATTATATGCCAAATCGACCACTTTTGCGTCCGATCCCTTTAGATTCAGCTGAAACTTTATTATTCTTTTCTACCCTTTGAAAAACATCTTTGAGAATTTTTTCAAATGTTTTGAAGCCAACGTATACATACGTATCGACTCGTAAGTAGTTTGTATTTCTATAAGCGAACACGAGAGGGTGTTTAGTTCAAATCATAAAAGATGAGTGGGAAATGAAAAAAATTCAAATAACATACGTATGAGATGTCGATTTTACTTAACTTTTGTAAAACTTATTATGAAATAATAATTCATTAATTACATTTATGCATTTCATAGGTTGACCTACTTATAAATTTCTAAACATTGAAAGGATGTTCATTTATCCTGAAAATTTTGGGGTACTCAATGACGCGCGCCAAGCACGATAAAATTTTTATTTTTTTATTTTTAAATTTTCAACATTTTTTTTTTAATTTTTTCATCTTTATGACGGTTTCTTGGTATTTTTTTGTATTTCACATATTTTTGTAGAGAATGAAAGCTATTGAAGTCTTCTTTTTTTTGTAAAGTGCAAATGTTATTGAGATGAGTTTTATAAACGTGGACTTGGCGCAATTTTTTACAGTGAAACTGTTTTTGTTCGGATCTAAGTTACAATTACGAGTACATTTTAGTTTAAATTTATAAAAATCAAAATTATAAATAGCGATGAATTAAGAGTTCGACCTCATGCCTCATGCCGACCTCAAGATGTATAGAAAGATTCATTCATACGTGAACTTTTATTTAGACAATCAATGAACAGACAGCATGACACGAATAAAGATAATTAATTCCAATAAGGCAACGTAATAATTCAACGATAAAAATATTTTAAATTAGACCTATTATAAATATTCAGATGTTTCAAGTCGTTGCGTTGAAAAAAAGTCAAAATAGGCAGATGCACGCGAGTTGTTTTTTTTTTTTGGAACGAATTCTCTTACGGGACGATACGGGGGGTTTTTTTTTATTGCTTAGATGGGTGGACGAGCTCACAGCCCATCTGGTGTTAAGTGGTTACTGGAGCCCATAGACATCTACAATGTAAATGCGCTACCCATCTTGAGATATAAGTTCTAAGGTCTCAGTATAGTTACAACGGCTACCCCACCCTTCAAACCGAAACGCATTACTGCTTCACGGGAGAAATAGGCGGGGTGGTGGTACCTACCCGTGCGGACTCACAAGAGGTTCTACCATCAGTAAAAGTACCCTAACCAGGAAAAAACGTCCGTAACGTAAGATTTTTATTAGTAATGCACACAGTGTACGGCTTAACTTTGTAATAACGTACAAAAAATAATATATTTTTTTATCATTCATTGACCACGATCTCAGAGGGTTCGTTTGCGCAGTACACTAACTCTTATGCAAACAACCGTGAATGAATGAAGTGTACCACAATAAGTTCGCACGTTACCGAATGACCGTGGGTTGTCGCGAAACCTCCAGTTTTATTTTCTTTATACCTTGAATAGAATATTACGGGTGGTAGAACCTCTTGTGAGTCCGCGCGGGTGGGTACCATCACCCTGCCTATTTCTGCCGTGAAGCAGTAATGCGTTTCGGTTTGAAGGGCGGGGCAGCCGTTGTAACTATACTTGAGACCTTAGAACTTAACATTTTCGTCGTAGATGTCTATGGGCTCCAGTAACAACTTAACACCAGATGGGCTGCGAGCTCGTCCACCCATCTAAACTATTAAAAAAAATATATTAAAAAATATATTTTTGTAATAAGGAACTTCGTTCCTATCCGGTGTCCCACGTTCTTCGGGGTCGTCGTACTCCCTTACGGGGGCACGGAGCGGGCCTCGGGGTAAACCCCACTACCCGGGCAGACGCTCCCTGCCACATAGGGCAGGGGTGAAATGGGTGCAAGACTGGATTGGGGGGGGGGCTGTTCGCAGCGTGCTTCGGCACACTACATCGACAAAAATACATACATATATATAATACGACGGGCTTGATGATGCAGGAGGAGTGATGCCCGTGGACGACGCTCCCCGGCGCCGGCTGCCGTCCTCTGCTTCCTAATGCTAAGATTTTTTTTTTTCCTTATTATCTAACTACAACTAACTACTAACTAAACTAAACTAACTAAACTACTATATACAACAGGGACAACAGTCAGCAACCGTGGGGCCCGCCACCGGCCCCATGCCGCGGCCCCACCTCTACAAACCAGAGGAGGAGCCGCGGCACTAGTTTGGCGCTCACCCGTTCTGGGCTCCCCAAAAGGGGAAGACCATCGCGGGGAGGGACCGATATTAAACACTCCCCAGACGGGGGAGTGGTCCACCCAACGGGGGTGGAAAATGGGTCCCCATAGGGGGGCACCCCAACGATGTGGGGGGAAGTGAAGAGTGTGGACAGCTCAGTCCCATGGGGGCACTCATTATGAGCACTCCCATATCACTCCGGTTAAGCCGACTATCTTACCATAGCCGGGGGTTCCAGTAGCTCCCTTGGTAGCGCCCGACCATCAGGTGGTCTGGCGTGCAAGGGAGCTATATTGTGGAGGTGCTCGTGGGGTCCACCGTCAGCCCGCTCGTAAAGATTACGAGCTAGCCTCCGGATGAACTCCTCGAGCGACTCCACATCTAGATCCCGGGCGATTACGTCATTTCTGACGTAACGCCCTGCTCCGACTATCGTGCGAAGAGCCAGATTTTGCTGGACCTGTAACCTCGCCCGCATACCCTGCGGGATGAGGTGATACCAGGCCTCAGCTGCGTACGTGATACGGGAACGGACATACGTCTTATAAATGCCGAGCTTAGTCCTGACCGGCAACCTGGAGGCCAACACCGGCCGGAGGAGGAATCTCGCACAGCGAGCGGCCGCCAACGCCTTATTGGCGTGGGCGGTCATCCTCAAACTCCGGTCGATATCGACCCCCAAGTACCGGACGCTGGATCTAAACTCGACATTAGCGCCACGGAGACTGAGCTGTCCCGGGACGACTGTTGTGCGGACCGGGCCGAAGAGGATAGCCGCAGTCTTCCCCACGTTGACCGCGACCCTCCATCGGTCCAGCCACTGGGGCAGTAGGTCCAAAAGCCTCTGCATCCTCAAAATGGCCGCAGAGGGGACGTTGGATGACGAGAAGTAGGCGCTGTCGTCGGCAAACAGCGCCAACTTCACGTCTACTTCCCACGCTTGGAGGTTACCCTCGAGCGTGGGAATGTCGTTGGTGTAGAGAGCGTAGAGGAGTGGGGCCAGGACGCTTCCCTGCGGAACTCCGGCCGTGACTGGGCGCACCGACGACTTGGCGCCCTCGACCGCGACAAAGAAGGATCTTCCCTCCAGGTACGACCCCAGCAGTCGCACGTAGGCGTGCTGGAGGTCCGTGTTCTGCACCAGCTTGTGGATCAGTCCCGCATGCCAGACACGGTCGAAGGCTTTCTCGATATCGAGAAAGACTGCGGCCGTGTACTGGCGCGCGTTGGACCGATCCGCCAAGTGATGCATGACGCGGACCAATTGCAGCGTTGTCGAGTGACCGCTGCGAAACCCGAACTGCTCGGGTCTGGGAAGGATGTGCGGCGACACCCTTCTCAGCAGCAGCCTCTCGAACAACTTGCCCACATGCGACAGCAAGGTGATCGGACGGTAACTGGAGGGATTTCTCCTATCCTTGCCGGGTTTGGGGAAGGCGATAACCTTGCCCAATTTCCAAATTCCCGGGAAGTGTCCTGTGGACAGAATGGAATTGAACAGCCGTGTCATGTATGACACGACCGTTTGGTGTCCCACGACACTACATCTCTTTGTTTTTAATAACCTCTTGTATTTACAGCCCCAAATGAATCAATTTGCTGTTGGCTCCGGCTCAGACTCATCGAACTAGCTACGCACAATCACAGAAAGCAGCGGTAAATCAATTACAGGCGACACACGAGTCGCACATAATGAGAGTTGACTGACGTATCAGCAGACGCAGGCTTGTCGCTGCGACAGACAATCAGAGCGGAACGCCAGCGTATGTACCGTCCATTAATGGGATGTAGGATTAGCCGAGAAATGTCACGCGCGTCACGTGTTTCCATGTGTGGTCAGTATTAAGATAGTGTTAATCCTAAATGTCAATGAATCGCCGATCGCTTGAAAGTAACAATGGTATCGTGGCGATGGGAATAATAACATGGAAGAAAATTTAGGGGCATATTTTTTTAATAGCCGGGCTAGGGAAACGAGAATAAAAAAAAAAATTACCTTCTAGTTCGGCTCTGTATTAAAGTGTATTTTTTTAAGTAAACAACTATAATTGTCTTTAATAATAATAATAATAATAATAATACCTCAAAGAAACTCTCTACATAACTCTCCAAAAAGCCGCAATCTTGAATACATGTAGAATAGTCAGGAAATTCTTGCAGATAGACGACAACGAAATTGCCCCTCATAATAACATACCGTCAACATAAATTTTCCTTACTACACGCTGCATTCACTTGATTTAGGCCCGTGGATGTGGTTCAGACTAGCCAAAGTGCTAAGAAAAGATTACCTTTCTGAAAAAGAATAATAATAATTAAAAAAAACAGAAAATGAGCCCCGCCCCAACAAAATCTTTGCCTGTTTGTAAAGATATTATTAATATTTTATTAATGCAATGTCACAGTCAACATAAACATTTTACTGGTGGGTCGACATCTTCTGAGTCCGCACGGGTAGGTACCAACACCCTGCCTATTTCTGCCGTGAAGCACTAATGCGTGTCAGTTTGAAGGGTGGGGCAGCCGTTTTAACTATACTGAGATCTTATGAACAGAACTTATATATCAAGGTGGGTGGCGCATTTACGTTGTAGGTGTTGTTGTAGATGGGCTCCGGTAACTACTTGACACCAGGTGGGCTGTTAGCTCGTCCAACCATCTAAGCAATAAATAAAAACAGTAGATAAATCAATCACAATGTCATTTGACTTAAGGAACGTTGTTAAATAGTTATATAGATTAAACATATGAGTCGACTATTATCAAAGCCGGCAATGTGACTTTTGGACAATTATTGGTAAATCAGAAAAACGAATTGTTGACTTTGTATTCCATTGGCAGTCACAAAACTCTTCTGAACGACATCTTAGATAAATAACAGGTTAAGTATTAACCTTTATTTAATGCAGGTTTTGAACCGTATTCTTTGAAGGAGACGATTATATTCAAATCAATCTGTATTGACATATCAATAACATTTTTTTGTCCAATAGCACAGATTGCCACCTTTGATAATAGACGACTCATATAGACTAGTCATACAGTTGTTCATTGAGTCTGTAATTCTATTGTCGTTGTATGCTTATACAGTTAAAGCTCTTTATTAGCGTAGCTTTAGTAGCGTAGCGTATACGTTCAGTGAAGATGCCGCGAACTCAGAAACCGTGAATATGGAAAAGCACGCTTACAAAGGAAATTCGGTTGCATACCTACATATTGGGATTCTTTTTATCAATGTAAATGTACCGACTAGATCCGCAAATAGTGAAAACGCGAATGAACGAAGTGTGAATATGGAGCTTTTACTGTATTTGAAAGCGAAGAGAAAATCGGCTGGTGTACCTACTCGAATTAATACATTTTGTAGTGTATGGGGAATGCTATATTGAATTGGGTTTGAGGTGATCTTGTTATCTTGTTGATACCACTGCACAACTCATCATCAGAGCAGAGTTCATACATATTACCTAAAACTGCTGCGTTCATTCACAGACAGTTTCCAGGAATATATTAACAAAACTTAATAAATTCATAACTATTCCGTTAAAATTCCCAAACAGCATTTGCCGAAACCTTAACTTGCAACACGCACTGGTCAGTAATTGTCCTGACCTCGAGAGAGAGAGAGAGAGAGAGCATTCCATAGCAGAACATACTGCATGACAAAAGAATTACGAACATAACTAGAGCTATGTGTGATACAACTAATTAATAGGCTACAGAGGGAACGGAGGGAATCATGGTTGGACTGAAGATATTGGAAATAGAGAGTTAGGCAGGAAGAAGGTTTGGGAGACACAAATAAGGAATAAAGAGTCGTCAGAGTGTTTTAATGTATGAGAATAAAATTTGTCGATGCTAAAGTTCAATAAAGGCACTGGCATTTCATATCGTATATGTTTATTATATAGTTCGCAATTTTTCTTAGGCCAAGTACTAACTACAGTCACATCTCTTAATACTGGTTCTATCCGTTAGACCGCGACGATTTCACACAAATACCACTGATAATACAAAATATCGAAATACAGACATTGCATAAGCGAAATTAATAAAGATAGAATCAATTAATCCTTTTTTAATATCAGAACAATTTTCTTCTGTGCTCGGACAGTAATAATATTATCTCATTAAGATTAGTTGCGAACTTGTCAGAAAACCTATCCAATTACAAGAGTTGCTCATCTGCAGTTCGAGGCTATTAAGTGTAAAGAAAACAGATTGTAGCGACAGCGATGATTAATCAAATATATATTACAATTATATGCACTTACTAGCGACCTCGCTTCGCTTCGGAAACTGTAATTTATTATTGATTTCTCCACTATTGAATGGATGTTAATATAAACCTTCCTCTTCAATCACTCTATCTATTAAAAAACACCGCATCAAAATCCGTTGCGTAGTTTTAAAGATTTAAGCACATATAGGGACAGAGAAAGCGACTTTGTTTTATACTTTGTAGCGATTATCATAGTCGGTCGATTGTCGAGCTCTGTCTGCCTCGTGTTAAGCATTTATTGGCTATGGACAGAAATAAAAATGTGCCGCAACCTACTTTGACACATGAAGTTCGATTGTATAACAGGTGTCCCATCCTTAAAGCCGAAATGTATAATAATTTTTTACCATGTAATCTGCAAGCTTGCCTTCGCATCTAGTGTAATAAATAAACTCACAATACGTTTCACTATCAAACAGAGAGAGATATTTGTTCTATTACAAACTTATACAGTAAGTTGGAAACACATTGATTAATCATTATTAGCCCTTTGACTAAAATGTACGTCACCGGTTTCCTAAATGGCGCACTGCAGTAATTATTTCGATTTCTGTTACTAAGCGCCTGGATTGCTTAATTTTGATTCGATTAAGACCCAAAAATAGTTTTAATTATTTAATTTTGACATAATTAAACAAACATTTTTTGCTGTAATTTTTCATCACACGATGTTATTGTTTCATCTTCAACGTCAAAATAATTTTGTTAATTACGTATGGTAGCTGCCTGCGGAATTAAAACACGTATAGTCGCATCGCTTAATACGGGTATACCGAGCAGCTTTAAATATTTTAAGTAGCTGGTATTCACTTAGTAATAATAGTATCTAATAATAATCTATAATAATATCTAAATGATAATATCTAATATCTATCGATATAATATCTCACAGGTTTCGTTAGTGACTGACAGCAGCTTGTTCATCCATCTATCGCAATAACATAAAATCATACAAATGTAGTAGACAAGTCAGATCAATAGGAAACACGTTTTCAATAAAACCAACGATCGTCATACAACTAAAGTTGCTTCTCTATTGCGCACTCGATTTATGTAATAGGGGTGGCGAGCTTCTTATTAGCGTGTTCGCCGCGTTACTTGTCAGAGATATGACTGATGGAGTGTTCGTACGTGATAAAACGAGAAAGGACCCACGTTAAGGCGTTCGAGCCCGAAATTACGTTATCAATATTTAACATCTGCTCCTCATTATTGCTTTGAGGTTGTGTCGAACGCTTCCGTGGTCCCGTGCTACATGAACGTTCCCACTGGTACACCACCATGTTTGGTTCGTAGAATCCGAATGCTCTTTGATCTTGAATCATTTTGTTACGAAAGATTGCGGTGAGTTTCTTGGTAAAGCCTACTTTAGTTTAATGAAGACTGTTGGATCTCTGTGATTTTTGTCTTGAATATATTAATATCCTCCACCGTTTTTCATACTTGAGCACAATTTATGATCAAACGATTTGTGGTTAATGAATGCTTTAAGAAAACAATTTGCAAAACTATAATTTTTATGTTTATAAAAGAAAAAATAACAAATGTAGGCTTGTTTTAAACGGGTATACCAACTAGTATTACGTGGCTGAAGGTGTCGATCCAGATCACCTCAGTACGAATGAGGTGATCTGGAACCCTATTTTTCCCGCGAAGCTATCGTTCTTTTTACAACTTTTTATTTATTGCTTAGATGGGTGGATGATTTTACAGCCCACCTGGTGTTAAGTGGTTACTGGAGCACATGGACATCTGCAACGTAAATGCGCCACCCACCTTGAGATATCAGTTCTAAGGTCTCAGTATAGTTACAACGGCTGCCCCACCCTTCAAACCGAAACGCATTACTGTTTCATGACAGATATAGGCCGGGTGGTGGTACCTACCCGAGCGGACTCACAAGAGGTGCTACCACCAGTAAAAATCTGATAGAATATCTCTGAGAAGCACTTTTATACATGAAAAGAGTGAGACAAACAATACAATATGGACTAGTTATTATCAACGAAATATAAATATAAATAAGGAAGATCAATTAACAATTATTGTTAGCAATTAATATTACACCGAAATTAGGAATGGATGTTAAGGGAGATGCACATTTAAAGAAGATCATTATATTCAATTGAAATATTATTATACATTGTAACTTAATTAAATATATTAAGATGGATGGATCATCCAAGATAATGCTAATGCGGTTTCCAGACGTTACAGTTTCAGGTCTAGATTAAACAGGACTTATATAATGTTCTCCAAACAAAGCAACTTGAAATTGAAAATAAGCCTTCGTGGTCATTAAAATTCGAAATATTAATGCAAGAAACACCTTCAAGTCACTATAATCTTTCGTTTAAGCTTTTGAATAAATTTACGAACTATCCATTCAATCGTTTGGAACCTGTTTTGTTGGCAGCAAAAGTTTTCAGCGGTCCCTCGACGATCTAAATAAACTCGACCGGAACATTAATATTCATTGATTGTGATCTTAAATTTCCAGAGGCCCGAATAGTGATGTGAGAGTATCGTGTGATATATATCGGATATTAGTGAACTGTTCTCGAACACGGTATTTAGTAGTGATAGGCCACTTTAGTCTAATAGCCAAAGAAAATTCTGACAGAAATGCCAACATTTACGAAGCTATCGTAGGGCTGATTCGAAAGAGTATGGCGTATGCTATTCTAAGCCAAGGGAATCTCGTAGGAATTAGTAAGGAATTTTTCTCATGCATGACTAGAAGTTATCAGGCTTTGGCTTCTAGGGAACATATTAGTTTCAAACGTAACATAACATTTTGTTTAGCGCGACAAAATTTCAACTTTATTACTCAAGGTGACCAGTAGTTCTTAGGCTGTGATATCGGGATTTCAATAAAATCATATTCTAAAAACGAAAGTAACACGATCACCTCACTATTTTTGGTACATTTATTATTTTGTAATGTCGGTACGAAGTTTGGGTTGGAAACGTTAAACTAGGCAAAGCTACAAGTAGCTACAAATTCAGGCACGTTTTGCATAATTAGATAAACTGTCCTATAGGAACAATGAGTTTTAGTCGTCAATGTACACGAAAACTGAAAGCCCTTGATTATTTTGCCCTCGAATGTACCTCGTTACGATATAGAGCTTTGTAACTTACAATACCTAGTGGTTTTTAATGCGCATTGATGACCGTTCTCTGTTCTTATTATTCGATCTAGACAGTATTATAAAAAATACAATTAATAACGAATGGAATAAAAGGAAAAAGCAGGTCTACAGGATAGGGTATATAGTTTCCAGCGGCCACGACAAGAGGGTTCTCATGTCGTGCCGCCTTCTCAAAGTGGCGCAATGATGCCGACTATAGATACTTACTGACAGAGTTGAGTTCCAGGTCATCGTGGAGATCCACGTTCCTCAGGAACCGTGGTGCTCCAACGACTATCCTGCAGAATCGGGATTGAATAACCGGAAGGGGCTTCAAGTTGGTGCGGGCCGCGTGAGTGAGCACTACGCTTGCATACGTCATGGCGGGGCGTATGCAAGTTTTGTAGAGTGTCACCTTATTTCAACAATTTGTTTTGCTTGCAAAGCATAGGGTAGAGATGTCCTAATATGAAGGCGGCACGGTCCCGTACCGTTTAAAGTGGGGGCGGAATTTCATCCCTCTGTCGAGGGTGACGCCTCGGTATTTGGCCTTCGAGGCTCACGGTATGGGCTAGCCAAAGAGAGTGATGGGGCTAACGGTGGAGGTGTTAACGCGCCTATTAGGGAGTGGGATGCTCGAAGTGGTCTTCGGAAGGCGACCCCTTTTGAAGAGCGCCGCTGTGCTTTTCGTGGGATTGATGCCAATGTGCCACTTCTGGAACCACTGTCCCATGGTGGTTACTGCGATCTGGAGTCGCCGATGCAACAGCGACTTCTTCCTACACGAGTAGTAGATAGCCGTGTCATCGGCAAAGAGCGCTAGATGAGTCTCCGGAGACCGGGGTATATATGACGATCCGCCGTCGCTTCCAAGCCCTATAGACACAGCCCAATTAGTTTCTCGTCGGATCTTCTCAGTTGGTTGCGATTCCGATCCGATGGTAGACTCTGCGAAGCACTGCTTTTGCTAGGGCTAGTGTTAGCAAATTATTTCAGGTTGAGTCCCTAAGCTCACTTACCCGTCCACGCAAAGTTGGAATAGCCCTTTGGGCTACCAGCGAATAGGCAGGAACAAAAAGTTTCAAAAAAATAATTAAGCTGTAATTTTAGATTTCATTAAGCTTTTTATTAGAACGAAGTTCCGTACGGCGGGTTTGGAGGAGATAGGGATTTTGCTGCGCGACCAACTGAAAAAAATGTGATAGTAAAAACCGTAAGAAAAAGTCCGTGGAATAAGACCTTGTTTTCCGCACAGCGATATTTCACCGCGCGATTTTTTTCTCGTAAGTCTTTTTTTTATATATATATGGAACTTCGTTCCTATCCGGTGTCCCACGACACCACACATCTTTACATCTATTTGAAATTTAAATCTATTAAATTAGCCACGGGACTGTCAAAACAAACCTAATTACGAAACCAAACTTCAATCAATCCAGCAGTGTATGAGCGTAATTAAAATTCAACAGTGATTACAATCATTCTAATTATCTCTCAATGAACGTGCCCCGATGTACCCTTAAAGGCTTACCATACATTTGTATGAAAGGGTTGTATAAAACATCGCTTCAAACCCTCATTAGTATTCTGTGGTCTCAGCTAGTTACGTACAAACGTTTTGACGGTCATGACCGTTTATTATAAAAATATCTTGGATATGACATCTTCAAGCAAAGTTCACCGCAGTCAGCTGCGTATGGCTCTTCGGATATTCACGGAACTAATCAGGTGAGCCGACTTACATAATAATATACTTAGTCTGGCCATAAATACTGTTACAATTAAAAATAAACAAAATATTACATTTGAATTTGGAATCTGTCATTTTTATATGATTGTTCATTGAGTTTTCTCATTTTGGCGCCAATACATTGTACAATATTTTGCGATATTAAAATGGAGTGGGGCGATAAAGAGAACCGAATCGCTGTGATTGCATTACACAAAGTAGGTATGGAGCCAAATGCAATTTTTAAAACTCAACGTTTAAGAGACTGTATTCCAGCCAATGGAGACCACTTCGAATAAGCTTTTTATACTTTAAATTGTTTTATATTTATGTATTAAACTAACACACTGTAAAAATAATAAATGTTATTTGCCATAGTTTTTTTTTTGTTTTCCTTTGTAACAGTATTTATGGCCAGACTAAGTATTTATTTAGTAAATTTGTTGACGCCTTCCTATCCAAACTGGATCATATAATTATTAGTTTACTATAAAGTACATAAATTTGATTTTTTGGTGCGTTTTTATTTATTCCTTCATAGTGGAAACCGTTTGAAAAAAATGGAAACAAGAAAAAATTACTATGCGAGCATTTTCAGTTGCGAGTATTCGTCTTTTTCGAAAAACTACTTATTTCAAGATTGGTGACATCAAAGATAACTGAAGTATTTAAGAATAAACCTCCTACAGACTTAAAAAAAACCGGCTGATGGGGTCTAATTATTAGGCGTATCATATGAATTCAGGAATTCATGTTCGTTTCACTGAAATATAATTAATGAGATCTGAATTTGGAATTGAATATCATTTGATGAATACGATAAAACTTTATAAGCAAATTATAGTATTTTATGTCGGTGATTCTGCCTGTATGACATAGTATGGTGTTTATTATATTCGTCACTTAAATGGTTAATGGCTTTGGCTACCACGGGTCTCTGTACGATTCCCACTCGAAGTTAGTGTCATTGTGAAAAACATGGTATTCTTATTCATTTTAATCCTTATTAACGACACAGATAGGGTTAATATTAGTACATACCTTATAGTCTAGCGAAATTAAAATTAAAATAGACGAAATTAAAATTAAAATAGACAATATAAATGTTTTTCTTATTTTTATTGGTTAGATAGGTGGACGAGCTCACAGCCCACCTGATGTTAAGTGGTTACTGGAGCCCATAGCCATCTACAACGTAAATTCCGGCACCCACCTTGAGACATAAGTTCTAAGGTCTCAAGTATACTTACAACAGCTGTCCCACCCTTCAAACCGAAACGCTTCACGGCAAAAATAGGCAGGGTGGTGGTACCTACCCGTGCGGACTCACAAGCGGTCCTGCCACCATTCACGCATATCACCACTTCTTTTACAATCTAAGTGCTATATAACATACTATTAGTTTGCTGTCCAAGTTCAGAGCGAAGCGGGAACCGTGACGCGTTTTAACAGCGACAAATTCGTGCATAAAATTAATTCTCACCCGTTTTGTGTGTAACCAGCTCAAATAAAATATACCGGCGAGCACGGACATGACCCCAAATGACATGCCTTATAAAGCTTATGCCGTTGTGTCAACGGATATTCGTATTAATTAATTTTTTGCGCTTCGCAATATCACATTCGTCTATATCTATATATTAATACGTGAAGCAAAAACTTTGTATCCCTTTTTACGAAAATTGCGCGGATGGAGGAGTGTGAAATTTCCCACACTTATAGAGAATATAGAGAAGGAGTGCAGAATGTAAATATTTTTTTAAATTATGCCTAAAAAATACATTAAATCAATAAATAAAAACATTACACACACTACCATGTATTGGATAGATTTGCAGACACGCATACATACCTACTATTTATTTATTGTCAAACTTTTGTTCTTGACGTCTGTGGTCAAATTGAGAATAGATTAAATATTGGAACGAAGTTCCTTATCGCGCGTTGTGAAAGGGGGCTAGGGGGACGGAAAAAATTCTTACGAAAAGTTGTCACGACACTTTTTAGATCCGTCATTCTGACCAATCAACGTGTAGGCGCTTATCGCGTGACATTGCTCGTATCCGATTGGTCCGCGTAATGAGTACAGTTTCTCGAGATAGCGTTTCAACAATAGTAATTTAGTTCATAGTATTGTTTTTTTCTTCTTCATAATGCCGTAATTTATTACTATAACTTAAAAAAAATATTACAATTCCTTCACTAATTAATCGAAAGGAACTTCGTTCCATCCGGGTGTCCCTTGACACCTCTGAAGTTTTGTTTGTCTTTTTTAATATTTTTCTATAGTGTACTCTTGGCGAAATTTGTGATTATAGAAGTATAAATAGTCTTTGAAAATAGAATCATAATAGTGTACAAACTTATAATTTCAATTAATTATAGTCGAATTTCGACTACCGGGCGACCACTAGTATGAATGAAAGGCGTAGAATCAGTGGATAAAACAAACCCGATTTTATAACGATTTGTTGTTTCAGAAATAATTACGAAGATCGATAAATTAAACGGGTTTTTGTTATTCTTTCATCGTGAAAGTAAAAGAGGGAGAAATGGGTGGGAAAATAGGCTTTTAAAGCCTAGTAACATAGTTTGATAATGGAATGACCAAACTTAGGTAATATCCTACAGTCGGGCATCTGCAAACGAAATAGTAGATTTAAAATATTTTCATATAAAAACTGAAAACGCTTATCGCAAAATTTAAGCGAGTGTGGTCAGTTCCACTGGATTGTTTCATATAAATTATCAGTCAGTTTTCCATAAAAACGTCACGTATTTCCTTTTATTTCAGTTTTGCTTGATATCTTTCTATAATGGACGCTGATCGGCTTTTAATAATTTCGAATATTATAAAAAAATATATTCGGATAATTAGAATGGCTTTTTGAGCGTTTAAGCATAAGATAATAAGAATGTTGAGTATTTATCATCCAATAGCTTTACAGTTAATATCACAAAATTTTATTTACATCTATGACCAGGAGAACTCTGAACCTAATTATTCCAGGATAATTACTAGAAATCGTTGCGAACACAACGTGACCAACTGGGTCAAAGCTTTCTAATATGTCTAACGGATCAAGGTATTTGTTTTCATTACCGCAATCCAAATCCTAATAATCCTAAAAAGATTCAGAGTCAGAGTGATTACGCTTTGTAATTGTTCTTTCATGAAGTTTTAATATTGGAAAGACATTCATGAAAAAATTAGTAACAGAAAATGAAACACATTTACTTACCTGAAACCTCAAACCTGATGAAGTTGCTAACACGAACCCTAAGCAAGAGCCGTGCTTTGTAGAATCTACCACCGGATAGGAAACGCGACCCACTGAGAAAATCCGGCGAGAAATTCAGTGGGCTGTGTCTCTGGGTTAATTTACTCGCCGACCCCTTCGTCGCAAACGATGGGTTCGACAAGAACGATGACCGGTGCTTGAGGTAGCTAAAAGCACCGTTAGTGGATCGGGAGGATCCGAAATGACGTGTTCATTATGATAATTCTACGGTTTGTTTATATGAAAACCGGAGCCTTAACTTGATTGCCGTGTTTTTTTATGATTGAATAAATTAATATTAAAATTGTAACATAATAAATACTGTACACATATACGCACATTTTGTAGCCCCTCGCTCGGAATATCAGAAACAGAATCTTTAATTATGTAACCTCATATCAGTATGTAATGTTTTTCTGAAATGCAATTTTATCCGTTTTGGGGTTCCTCTCGTAGTAGTCTTAGTGGGCGAGAAGGCAAAACCCAAAACTAAGTCTGGTGTTATTCTCTAAATTCAAATCAAATTCAATTCAAATTCAAATTCAAAATCATTTATTTCAACTTGGATGTCATCAAAAACACACTTGTTGAATGTCAAAATGTAAAAGAAAATGTTAACTCTACCACCGGTTCCAAAAAAGCCACAGTCCTGAGAAGAACCGGCGAAACAAACTCAGCGGGCTTTTTTATGTATTTTCTCAACTATTTTCTTCTTTTTTTTTTTTTTAAACATGATAACATATTTACAGTATACAAAAAGACAAGTCAAAAAAATACAATTCAAATAAATAATAATAATAATGAAAAATGAAAAGGCCAGGAGCGAACGCCTCATTCCCACGTAGTGCCATCTAGTAAAAAATCCTTAACTTTATAATAGGCCTTGTTGCACAAACGTTCCTTGACAGTTTTCTTAAATCTATGAACAGGTAGTAGTTGAACGTTTTGTGGGATCTTGTTGAAAAGTTGTACACCCAGCCCCCTGAAAGAGTTGCTTATTTTCTTAATTCGAGCCGCCGGTAACGCAAGCCTATGTTTGTTCCTAGTGTTCACATTATGCAAATCGCAGACTCTGGGGAATTCTACAATGTTTTTACGCACGTACAATAAATTTTCAAAAATGTATTGGGACGCTAAAGTTAGAATTTTGATTTCCTTAAACTTGTCCCTCAAGGATTCCCTCGGGTGCATATTATAAATAGCACGAATAGCCCTCTTCTGCAGGATGAAAATCGTTTCGACATCGGCAGCATTGCCCCACAGCAAAATGCCATAGGACATAACACTATGAAAATAACTGAAATAAACTAGACGTGCCGTATCTTCATCAGTATACGTTCGTATTTTTTTTACCGCAAACGCTGCAGAACTAAGTCTATTCGCTAACTTGCATATGTGAGGACCCCACTGCAGCCTGGAATCAACTGTTATACCAAGAAAAACTGTCGAATCAACAAGCTCCAGTGTCTCTCCACTTACAATGATATTAGTGTCTACTTGTCTAACATTGGGTGTGGTAAATTTTATACATTTTGTTTTTTTGTTATTTAATAACAGATTATTAACACTAAACCAATGTACCACGCGCGAGATAGCATCATTCACATCGTCATAATCTTCCAATTGTCGTTTAATTTTAAAGAATAAGGATGTATCATCAGCGAATAATACGACCTCGTGACGGGTTTCAATAAACTTTGGTAAATCATTGATATACACAAGAAATAAGAAGGGACCCAATATGGAACCCTGAGGAACACCCATATTAAGTAAGACACCGGAAGATCTCTTTCCTTTAACGTCTACCTTTTGGATTCTTCCGGATAAATAAGATTTAATAAGTTCTAATGAAACGCCCCTAATACCATAATGGTGTAATTTCCTCAACAATGTATTATGCTCAACACAATCAAAAGCTTTAGATAAGTCGCAGAATACCCCAAGGGCATTATGCGATTCCTCCCAAGCCTGAAAAATATTTTTAATAAGATCTACACCTGCATCAATAGTCGAACGACCTCTAGTGAATCCATATTGTTTGTTATGAAGCAGGTTATTGGAATAGAAATGGTTCAAAAGCTGTTCCAAAATAATTTTTTCAAAAATTTTACTCAATGTAGGTAGTACTGAAATGGGTCTAAAGTTAGTGGGGTCAAAAGTACTACCAGATTTAAACAGAGGTATTATTTTACTATATTTCATTAGATCAGGAAACACACCATTATAAATACAGTCATTAAATATTGTAGCAAGGTAAGGTGCGATTATATCAATAATGGATTTTATAACCTTAATTGATATTCCCCATAAATCACCAGTTTTTTTAATATTAATGGTCTTGAAATTATCAATTATGTCCTTTATAGCAATATTTGTGAACTTAAAGTTAACACTGCATTCATCAACATGATCTTGCAGTAATGATTCGGCGACGGTAGGAGATGAAATTAAAGATTTTGTAGTAGAAGCTGGGATATCAGCAAAGTAGCGCTCAAAAGCACTGGCCACTTCTTGATGAGAAGTTATTATTTTATCATTGATTTTCAAAATTGATTCAGCATTGCTGTTTCTGACATTCCCAAATATTTGGCGGTTCGTTATTGATGAGATAGCTGCGCATAAAGATAATGTATTTAAGTATGCCTTCAATTGCAATATAATCTATGTATCTATGAGCCAGACGGATGTTCATTATAATATATAGCCTCAATTTTCATTTTCCTTCAAAATAAGCTTAATTGGAGATATCTGGAAATGCCAATACGACCATTTGGACCGCATGTTTCTGGTTCATTTTAAATCTAAAAATAAATAGTCCAATCCAATTCTCGGTAATCGCCAAACCCTCTTGTAGCCCAAGAAACATCGCAGGATCTTAAGATATTTTCACTCCGCTCTCATTTTTTTTATCAAAGGAATGCGAGGTCTTGTTACATCAACGTCACATGTCGAAAAGACCTATTACCATAAACAGGCCAGTCCTTGGCGCGTATCTTCAAACATCTTACAAGCTTAAGCCGAGATTCCTTTTACTTAATTTTATAAAAGGTTCGCTGATTACATAATGCTTCGTACTGAATTTCTTTTTGCATCAATCATAAAGGGCATCAGTCAACTTAGCTCTTAATGTGTCATGTACATTTAGGTTATTCGTACTGTACATAAAATATCCCAAGATTTTTTTATGTACATATTTCGAAGTAGTTGCTAACGAGAATTCAAAAGAACTTTCAACGCTAAGGCTAAAGAGACATCTAACTACAAACCAGATAACCTGAGCATATAACCAGAGAGGGAGGGGAGGTTGTCAACGTTAGTAAATAAATAAAACATTCAAATTAGTTTGGAGTTCTCCATAAGAATCAAAGGCTAGTAATTTACATTTAATCAAAATGCACTTGTTTCTGAAACGTAAAGGTTCAATGATCCGATACAATTAAATGAAAGTCCAAAACCCTCTAGGTGCTTTGTCTGATGTTCAAGAATCGGAGAACTGGTTGAAAGCATTCTTTTGTAGCCCAAGATTCGATTTGGCAATACGATTTGATTTGGGCCTTTACCATCACTTATTGAATTTGTTGAATGGTTCACTGGGGTGACCTCATAAATGAGATCGGTCGTTTTTATTTGAATATTTCTGGAAACATACCAAGAATATCGCCTACTAATTTAGTATAATAAGAATTAGTAAGAGTTAGTAATAAGAATTGTCAGTGCGGTAAGTCACGACCGGTGGTAGGGTAGTGGTCTGTCACCGATGCTCTATCTACGCTTTCAACACCAGCGATATTCCCACGGTCGATAGTTTCCTTGAACGTGTGTCGACGCGAGGTTAGAGCTGTTTTCTGACGACAGCGCCTACTTCGCGTCATCTGGTTTCCCCTCTGCGGCTATTTCGAGGATGCAGAGGTTTCTGGACGTTCTGCCCCATTGAGTGGACCGGTGGAGGGTCGCGATCAATATGGGAAAGACCGTGGCAATCCTCTACGCTCCGGTCCGCACATCCGTCGATATCGAGCTTTGACTGGCCGTTGAGGATGTCCGTCCACGTCAATAAGGTATTGACGATGTTTCGCCGTTCGAGATTCATCCTCCAGCCGATCTTGGCCTCGAGGTTGGCACTCGTAGGTGCTGAATATTGTCGTAGTAATGTAAATACTTCCTGTGCCGCACCCTTATTGCGCCAGTAATGTAGCAAGGGTGCGCCACATGATTAGGCTTAGCTTTAATGTTAGTAGTAGTTAGTTTTATAAAATAAAAAAAATAAAGATGACACCATGACGCCAGGAGGGAGCTGATGTCGAGCAATATTACCTATCATCAAGCAACCGTCTAATGTACATATATATTGTGGTTAGTAATAATAAGAATAAGTTTGAACTATTAGTCAAATGTGTTGATGAAGTAGTAAACAATTTAAAAAGTAACTAATAAAACATCGGCACTAACATGTATGGTGTTAATGGTATTTTTCATTGAAGACAGCTAGATATATTAAAAATAATTAGTAATTAAGTAAGACATCTTATTGCATAAAGCTTCGCGGGATTATTTTCCATTATAACTTATCTAATTAAGTTCCCAACTATAAAAGGTATTCAATATGTAAACCTACAATTCAAGACGATATACCCAGAAAATTCAGCACAGAGAACCACGTTCATTTCCATTGAGAATAGGTGTAACGGAATGCTGAAACCAAACTATTTCCAGGCTAATAAAATCGTGAAAATTATTAGGTCCCCGAGTCTCGCGAGCGCATCGGGTATTCCGTGCAAAACGAGAGCCTTGCAATTTGTGGACAAAAGGTACACGACCCGGCACGAATACAAAACAGTACACTTTTAATTATTTCCTTCGATGTTTTACAGTTGAATAATTCTTGTTTATTGTGGATACCTACCCGGGAAGCTCATCAACTGAACATTATTATTTATTCAGCAGCATTTATAAACAATTCAATTTATGCGACCCGGTGTTTGGGAATTGCTAATAACAATAAATATGTTGTTATTGAAGTGAAACTTTTTTATCGACGTAGGGAGGAAAAAACGTATGTAACGTTTTTCGGTTACGCGCCATCTTAATTCCTTCCGTGACGCGCCATGTTTATTTTATTTCTATTTAATTTGTTATCAACAGATGTTGCTGCACGTAAATTCAACAATTCCTGAATCGCGGTGACGAGATGTTACACAGTAATCACTGCCAGTGGGTTTAATTATCTCTCGTCAAAATTTTCGAGGAGGTTCCAAGAAGGTTTGGTTCAGTAAATTTTTCACGAAGAAAAGTTTTGAGTTGTTTTAGAGATGGTTACGTTTAGACAGCCATTACCGGGAAAACGTACAATTTAATTATTCTCGAAAAGTTCGGGCGGTCAGCTCAGCCGTGGCTAAATACGAAAAGTTTTTGATTCCGTTTTAATGCCTAACAAACGTATTTTTGTGTACGAGGTTAATTCAAAGAGTTTTTCTACACTTTAGTGTTCTTTTCGTTTGGAAATAGTGTGCCGTAATTGCCAAAAACAAAAAGGCTCTTTCAACGGAATGACTGAAAGTTTATTTAGATCATATCAAAAATAGAACAAATCCAAATTCGATATATGTAATTTATTTTATGTAAAGTTTGATGAATAAAACTGATGCCCATATACACAATCCAGATTCTCGCCAGACCCTGTCAGTAGTTTCACTGCTATTTGTAGGGCTAGTGTAAGTAAGTCCTCGCAGGCTGAGCCCCGTGAGCTTATCGGTCCACGTGTAATTGGAATAGTTCCTTAGGCTAAAAATTCAAATTCAAATTCAAAATCATTTATTTCAACTTAGATGTCAGTATGACACACTTGTTGAAGTCCAAATACAAATAACAATGTTAACTCTACCACCGGTTCCAAAAAAAGCCACAGTCCTGAGAAGAATCGGCGAAACAAACTCAGCGGGCTTTTTTTTTGTTTTTTCTCAAATATTTTCTTTTTTTTAAATAAATAGAAATATTCACAATAAAAGAAAAAACAAGTCAAAAAAATACAATTAAAAAAGCAATAATAATAATAATAATAATGAAAAATGAAAAGGCCAGGAGCGAGCGCCTCATTCCCACGTAGTACCATCTAGTAAATAATCCTTAACTTTATAATATGCCTTGTTGCACAAACGTTCCTTAACAGTTTTCTTAAATCTATGAACAGGTAGTAGTTGAACGTTTAGTGGGATCTTGTTGAAAAGCTGTACACCCAGCCCCCTAAAAGAGTTGCTTATTTTCTTAATTCGAGCCGCCGGCAACGCAAGCCTATGTTTGTTCCTAGTGTTCACATTGTGCAAATCGCAGACTCTGGGGAATTCTTCAATGTTTTTACGCACGTAAAATAAATTTTCAAAAATGTATTGGGACGCTAAAGTTAGAATTTTGATTTCCTTAAACTTGTCCCTCAAGGATTCCCTCGGGTGCATATTATAAATAGCACGAATAGCCCTCTTCTGCAGGATGAAAATCGTTTCGACATCGGCAGCATTGCCCCATAGCAAAATGCCATAGGACATAACACTATGAAAATAACTAAAATAAACCAGGCGTGCCGTATCTTCATTAGTATACATTCGTATTTTTTTTACCGCAAACGCTGCAGAACTAAGCCTACTCGCTAACTTGCATATGTGAGGACCCCACTGCAGCTTGGAATCAACTGTTATACCAAGAAAAACTGTCGAATCCACAAGCTCCAGTGTCTCTCCACTTACAGTAATATTAGTGTCTACTTGTCTAACATTAGGTGTGGTAAATTTTATACATTTTGTTTTTTTGTTATTTAATAACAGATTATTAACACTAAACCAATGTACCACGCGCGAGATAGCATCATTCACATCGTCATAATCTTCCAAATGTCGTTTAATTTTAAACAATAATGATGTATCATCAGCGAATAATACGACCTCGTGACGGGTTTCAATAAACTTAGGTAAATCATTGATATACACAAGAAATAGGAAGGGACCCAATATGGAACCCTGAGGAACACCCATATTAAGTAAGACACCGGAAGATCTCGTTCCTTTAACGTCTACCTTTTGGATTCTTCCGGATAAATAAGTTCTAAAACTGAACAACAATTTATAAATTGTCTCTTATGCCCGTATCTTTAGACGTTTCGTAAAATAGTCCTCCACTCTTAACTCATCCGATGATGCTCGAGCATTCTTCCCAAACTTACTCGAGTTTGGTATTTTTAGTCGACCTTTACAATATTCCTCAACTGTCCTCGAGTGAGGTAGAGTCGTGTCATTGCGTCACCACGACAACATCAGTTTGAGGAAAATTTGATCAAGCTAGCATCAAACCCATAGAGTTCTGTAGTCTATGGTCATTGTTTAATGCCAAAGTCAAGCTGTCGCTGTCTGTTTGACACTAGAAGCATTGAACTTGTTTTGAAAGTGTAATTATTTGTTTTCTAACCCATTATTATTTTAGATTTCGGACCCGGTTTTGTATTTTTATTCGCCGATTTTGTGTGATTTTGATTGCATCGTGTTGTTGAAGTGCTTTTCCACAACCACCAGTTTATTATTATATAAATAAAACTTATAATCGCATTGAATTTATTTATTAGGTAGTAAGCAAAATATGACTCTTATGTAGGTAAATAAAATAAGGAGTTTCAAATGTCTAACCACGAGTCTAAACAAGAGTCTAACCTCGAACTATTTACTTTATCAATAAAAATTATCAAAATTAAATTATCAAAATATGCGCGAATCATGCACAGATCCAGGCCATTGCACAACAATATCATATATTTCCATTTGCGGTCCACATACTATTTGGACATTGATAGAAAACCAGCCTTGAGGAACGTTCAAGGTACGTCGCGACGTACCTTGACTTGACAGTTCGCTTACTTCACTCCGGTTAGGAAAATTTTCCAAGGTCGTTTGAGTGGAGTTTATTTTTACGACTAAGCATACCAAAATGCGCGTTGGAGGTTGAGTCAAGTCGAGTTAAGCTCGTGTGAACGACTAAAGATACGGCGGTTAGAGTATTCCTGCTTTAGCCTGTATGTTTCTTTTACTGACTTTCATTATTTTACCATTATGAATGGTAGCTATTAAAGTACTTATTTGAAATAGAGTCTAATATGTCTAAATCATTTATGACAAACAAACGAACATTTTTAAACAACAAACAAGGTATTTTTTTCTTAAGTAAGATTTTTTAAGCTATTGTGTAGATTTTATCGCGGGCCTTGAACGCGGCTTGAGAGTGGAATCGTGAAATTCCGTAACGAAAAAAACCTTCCACCCCTCATTACGCCTACTATGTAGCTCGCGTCCAGCACATTCACACGTTGCGCTTGTGTAGCGTTTAAAATAAGAAGTCTAAACACTGATTTATGTACTAACAAAATATGTGATATAATTTCGTGGGTAACACAACGATAGCGCGATTCAGCTTTTGCGTCAAGCGCCATCTATCGGCGACAAACGGAATTGTAAAATCGAAAATTATATCACATTAACCCACTGAGTTTCTCGCCGGATCTTATTTTAGTGTTGTTTTAATATTAAATTATTATTGTCGATTTATAATTGCATAAGCTGATAAAAATTGCTATGCAATAGCTATACCGCGGTAGTCTCCGAGTGCCACACGTCTTTTTTTTTTAATTCAATAAAACCCACATAGCGTTTCATAACTTATTGATTTGAACAACACGAGTGATCGTCACGTTTTCAAGCGGGTGTTGCCACGCACGTTCGTTTCCCAAAGAGAAAATCACTTCGAAAATGAAGTTAGAGAGCAAATAGCACCACTGAACTGGAAAATTACTTTCGAGTTTACATCCAATCTTTTGTGTGAAGTGTGAAATTCTTCAAACTGTTGTGTGTCTGGTTAATTAGGTGTTCTGTTTTTAAAGACAATGATGCGGCAAAAGGTAAACTGGCATGCATATCACCGGCATTGATATCCGTGTTTTGGTCGAGAATGATGATTGTTTTTAAAGCTATGTACTTTAAATGTTTTATCTGTCCATTTTTATTGTCTGTTGAATTGTGTAGGTTAAAGTCTGTTTCAACCCTCAAACCTGTATTTATGATTGTTCTGCGGAAGAAATATACAGTACCGCAGCTACTTCCAGTGCGGGCATACGATATATTCTTTGTCAGGGCTTGTTTCGTCAGGAGGAAATCGCTAGATTTTAGCCTGCGTGGTTAGTGTAACAACAGGCAGGGCTAGGGACTGATTAAGATCCTCTATCGCTCAATAGCCATCGTCTGGTTTTCAGATGAAGCAGAATTTATCCGAGGCATGCTACGGGTAAGAGCACATTTTCATGTGAAGTACTCATCTTCCCGTTTCCCTTTTTTTGACTGGACTCCGAATCTGCCTATCCGGAGTCCGCCTAGATAGCGCCGCTAACTCCTATCCCCGGAATACCCCTCAATATTATAATATATCCTATTGCCAATAACTTTTTACTGTCAGACTAGAAGCATGAGTATCACATCCTGTCTGTGAAGTAAGGATGCGTTCTGTAATAATGCGTCAAGTAGCCGCCAAAATAATAAAACTTTGTAATTAACCTTAATGCAAAGTAAGTGGCGGCACATTCATGTTGTGAACAGTGGGCTCCAACACGTCCACGCATAGAGTACAATAAATAACTCATATTATTATATACGAGTAAATACTATTGCTTATATCATTAATATACATAGCTCGTTGACAGAATGCGGAGAAGTCATCAGACCTGCCACCTGCCTATTTGGCATTGTGAATAAAATATAACATTTTCTCTATTTCTCTTCAACGTCCTATTACTTATTTATATATTCCAGTACGTATTTTGTACAGTCCTCGCCTTACGAGTACCAATTCCCTTGACACAGAGAAACATGGAGACACGCGAAATTCAAAGACTTGTAGAGCAAATTATATTTGACTGTAAACACATAAAAATGTCGTACGAAGAAGTAAAAATAAAAACACAATTGTAGCAGACACGGAGAATAATCTTTATTAAAGTCTTGATAGTTTAAAAACAGTATTATAGGGAGTAAAATAATATAACATGAATTTACAGAACAAAACGTGGAAGTCGCGTGAAGAATTTGAAAATAACTTTTCCTCACGCGAAAACAGGTTAAAAGGAAAAGTCTATTTTAAAATTATCTACAATTATCACGTCGTCTTAGCGTTCCTAAAGTTTCATAATGAAGCTTACGTTCCCTGCGTGGTTTTAAAACCATAATATTAATAAACAAAAACTAAAATTTCAACTCTGTCAAGATCTAAAACTACAAAGTTCACGTAATGTTATACCACTATGCCTCGTTTTACGTCTGTTGGGATTTGAACTTTATGCGAACTAGCTCTTAGGTCTAAGGTTCTAACTTCAAACACTATACGTATGATTTTAATAAAATTTTCTGTTGCACGTTTAAAGTATTGAAAAAACCCGACTGCCTGATGTCAGGTCTGCGCTACAAATACCACGGCTAAATTTTATGCACAAGATAAAATAGTAGTTTGCAAGATAAAAGTTAAATGGTTGTCGGAGAATTAAATTCTGTCCTCACTACATTGACGTGAACGTGACTACAAATATAGAGTGCAGATGAAGAGAAATACACTTGCGTGGAGACAAGTTGAAGAAGGAAGAAAGAGCTATATAACTCAATTATTGAGATTAATTCCAATTTGGATTCGTACAATAGCTGCCATCATTTAAGCTGGTGTGCATGAGTTATCTGCGGCGGCAACATGACTATTTACCAGGTCTTATAATAAGGCCTTATTTTTCCACAGGAGAAAATCGCTGGATCCCAACCACGCAGCGGGTGGGATATGTGCGAGTTTAACCTCACTAAAAACTCTTCCACTCACAGTCAGCGCATTACCCCGGACCGGGCCTGGGCCCAGTCTGGGCTAATGAGACGGCGGGACAGGGTTGACGTAGAGCATATTACATCAATCCCGCCGCCCCACAGACGCCAGACAGGCGGTGGCCGGCGACACGAATACCGGTTCCTTCGGTCGACGGGCATAAAGCATAAAGCGGCTGGAGCCGGAAGCTCTTAGGGGGCCGGGTCACGGATGGGACCCCGGTCCCGATCCCCTGCTTGGCGGTGGCGGATTTCGGCGTTGTGAGGAGAGCTTAGCCTCACCCGCCCCGTCGCCCCTTACTGCGACAGAAGTCGAGCATAGCCTTCCAGGACATAAAGCCTAGGAGCTTCTGAATGAGGGAGCTATGTTGGAAATTTCGGAAAGACGCTATGTATGATACCTTACTATTAACAGTTTGACAGATATGCTATGGTATCCTAACATACTACAGCTACCAAAACACAATAAAATAATGGATATTGATTTGATCCAGTAGAAAAGGTTTGAGAGTTAATTAACTTTTTCACAAGAATGTCCCAGTGGAATACCATTATACGTATCTGAGATTTAACATTAGCATAACACCGGAATTTATTTATTTTTCTTAGTGACACGGCGAGATATTTTTAAGAAGAAAAATTGTGCGAAGAGGTCTGATGTGACAAGAATACTGGGACTATTACTCAAGGTGTCATCTCGTTTCGGGCGGGAAGCTGGAGTGACGCTTGTTTTCCTGCGCTTCAGCGGTTCGGGGTGCAAGTAATGAAGAAAAAGCGATTAAATATGTGGGAATAACGACGAAGGGAAGATCTTCCATCGAGCGGGCGGAATTTCTCGGTAGACCAATGGTTCGAATGTTTTTGTTCGAAACTTGTATAAATGCAAGTTTATCTTGAAAATGTTATAAGCAAGATTTAGGCATCAGTCAAATATCTGATGTTGTTTGATAACTACTGCCACAAATAAATGAGAAACGGTGAATAGACAGCAACTGATGCTAGAAAATTTACTCAACGATTTAAATAAAATTGAATCTAAAACATCCTTCTAATTAAGCTTGTTTGAAATTGTACTACTGAAATGATAATCACGTGGATGCTTTTAACATTAACCGAGTAATTCAATACTATATTTACTAAATGAATTGAAAATTTCTTTGAAATAAACATAATATCATGACGTATATTTAATAATTTTTTGAATTGATGATTTAGTGTTGATCTGATTTGATTTTCGTAGATTGAGTGATAACTATTTTCTTGGAAATATTTGATGAGGCACGCGAAGTAATTGTTCGAATATCAATTTATATTGGAAACGCTCTTTTCCTGTAACTCGAAGCGTGAGCTTCAGAACACGGGTACCTTTCGACTGCTTCTTCAACGCTACAAATTAACATTGGAAATTTTATGACTAGAAACATTTTATTTTATTTTAGTTCAATACCAGGATCGTTTTATTGGAACCTGTTACCTTTTTTTTTCTTTTTTCGGGTAGAGGGCCGAACCTCCTACGAGGTCACCGCGCAAAAGGGGTGCGCGGGGTATGTGAGACTCTACGATCTGCATGGTGTTGTGAGCAGACCGCGGGCCCAAGAATTTTAGGGCCCACCCACTAAACGACTCCCCTGCACTCTTACACCCGACGTCCGTTCCCCTCCGAGGTAAGAATCCGGATGAACTAAGCGATATCTGACCTCATTTTTTTTTATTGCTTTCATGGGTGGACGAGCTCACAGCTCACCTGTTGTTAAGTGGTTACTGAAGCCCATAGACATCTACAACGTAAATGCGCTACCCACCTTGTGATATAAGTTCTAAGGTCGTCAAGTATAGTTACAACGGCTGGCCCACCCTTCAAATCGAAACGCATTACTGCTTCACGGCAGAAATAGACAGGGTGGTGGTTCCTACCCGCGCGGACTCACAAGAGGTCCTACCTCGTTCGGAAGTGTCTTTTATTACGTCTGCAGTATGTGTAGGGTTTACTGATTTTCTTTGTTTCCTTCATAGGTTTTGATGTGGCGTGTAAATAGCTAAACCAGTTGTGCGATTGGAAAATGGTTCAAATTATGTGATGCGATGCGCTGGCGATAGGATCCTCGTCCTTTCCAGTGACAGGGTTCCTTTATAGTTTCTCTGTGGCGAACAGGAGGCGAGCACTTCAAAATATTAAAAAAAGATTCTCCAGCGGTGATGAGATAGCAATGGTAAAAAGCGGGTTCAATTTTAGATTAATAACGCGTGTTGCGCGTAAAGAAGTGGGAATGAGAATGGGCCGTGCGTAGGCTTCGAATTCAAAATAACGTTCTTTGATGATTCATTTTAAAATTCCTACGCCTTGAAGGAGGATTCATTGGATCCTAAATGAGACGGCGTCATAAGCGTGTAAGCTATGTAAAATGGTGTATGAAAATAAGAAGGAGCACATCACTTTTGGGTTTTCATTTTTATTACACGATGTTTTTATGATCTTTCGTGAACACAAGCTAGATGAGTATTTTCTTAAAAAAATATTACCAGCATAGTCGCATCGCTTGGAACGAGTGCACTGAGCGTCTTATCATTTAGGCCATGAAATTTTAAAGGTAGTCGATAAATGGATGTTCTTTTCTATAGAGTGGGTAAAATTGCTCGGTAGATCGTCGGTCTGAATGTTATCGTTCGTAATTTGTATACATTTTTTTCCCCATTTTTCGTGGGCGATGAGGGGGCAGAGGGTGCGGGGCCATGTGCCGGTGATGTGTAGCACAACAGTTTTTAATTAATTTGTGACATTTATACATAAGTGTACATTTAAATTAGTCTGGTGTTTTCCTCCATTCCTTATGTTGTTTCTTGCTTGCTGATTGTTTTTAATTTTTTTTTTGTTTCGATGCTTTTGTTTCTCTAGTGTTTTTAATTTGTTTATATTGGTGAGAACCTTTAATTGGCTTTTTGTTTCTATTATTTGTTATATTATTATACTTTGTTAGTTGGCTGTTGGTTCTCCTTGTATTAAATAAATAAATAAATATATGCAAACATATCTTGAAAATGTTGTTAGCGCCATTGAAGTATTTGTCAAATATCTTCTTTTTTGGATGAAAACTTTGGAAGAACTTTTAATAGATTTTTTATTGCTTTGATGGGTGGACGAGCTCACAGTCCACCTGGTGTTAAGTGGTTACTGGAACCCAGAGATATCTGCAACGTAAATGCGCCACCCACCTTGAGATATAAGTTCTAAGGTTTCAGTATAGTTACAACGGCTGCCCCACCTTTCAAACCGAAACGCATTACTGCTTCACGGCAGAAATGGGCAGGGTGGTGGTACCTACCCCGTGCGGACTCACAAGAGCTCCTACCACCAAATTGAAGAAATTTCGATTTTTGCCTTGATTTAGGCCACGCTGAACGCCTTAAGGGGTTTCGAGGTTCAAACAATTTATCACTGAGACCGAACAAAAGCCGAACAAGACGAAAAAATAAATAAACTTTAAAGACATTTGTAAATTTAGAACCTAAATAAAAAACATCGTGACTTTAATAAAATAATTCCTACCGAAAACTAAAACAATAATGATCATCCACAAAGTCAAAGCGAAACGAAAAGCTACATTGTCTAAATCAAAGTCAAAAATCTCTACAGATTTTAGCTACATTCGTCGACTTGTAATCGACTCTGTTCACAGCCACCGAACTAAATTGGTCCCTGCTGCCCAAAGCTATGCGACAATACGTGCCGAAAATATTGATGAAAAGATTTCTTAAGTTATCAAGCTAATCTCATAATCTCATCATTGAAATGTTTGACGAAGCTTGTAAAACAAGGATAAGCTTAGAACCGTATCAGATTTGTGAGAATTACTTTTAGATGGAAAAACTAAGGAGTATTTTAAACTTCTTAATTTTTTTTATTGCTAAGATGGATGGATGAGTTCACGGCCCACCTGGTAGTAAGTAGTAACCGGAGTCTATATGCCGGCATTTATGTTTTAGATTTCTACAACATAAGTGCCGCCATCCACCTCGAGAGATGAATTGTAAAGTCTCAGATTTAGCAGTGCAACGGCTGCCCCATCCTTCAAACCGAAACGCATTGCTGCTTCACGGCAGAAATAGGCGGGGTGGTGGTACCTACCCGTGCGAATTACGCAAATTTTTGCGGGTTTTGTTTTTTATTACACGATGTCATTCCTTCACCGTGGAAGTCAATCGTGAACAATTGTTAAGTACGTGTTTCATTAGAAAAATTGGTACCCGCCAGCGAGATTCGAACACCGTTCGCTCGACACGAATACACCAGGCGTCTTATGTTTTAGGCCACGACGACTGTTGCGCTTTACTATCCTTACACACGTCATCTAGCTGATTCAGTGGGAACTTCATACATTTGCCGTTGGCATTTCAGAAAAGTTTTCCGTAACTACACTTTGGTGGTGTGCGATTGTTTCAACAAAGGTTTGTTTATCTTAGAGATTTCAGCGTTTTTTACAGTAACATCTAACTTAACATCTAACTTCACTGTACTGGTATTTAAAAATAATATTGTGCCATCTAATCGCCACGGTTTGCTAGATCTACAAAGAAATATGTAGAATTTAAGACAGAACTAACAAAATCACAACTGAAAGCGTTAAAATTACTCAAACTGATTACAACTCCTCGGTTACCTATCGAAATTGACCCCAACTGCCCAGAGCTATGCGACGCTACGCTACGTGCCCACAATATTACTGTATTATTATAAAGACGTAATATTGATGATTTCTTTGAATATACCTTCGATTCTCGTGTCATAGTGATAATTTTAATTAGACCTAAAGAAAAGGCAAATGATCTCAAAGAGATTGTTTTTCTTTACTTGAAAAAATGTATTAGGGACACTGCAATATCCCGATTTTATAGGGTAGTTTTATATTGTAATAGTACACATAGTACATACATATAGTAGCTTTTTTCCGATTACGTGTTGGCCGAGTGCTTATAACTGACTTTAGTATTAATTTATCTATTTATTGTTATCTTGGAATTTTATCGTCGAATGTGTTCCATTACCCTTAACAAAAAAGTAAAGACTTTGATCTATGTGTAAATGTAATAATTTATTTGCTGACCGGATTTTTTTAAGGGATTTTATGACCTGGTAACTAAGACCTTTAAGTCATGTCTTATTTTAATTTATATTCTTATTTTTATGAAAAATGATAATATGGAGTGAAATGAAATCAAGATGATTAATTTGAGACATTAATCAGCCGGGATGAAATTAAATGAAATGAAATGAGATGATATGGGATGAAATATAATCTCAGTAAAATGATGGTCATTTACTAAGATTTTTTCAGTGGACTTTTTGGAGGATCCCGAGAAGTTACGTCCAGCGACTTTGTTTCATTTTCCCACATTTGTGCACTTTCACAGATATTAAACAGTTAATAAACCACCATTATTACACATTTAAACCTGAAGAAACACTAAATAGACAAAATAAAACAAATCACACAACTTCACTCCTCGCGCTCCCGTCAAAAAGTCGCTGACCGGTTTTTTTTTTTTTATATACCCACAAATATCTAGAAAAAAAAAATTGAAACATAAGTCCAGGAATATGATTGAATTACAGTACGTTTGTGACACGTATATCTTAGTAGCACATCGACGATTCGTCTCTCGGCCCTAGGGATCTGTTCGCTGACTTAGGGTCAAATGCAAGAATGTCCGGGTAATGTTTCCAATAAATTCCAACCTCTATCAGTATCGATTTTATTTAAGGACATTGAATCGCCACGATTTTTTTTGTGAATAAGACTCTTTTCTTGGTAGAGAATTAATTTATGTCTGAACGTATGCGGTCTGATTGAATTATATTATATATCGACGCTTGAAAGGTAAACGTGACTAAGCGACAATGCGTGAACTTTACAGTGGACTAATTTAAAGTTGAAATACCTGAAAACAAAATTTATTTTAACGAATCTAGCTATAGTAGAATCTAGCTAGTAGCTGTAGGATTGAAATGATTTTAATAGACCTAGAAATATATATTTTTTGCGCATCGAATATGGTTATTGCCTATCATTTATGTACAAAGCAGTTATTGTCGCTTAGTCACGTTTGCCTTTCAAGCGTCGATATCTATTTTTACCCGTTTATACACTAAGAAGCTAGGTGTCTTACTATGTAAGTAACAATATTATTATTAAATAGTATTTTATTGATTATTTAATAGCCTCTATTGACATTTTCTTCGGTGGTGAATTATGGAATTAATTAAAGCTCTTTTTATGGTTTTGTCTCGATATGTTATTGTTTTTTTTATTTATTAAATCGTCTATTTTTCTATATTATATTTTCTATATTAGTTTATTCGTGTATTTTCAATTTTTTTTATAGAAAAGTAGGCGGTAGTTAGCAGGAAATTCAGATGTCGACGAATAAACAATTTAGTCATCCGTAACCAGAAAAAAATGTGTGTGTGCACAATAGACATGTGTAAGTAATGCGAGTGATATTACTCCGGTAATATTACTCTAAGATGTAATGCAACATCACATTACGCGAAGGAAACAAACATCACACTATCACCCAACATGTTTCTTTCTTTGTCGTGTAATGTTGCTTAATACACGAACGGAACCGAGCGAGCGAGACAGACCGATCTACGCAAAATAAATGAGCAGGTGACACGGAATTATTCCTAGTGATTTTGAACCGTATGCCCTGGCCGCTAGGTACATTTTTATACCTATGGTACGTCTGAATTTTAATATTTAATAAGTATTTGTGTTTATATTTTTCATGCGGCCAGCCGGTAGTTTCCCGCAAGTAGTTACTTAATTTTTTATTCGCAACTTTTGTAAAATCGCTAGTCGCTCGTAATTGTTTAGTAATATTTCATATTAATTTTTGTGTTTGAATTACTTAAGCACTTGTTTGAAGATAGTTGTATTATTTGTTTTAATGCGTGTTTAATAAATGAAAGAAAGAATGGCGTCTACTGCTCTCGTATATTAACATTATCGTCGAGCTCAATTTGCAGTCTAAGTCGCCATATGAAATCCGTTCATGCCACAATAAATTATATTAAGTAAAAAATTAAATTATTATATTAATAAGTAAGTCAATCTCTGTCAAGTAATATAACAGTGTATTACAATACAAAGTACGAACACATCACTTAAGTAATGATTCGGGTGTATAGAGATACAATGTAGACATGTGTAAGTAATGCGAGTGATATTACTCGGGTAATATTACTCTACGATGTAATGCAACATCACACATTACGCGAAGGAAACAAACATCACACTATCACCCAACATGTTTCTTTCTTTGTCGTGTAATACACGAACGGAACCGAGCGAGCGAGACAGACCGATCGACGCAAAATAAATGAGCAAGCGACACGGAATTATTCCTAGTGATTTTGAACCATATGTCCTGGCCGCTAGGTACATTTTTATACCTATGGTACGTCTGAATTTTAATATAGGTATTTGTGTTTATATTTTTCATGCGGCCAGCCGGTAGCTCCCCGCAAGTACTTACTTAATTTTTTATTCGCAACTTTTGTAAAATCGCTAGTCGCTCGTAATTGTTTAGTAATATTTCATATTAATTTTTGTGTTTGATTTGAATTACTTAAGCACTTGTTTGAAGATAGTTTTATTATTTGTTTTAATGCGTGTTTAATAAGTGAAAGAAATAACGGCGTCTAAATGAAAGTACAGTCCTCCTTGGATGCACTTTGAGGATATCGCGCCGAAACAATGCATCTACTGCTCTCGTATATTAACATTATTGTCGAGCTCAATTTGCAGTCTAAGTCGCCATATCAAATCCGTTCATCCCACAATAAATTATATTAAGTAAAAAATAAAATTATTATATTATTAAGTAAGTCAATCTGTCAAGTAATATAACAGTGTATTACAATACAAAGTTCATACTTTGTATTGTAATACACTATTGTAATGACACACCCGAATCATTACCTAAGTGATGTGTTTATACACATCACTTAGGTAATGATTGATGAAAACATTACACATCACTCTTAACATTACTCGGTGCGTTCAATAGATACTGTGACGACGAATACATTGTATCTATACACCCGAATCATTACCTAAGTGATGTGTTTATACACATCACTTTGAACGCACCGAGTAATGTTAAGAGTGATGTGTAATGTTTTCGAGTAATATCACCTATCTGTAAAAGTGATGTCATATCACATTACATTGGGAAGTGATGTTTTGCGCAAGTCTAATACAATGTATTCGTCACAGTATCTATTGAACGCACCGAGTAATGTTAAGAGTGATGTGTAATGTTTTCGAGTAATATCACCTGTCTGTAAAAGTGATGTCATATCACATTACATTGGGAAGTGATGTTTTGCGCAAGTCTAGTGCACAAGTCACACTCGGTAGAAGTGAAACTTATAAAAATAAAAATAATCGCAAGGGTCAAACCACTCCGCAGTGCAATGGAGTAGCCTCACCATAGGGGAACCGCCTGCACAATTACGGTAATCCTACGCCAGGTAAGTATGATTTAGGAAGAGAAATACGAGAACGTCTATCAACTGTGTAACATCTCGTCACCGCGATACAGGAATTGTTGAATTTACGTGCAGTGACATCTGTTGATAACAAACTAAATAGAAATAAAAGTATCTCAGGGCGCTCCGAGAGCCACGACAGCGTGCACGGATGTCAAAAACACACTGAACAAGTCGGGGACGCGAGACCGTGTGGAGCGCTTCGTGAACTGTCGGCGCTGCTCGAAGCCGCTTCGGCAAGCCAATCGCGGCACACTTATATTTTCGTTTCGTTTCATTTCGTTTCATCGAGTTTGAAATTACACCCGATGATTCTAAAGAAGTTTCACTTCAAAAAAAGCCGACGTTATATTATTTTCGAGGTTTCGAATATTTTATAGTTTACGTGGTCACGGATGACTGTGTAACAAGTTACTATAAGGTTGAGCAACATAAACTCGTACGATAAACGAATTCAATAAAATGCGTAATTAAATAAATTAATACATATCGACCCTTGAAAGGCAAGCGTGACTAAGCGACAATGCGTGAACTTTACCGTAGACTAATTTAAAGATGAAATACCTGAAAAAAATTCTATTTTAACGAATCTAGCTGTAGGATTGAAATGATTTTAATATACCTAGAAATATATTTTCTTTGCGCATCGAATATGGTTATTGCCTATTTATGTATAAAGCAGTTATTGTCGCTTAGTCACGTTTACCTTTCAAGCTTCGATATGCATATGAGTATGCCTGAACATATACCATCTTGCCTATTTTTGCTACGAAGCAGTCATAGGTTTTGGATAACATTTGAAAACTTCGAGTCTCTGCTTCAAGGAAGGTGGTCGTAGTCACGTTATAAATTCAAAAGGGCCCCAAAAGGGATAGTTACTTAACACCAATCGAGTCGTGAGTGAACTAATTTAGAACCAAAAAATATTATATTAGAAAAGTTTCTCCTTTCCAATACGACGAACAACGTTCATTTTATCATTTGAATCACAGAAATGTAAATTCTCTTCAGTAAAGAAATTCATGGACTTTCTTGTAACAATATATATATCTATGCATAATTTATTATAGAACAAAATTTGTAACATAAATGTATCTGTTTATTTTGTTAACGACTGTATCTAACCGATCGGAAATAATCGTTTTTTCAATCGTTTTTCTTCGCCTCTTTAAGTTATATTTGATTGTTTGACGAAGATTTTTGTGATTGTTATTGAAAAACAGATGACAACACTTACTGAAGTTAAGTAGGAAAATGATTATGCAAACCCGCACGGGTAGATATCACCATGCTGCCTATTTCCGCCTATTTTAAAATATAATTAATTCTTCAACCACATGTCTTAAGGTAGTTAGACAGCATTTACATCTTAACATCAGATGCGCCGTGAATTCGTTTAATTTAATTTAATAATAATAAGAATTAAAAGAATATGTATCTATTTATTTTTCCCGCTACGATGACGGTGGTCGAAGATAATACATCAAACCTCTACTAGTTCACATATACCAGAATCTTGAATGAGTTAAGATCTAGGTACAACGTCTAAATTACTACTAAATTTACCGTAACTCATAGAAATAGTAGCACAAGACATGTATCCTGATGTATGAATAAAGGTATTACGATTATCTCATCCTTCAAACATGACGCAGAAAAATTTCGCGGCAAAAATGGACTACTAAGTAACTAGTAGTAGTAACAGAGACTTTATATCTTAAGGCTTTAAGACTGACTGACGCTGTTGAAATCCTTGGATTTTAACCATAGCCAATTACAGTAGAAAAATATTCAAGCTCCCATTTCAAGTAATTAGCTATTTATTCATAATTAAATGGGGACGGAGCCGCGTGCTGTGTCTAGTTTTTCTCTAGCGGAGATTCGAAGTAGAATCGTATAATTAGTTGGCAAGAAGTGGCTGCAGCTGCTCCAGCAAGTTTCACGCGAGCGGCTTCGGGCAAAAACTTCGGTGTCCGGACGGCTCGCGAGGCATAATGAGTTCTTCTATTTTTCGAAAACGAAACTTTGACTGTAACAGAAAACATTTTTATTACTTAGGTTTCTACTGGTTTTAAAATATACTATTTTCTTTTTGGAAATGAGCTTTTACATCTTAATTGACACTTAATTCATTTAGGAGCTCCAGCAGGAAGGCCGTCGTAGCAACGTGGTGTGTCAGGTATGTAGATTTTGACGATAACTTCCAATTAGAACCGAAACGTAAGTATCTGAAGACAGTGTCAGAACGCTTTTTTGAAAAAGCGGCGCGACACGATAACCTTCTTATCGTGGCCGCCTTTGACTACATATCCGACGCATACGACGGGGCTACGCACGGTCGCCGTCACCCAAAACATGTCTTGTCGGATCTTCGGGATCCACTTTCGGTGTTTTTAGCCAGCCAGCAATTAAGTAAGGGAAAACTCATTATTTTCAGTATCCGATTAAAAAACGGAGCACGTTTTTGTGTCAGTTGCATTTTATTCTATGTTAGTTACCTCAGAACTTCGTAATTGTAATATTCTTTTAATCGGGGTCTTGGATAAATCTATACCAAGTTTCTCGTCCTTCAGCCAAAACGCTTGATAGCTTCCGGGCAGGAATAGGCAAGAAAGTTGGTCCTACCTATGCAGGCCTACGGTAAATGTAAATGTACCAATAAATGCCATATAATACTGACAGGTTGTTGCTGCTCATTTATTCTCCGACGAATTCTTTAACAGATACGAATGGTGCTATTCTACGCTGATGTATCGCTTGATACCAATACACCAGCCCTCTTAACCGGTTACAAAAACTTTATCTACCTAGTAAGTAACCTATTAATAATTGTTATCATGTCATTACCAATTTTAAATTGACTCTACTAGTATATTTAGTCTTGACGAATTAAATTAAAAAAATCGTTGTAAAATTATCTCAATGCATTTTTTACAATTCATACATATTTGAATTGATTCATACATAGCCCGATGAAAACAATGATTTAAAAAAATATATTTATCTGATAATTATACAAGAATAGAATTTTTTATGCAAATTCCTTTTTAGAAATTCCTATTAGTCTTATTAACGATAGGAAAAACTGTATTCCGAATGTGTTTATTCTGGGACAGGCGAAATACAAGCTGTAACAATTGAAATGAACACTAAACACTTCGAATTGTTCATTTTCGAGCCATTACAGAAGATTTATAAGCTGGAAACCGCCATTATCTTCAGCGAAACTACCAACTTTGGAACGAAACATAAATGTATGAACATAGTATTGTTGTAAATTTGTTCATTTTTACAATGAGGTTTGAATTCGAGCTTTATACGAATTTTTTTGTTCGTATAGTGTATGGTTAATAAGTTAAGATAATTTATATCTTATGAAGTCTTAAATACAGTACGTTATTTTATGAATGCGAATGGACAGATAAACATAGATTGAACATGTTGATACATAAGATCAAAGTGTCAAATTTCCTGGTATAATAGCTATCTTACCTTTTGGACGCATCAGTGCACCCCAATAATGTATGCACTTGTGCTAATTCTTTATTTTACACAGAAAACAGTTGCAACCTTTAGTTTTTTTAATTGAGCATGTCTGAACGCAAACTTCATTCATATGGGAGTTATCGTATTGGGCTGCTTTCCAGTAAGTAAAGTAGCGTTCTGATGTTACCTTTAAATACTTACCTACATATCAATTCTAAATTTAAATCATCGTAAAGATCGACATTCGATTATCTTGGAGAGTTGAAATTTTCATCATCCATACATCACCAAAACAAACTTGAAGTTAGCGACGAATAAAATCATAGCTTTGGTCATTCAGATACATCTGATCAAATCTATGAATAAATCTTTGAATAAAGTAGTGAATAAAATCAAGATATACCTGATTTTAAGTGGCCCCGGAGCCTATAGATTTCACACGTAAATATTAACACCCACCTTGAGGCATGAGGTATAAATACATATAATGGTAATGTCAACCCATATGTGTTCAAAGTACGACCTTTCATAATCAAAATAAAAAAAAGTTGATGCCGTTTGGTTCATCAAGAAGATGTTTTAAACCGAAATACTGTCTTTGTATCAATTATTTAGTCAGTATGAAAAACCTATTTCGGTAATCCGATTTAAAAGAGAAAATACAAGTTGAAAATGGAAAATCAAAAAGTTGAAACATTCCTAACTGCAATGCATTCTCGTACAAACCAATCATGTCCTACCAGTGACAAAACTGGAAGCGAATATTTTCAATTTAAGCTGTTCGTTTGGTTGGGAGGCACGCTGTTTCCCTTTTTAACCTATAATTTTAGAAAGAGACGAAATTAGCTTTGAGGTGAATTCCAAGTAAATTTGCTTGGCATGGAGCCACAGCTGCGCTTGTTGCCTGAATAAGGATGTCACTCTGATCGTTCCTGAAATTATCTCACTGTATCTTAGCTCACTTATAATAGTTATTTCTGCAAGTACTCATAGTACACAGTACACACAAGTTACAGTACGCCTTACCACAAGTAAACTTAAGTGACGTCATTGTAACAAAACGAAACAAAACGTATGAATGAAACAAAAAAAAAATTATTATGACGTTTGGGTCCCACGGGCTGGTACTCCAGTGCTATCTAGTTTCACTTAAAAGAATTCGTGCATTCCAGCTTTAGCGATGTTCATGTTCCATGAAACTTGCCTTGAGGATTGGTTTACGATGGCCCTCAACTCTTTTTATCGTGATATGAATTAAAAGCTCATTAATACTCCCCGTTAACACTAGAGACGTTTATCTGTCTTTAAAAAAAAACTTTAAGCATCAACCCTATGCCTTTGTAAAGTTTCGTCTAAAAGCTGCGTGTGGGCGACAGTGTCGTAATTAGCCAGTCTACCTACGAAAGAGGTTTGAAAACTGAATTCTCGCGTTCGCGCCACGTACAAATGTGCTATGCAAAATGCCATTCCACTTTAAATTATTCCAATGAATGGTTTGTGACAACGTATAGTGTTTCTTGTTTTTGAGAACAACTAAATAGATACCTACAGCTTTTATGTAGACAAGCCAGAGAGAAACGAACATTTATCGGAATGAAAAGTTGCATAAAACTAGGTACTAATTTAGTTTTCAAGAAAGAAACAAGCAATGTTTTAATTCCATTTTTGATGTGACAAAACTATTTCTCTTGCAACTAATTTGAAAGGGGCCTGCTTCCTTAACAATATCACTGTCGATTGGCGACGGTAACCGTTTAAAAGGTTAAAAGGCCCTTCGTTAGAGAAAACCTTAACGCCTACCAAGATAATTATCAATACAGTTTAAATTCAAGACCGCATCGTTGTAATATCCAATATTCAGACAGGCCTCTTAAAAATGTATCGAAGCACTAACCGTAATAGTTACGTTGGAATCGCTTCGAACCGATAACGCGGTTAGTTGGTAATCTTGAGTCCATTACACGATTCTCTCATTGCTAACTACATATGTAATGGGGTCCTTAAAATAGCGTTATCCAATAGCACTTGCTTTAATGTAACGTATCTATTTAAAGGCGCATAGTTATACATATTTGATACAATTCTTAATTGATTCTTCTTAGTCGTTTCCACTATTGGAGTGATGACGACATCAGGTCGGGTGATGGTGCACTTTTTTTTATTGCTTAGATGGGTGGACGAGCTCACAGCCCACCTGGTGTGCTTAAGTTTTAGTGGTTACTGGAGCCCATAGACATCGACAACGTAAATGCGCAACCCACCTTGAGATATATGTTCTAAGGGCTCAGTATAGTTACAGCGGCTGCCCCACCCTTCAAACCGAAACGCGTTTCTGCTTCACCGCAGAAATAGGTGGAGTGGTGGTACCTACCCGTGCGAACTCACAAGAGGTCCTACCACCAGTACAACGTCTGCAATGCCAGGAGCGTAGCCAAGTCGCTGCTTACCATATTGTATTTTCTATTCATGTTGTCTTTATTTGGCATGAAACCATTTTTCGTAGCACTTTATGTTGTTGTAAACCTTCAAAGATATAAGTTTATTTGCAAAGATGTTAATTGGAGTGCATTGTTCAATATTATAATATAAATACACGAATCATAAAGTATAAAATTAAATGTCTTGTTCGTTCATATCATAACCCGACTTAATGAATGTGTAATTATTATTGTTACATCTAGAAAAATAAATGGACAATTAAGTCATTTAATCGTTGAATATATGAAGTAAGCTACATCTGACTAACATTTAGCAGCACATTTAGAAAAAGCACTTAGAAAAAGTTTAACTAGACAGTCCTAAATTTCTAGAAGCAATTGCACCACTGCGTCTATACAAGAACTCAATGCTCAACCAGTTCCGGCTATTGAAAATAACTAGAACTCCCGATTTAGCGGTGAATTCGAATCCTAAAATCGTAATAGGGTTCGCTATTTGTGTGTTCATCAAATATTCCAGTGATTAATCTATGTAGGGTTGGATCTATGTAGTTATTTAGAAGTACAATATTCAAATTTTAAAAGGTGGTTACGATGCTGAGATTGATGGAAATTATTATCACATTGTATTTATGAACATGTATGTGTATATATGAAAATGAGGTCGGTAAGAGAGTGTTAACTATGAATGTGGAAGGATATAGAGGAAGAGGTAGACCTAAGAAGAAATGGATGGATTGTGTGAAAAACGATATGGATAAGAGGGGAGTGAGCGAAGAAATAGTATATGATAGAAGAGTATGGAAGGAGAAAACATGTTGCGCCGACCCCTGGTGACTGGGAGAAGGGTAGGATAATGATGTATGTATGATTAGAAAAGAGAAAAACTGGTAGCAGATTACTTAGACGAGATGCTAGATGATTCGAATATTGATGACCTAGTTTTTCCAGCTGATTTTCAGGAACATACGTAAAATAAAATGGAAGAAGCATTTGAACTGTAACTTAGTTCTTGTGGATTTATACAAGCTATAATGAGATCATTTTCGAAGCAAATAAAACTAAACTACTTTAATGCGAACAAAGAAATTGGCTTACTGAAATAGGCATAAATGGTTGTCGTATTTTCGATTACTAATAGTTAGGTAACTAACAATCCGCCTATTGATTAAATGGTAATTTTTACTTACAGACGTATTATAAAAGGTAATGCAATTCACACATGAATGATTCGCGGCATAAATGAGAGTGATGGTCGCCCTACCACCATTCTCAAACTTCAAATATCATAGCCACATACCGAGACGGTAACAAACAAGCTTAAACACTGATGTATAGTTGCAAAGTGACAACACAAGTTCGAAAGTTTAATTTACAAGTTAGCGCTTCGAATTCAATGCAGCGCGGTTATTGCGTTCATAAACAAATGTTACGTCAAATTGAATATTGAAAGTTTGAGAACCGGTTGTATGGTGTGAGACCTCAGTACTATGAATTCATGTATTATTTACATATTTTATGAAGAAGAAGATTGACTGAAGGTGTTAAGTTGATGATGCCACCTTGAATCGTGAGTTTGATTTTGAATATTTGTTATGTTATTTCTTAGATCAGTTGGCGAGCTCACGACCCACCTGATGTTACGTGGTTACCGAAGCCCGTAGACATCAAAACGTCAATGCCTTCTCACACCTTGAGATATCAGTTATAAGTCTTACAACAGGAGTACAACGGCTTCACCCTTCAAAGCGAAACGCATTACTGCTTAACGGCATAGATTAGGTAGATTGGTAGTATCCGTGCGGGCTCACAAGAAATTTTACCACCAGTAATTACGTAAATTATAATTTTTGTGGGTTTTATTACACGACTAGCTGACCCGGCAGACTTCGTAGTGCCTCAATCAATAAATAAAAGGCTGAAACTTTTGTATAAAATAAACTTAAAACAAGCAAAAGGAATCCGTCCGACGGGGGACACATCAAAGGGATAACAAAATTGTTATTTTTATTTAATTCCGAGCATTTTCATATTTATCTACCTTTCGAACCTTCTCTGGACTTCCACAAAAAATTCAAGACCAAAATTAGCCAAATCGGTCCAGCCGTTCTTGAGTTTTAGCGAGACTAACGAACAGCAATTCATTTTTATATATACAGATATAGATTTTATGTGGAAGTCATTCCTGAACATTTGTCAAGTACGTATTTCATTAGAAAAATTGGTACGTTCGATACGAATGCACCAGGTGTCTTGTGGTTAGGTTACGACGACTTTGCATTACTTGAACCTTAGAACTTATATCTCAAGGTGGGTGGTGCATTTAAGTTATAGATGTCTATGGGCTCCAGTAACCACTTAACACCAGGTGGGCTGTGAGCTCGTCCATCTATCTAAGCAATAAAAAAAAAAGAAAAAAGAAATTTATTTCTGAAATCTATTTACGGAATTTACGAACATTAAGTGTTTGTTCTACAGTAATGAATTGAAATGCTTATCAAGATTCCGTTGACTTCGTACATTTTTACGGCCCAGAAGATAAACTTCGAAGAACGATCGTTGCTAAACCGAGATCACCGTCGAGGGGCTTCTCAAATTTTATACTCTCTGCTTACAACGAAAGTCATATTGCATTCGTTTCTCGCGATTTTCTCTTTTATTTTTTTCACGCTAAACTCGAGGAGCGTATTCTTTATGGTAACATTCGCATTACCATGCTATCACGGATGGTAATGATGTTATTTTTTTGCTTGCGAACAATGGGGTTCCACGTTTTTCTGTCATTTGATTTTGTCGGGAGGAAAGACAATTTCGAGGCGGTAAACGTTGTTGGATTATAATTGGTTTACCGGTGGTCTTAAGCAGTGTACACATTTTACATTTGGACCGTTACTCTGTTACGTTGTCAAATATTTCATTTTATTTTTTTATTAATTGTAATTATTGGTATTATTGTGTTATATATAGAGCTAATCCGATGGTAAGGTCAGAAAAAAAGTGTTTGTTTTAAATATTACTTTTGCATTTTTGTTTATTTTTTTGATTTTGTTTTATTTTATTGGCAAAGCCATGGTGGCCTGTAGGATAAGATTTTCAGGGTATCGATTGGTGCAGCTGTAACGGTGTTCAAATCCCGCAGACGGGTACTAATTTTTCAATTTTCAATGAAATACGCAATAGAGGCATTCTCACGAACGAAATCATTCCCGATCCTGCGGACAGAATGGAAAGCAGTCGACGTCGCCCAAAACACGTCATCTCGGATCCTCCCGATCCACTAACGGTGCTTTTAGGTACTTCAAGCACCGGTCACCGTTCTCGTCGAACCCGTCGCTTGCGACGAAGGGCTCGACGAGTAAATTAACTCTCAGACACAGCCCACTGAGTTTCTCGCCGGATCTTCTCAGTGGGTCGCGTTTCCGATCCGGTGGTAGATTCTGCGAAGCACGACTCTTGCTAGGGTTCGTGTTAGCAACATCGTCAGGTTTGAGCCCCGTGAGCTCACCTACTAAAGTTAGGGTTACGCTGAAATAGCCGCTAGGGCTATCAGCTTAGGTAGGAAAAAAAAAAAAAAAAAAAAAAAAAAAAAAAAAAAAAAAAAAAAAAAAAAAAAAAAAAAAAAAAAATCTCACGAACGACTTTCATAAAGGAATGATAATGTGTATTATAATTCAAACTCACATCAATTTCAATTTACGTAATTAGCGGTGGAAGGGCGTCTTGTGAGTTTGCACTGGGTAGATTGCCTATTTGTGTATGCGAAGCTGTAATGCATTCCAGTTTTGGAAGGATAGGTCGGCCTTAAACCAGACACGTTCTGATGTGTTTCGAGCCGCAGTAACCATTTATTCCTAGGTGGACTGTGAACTCATCATCATCAAAGTCATCGACGAGAGCGACTCTACGTCAGACATTACGGTTGGCGGTCTGTCGTGAGCCGACCCGCATAATCGGCTCCGTTATCATTCGAAAATGCTTCGCCGGACCAGAGCCACACTGCTGGATCAAAACGCGATAGCCCTTTAATTAGTCTGCAAAATCTCTCCAAACATACATCCGAGCACTGGATCAGCACAAACTTTTTATATACCTAACTTAATGCCACCATATTTTACTGGTGGTAGGATCTCTTGTGAGTCCGCATGGGTAGGTACCTGCCTATTTCTGCCGTGAAGCAGTTGCGTTTGCAATGCGTTTCGGTTTGAAGGGTGGGGCAGCCGCTGTAACTATAGTGAGACCTTAGAACTTATATCTCAAGGTGGGTGGCGCATTTACGTTGTAGATGTCTATGGGCTCCGATAACCACTTAATACCAGGTGGGCTGTGAGCTCGTCCATCTATCTAAGCGTGAAAAAAAAAACAAATTACGGCTCACAGTCAAAAAAAACGTCAATAAAGAGGCTCGCTTCTAATCTAAAGCTGATGAGTCACACATCACGCAGTAATTAAAAACTAAATTCACGTCTAAAAACATTCGGCTCGATCCATCTTAATTTATCACCCACATCAACGATAACGTAAGCCATAAATGAGCGAACAAAACGTAGACACCCTATACCTACATAGTAATTTATCTTTAGGGCATCCCTTCAGCCTGTACGGGCGTTAATTTTAATATATACGTCTTACACGCCAACTCATTTCCATCATTATGTCCTTATTGAGTAATAAATTTAACACACTGTAATTAGGTGCGCCATTGATCTTTCGTTTTTTGAAGTGAAAACTTCTGTAGAATCGTTGTGATTTCAAACCGGATGCAACGGAAAAAACGACAGGTAAGAGACACAAATACAAAAATGTGTAGGATGAAGCCAGCAAAGAATGAGACAGAAATATACATACTATTCAATACAGGGCCATCTGTGAGATTTTTTAATACTAACGTGTGTATGAAAGCTCTTGTAGTGAATTTTAATTTAGGATTATACGTGAAATTAAAATATCAATTCACAGAGGTCGCTACCTTACAATTATTTACTAATGACAAAATTTTACATATACGACGTTTAGGATAATTGTATTTTAATTTTGGAAGGTTTCACTTCTACCACGTGTGAATTGCACACATGTAATTATTTTTTTCTAAAGCTATCGTAGCAAGGTGAATAGATTAACATAGTTGATTTCTGTTGATGTTCTGCTTAATGTTGTTGTTGAGCACACTTTTTATATAAATATAACGAATTCAATAGGACTAAAATTAATTGCAACACAGGCATAAATTTTTAACTTAAAAGCTCACCTTTAAATCCTTTTCAATTAACAACTCATTTAATGCTAGATCACTCAAACTTTGTTTTTATAGTTTGTTTATATTTTGCAACATACAATCGTGAACAGTTTTACAGTTGAAGAAACGCTTAGAGAAAGTAAAAGAGATCAACTTTTAAAAGGCCAACAAAAAAACTCCTTGAATCTGACGTCCCTAAAAGTTGCAAAGAAACTTCTTTTTTTCTAGTCACACTTAATTTTCTAAGCGACGATTTCATCATAACACAGCGCGTTCGAAGGTTGTGCAGTAAAAATGCCGCTGCTAACTTCTCCTTCTGATAGCGCGAGACTACAGCATTGTCTTATAGACATACACACAAATACTTGATAAGCAGCTGTGACTAGGTATGCGATATCATTCCCCCCCCCCTCTCTCTCTCTCTCTCTCTCTCACACACACACACACACACACACACACACTTCTAATTCAATAAAAACGGTACTATTGTAAAACTCTGTGTTTAAAATATTACACGCAGTATTTCAAACATATAACAATCATTTAAACTTTTAAAACGAAAGCTATGAACTAAAAACAAAATCTTCTTGTACGTACTACTTACTACAGAATATATTTTTAGATGATGGAGCTCATCACTTTCTTGGAGCCTAATATTTATTTTCTATTTTATCTTCAAACCATTCATCTCCCTGGTCAAGTTGTGATATTAATGGTCAGTTTTTTGGAAGAAACGTGGGTGCGTACGGTCGCAAGGAAATAGCTGTGTGTTAACATGATAAATATAGAGCTGTGTGAAATTCTTCACCACGCCTTTGAAATATAGGGTGTATAAATAGTAAGGAAAAGGAAAATATTACTCGTTTGATAAACATTAAGCATCAACGTTTTTTGTCATTTCCATGAACCAATTTAATGCGTGGCGTACTGTCAACTACAGTCGCCCCCCCCCCCCCCGCGTTCACTCGAGGCCATTGACCCCGCATGTCACTCGTCTAGTGCGTGCAATGCAAAAAGCAAAGTTTTAGAACTTTTTTTGTGTTGCTAAGTAAGAAATCAGTAGCATTGATATCTTCATTTACGAGAACGATTCAATACACCCTGTGTAATATCTGGACATTTCGAAATGTGTGATTTAGCATTATTTTTCAAAGATAGAAGCATTAGGAGGGATTTATTGTAGTGCTTAGCTTCGTGTATTAGCATCGTTTGTTAGGGCTATACGAATAGTAAACGTAACCACAAATTAAAAAAAAAATTGAATAAAAGGCGCTGTCTTGCAACGTTCTGTTCGATACCTTTATGTGACGCGGAAAGATTGATGTAATCAGACTGGTGCGTTAGACAAAAGAAGGAAAATCGCTATTAAAAAGGTGTTTTGTGAGTCCGCATTGGTGGGTATCATAGCCTTGCATATTTCTAAAGAGCAAGCAATAATATTACATTCTGGTTTCACTTGGGCCCATGTTTGACGCTACGGCCTCAAGATTTATGTTCCTCCACATTGCTATTGTATTATATTTTCACACATATGCTACATTGGAATGGAATCCGATGTACCGCCAAACACATTACTCTTCCAGAGTACGTCCAGGATACGTAGACCGTCTCGGTTGCAGACTGTGGTTGCCGCCGTCAGACCTTACCTCTTGGTAATAGCGTGCGGTGTAGTTTCAGCCCCCTCAGATCGCCCCGTGACTGCCCCCTCACAGGAATTGGAGCTGGACGAACGCTCTCCTTCGGCCCAGGTTCGGCGGTGGTGCACAGTTCCAAGAGGGAAGAGCTTTGCCTTCCCCATTCTGCCGCCTCCTTCTGCAAGATATTGGACTCGCAGCTAAAATGCACGCCACCTTAGAGGAGACAACGCAGTATCCATGGATCGCCTTTAATTTCGCTAAATAATAATTCACTAAATAATAAAATAATCGAATAAATTTAATCGCGATCGCACGCTGCGGACGTCGCAACGCCACCACGTACTTGCAGGTCTGGGCGCTGTACTATACGGGTACCCCGTACAGTGCGAAGAACCAGACCGCTCACACATAGAGGCGGTGCACCACAGTATCGATCCCCGACGTTTGGCAAGAGCAGACTTAATGAACCAGCAGCTAGGGGCTCAACTTCTCGAAGTGAGCGCGGATTCCAACCGCCCAATTCAAGGCCGAGGTACCGCAGTCCGGCCACCCCAACTTCAACGCGGACCCTAGTTATGGATCTGCCGGACGGCCAAATGACATATTGAATGTATTCGGTTAGGTATACAAATATTATTTAAAATTATATTTGTGCCTACTCTAAATACATATTTTCGGTTTCAGGACTTTCATACTATTTAAGCAACGCTTACGCAAAATATTACGTATTCTAATCTGTTTTATTTCTAACAAGAACTTAATTAAAACATTCTAATGAAACAAAAATTTCACTATATTGAATTTAAATTGTTAAAACAAATACACGACTTCTGAGAATTACAATTTCATGTAATGTACTAAGCGAATACTTTCTACACTACACCGAAATGAAAATTTTCTACAGAGTTCTCTACATAAAGATTTTCAATGTAAAATATACGTTTTGAAACTTCTGGGTCACGCATTACATCCTGAAATACAGTTTTCGAATCGAAGACTTTTCATTCTTCGATGTGACCCATTAAAACCTGAAGCTCTCAATGGGATTCTCAAGTCATGTCTCAATATACGGATAGTCTAAGCAGAGGCGTATTCAGAAAAAACTCAAAATATTAAATTGAAGTTGTAATTGTCAAATAAGAAATTTTCAAATCTACTGATGTCAAGACAAGCTCCGCTCTAGCCCATCGGCTATGGTTTGAGAAAAAATTATTTGTTAACCCAGAGTCGCACACGTCACCTATCGAGTATTGAGGACACTATTTGAAAAACTTCTCTTTAGCGCTAATAACTTTAGTGCCTGTAAAAAGTTTTAATTTACAAAGGCATAGAAAATATATAGAAAAATATTCATTTTCAGTATAAATATACACATTTGAAACAAAGTCAATAAACTGTTGTTCTGAATCTTTACAATTTTGTTGCTAGTACGAATGGATCGCTTCTAAAATCTTTTGTGTTTCTTTTGCCATCAAACCAGTTCCAGGAACCGCCTAACGTTTCCCGATACTTACATATTCTTTTTCATATATGAATGTCAGTTTTCATCATCTGGAAATAGCAACATCATCTGTATATCGTACCGTGGTTATGAAGCAATTTTTGACTTCCGACATCTTTAATTCGTGTTGTATTATGGTATAGTCATTTATCGGCGTTCATTTTTATGATGCTATTTAACTGGTTTTATCTAATACTCAGCAAGCAACGAACAAATTCTGGACACTTTAAGCATCACGGGAAAATCAGGCTACTCTCGAAATTATATAACATTTCTGCATATACCATTTCTTATCTTAGACGCAAGTACGTACCTGGCATCAAATCCATTGATATCACAACAATGGCGGTGACATTTTTACTTTCTCCGGCAACGAATGCATCAATCATAGTCTTTCGTTCGCTCACAGCTTCTTTAAAAGTTTCAAGCCCGCCTATCTGTCGGAGATTTTCGTTCGTTTAAGGGCTTTCTTGTGGTTTGTATTGTAATGATTAATATCCCAAAAGGGATTCAATGAAATATACTCTTAAGCGAAAAATGTAGTAAAAACAGAGTTGTCATCCAGGCAAGAGTTTTGATAGATTGAATTATATTTATTATCTAGTACTGCTAACATAGTAAAGCAGTTTTCGTTCGACGGTCTCAGTCCCACCTGGAACTGAGCCCAGATGTGGTATCAGGGTTGCGATCATCTCAACCGTCGGCAGCGACAAGTTTGGTATTACCTTAGAGCCGCGTGCAAAAAAACTGTTATTCCCAGGCACAACAGATTGTTCCAAACTCGGTGGTCCGTGCTGGAGGCGTGGTCTCGTCGTTCTGCGGACCCGTCGGCCGACCTCCGTACCGTCGAGGCGGTCCACCCGGTTCTCGCGGACTGGGTGGGCCATGACCGCGGATGCTTCACCTTCCGGCTCACACAAATGCTTACTGGCCACGGATATTTCGGCCACTACTTGCACCATTGCGCAGACTGCGACGAGGATGACACAGCGGAACACATATTAACGCGTTGTTCTGGATTCGACGAGCAACGCGCCGCCCTCGTCGCGGTCATACGAGAGGAATTGTCTCTGCCGCGAGTCGTGGCTACGATACTCAATAGCGAAACGTCTTGGAAGGCGATGCTCGACTTCATATCGTAGAAGGAGGCAGCAGAACGAGAGAGGGAGAGCTCTTCCCTTTCCGCACCATCCATGCATGCTCCATCGTCGGCTCCCTACCGGTGACGTGGTGCGGGTAGCAACCGAAGCAGTCTTGACCTGTCAGTACTTTGCGCCAGATGGACAACATGGATTAGACGTACATCTTTGACGGCCCAGGTGTAAGCTTGAAACTTCTGCGCTTGAACGACACCTGGGCTAGGACGCAGCTCGTCCCAGTCGCGGAGGTCGTATCGTTACTTGTATTCAGCAAGGAGCGCGTTTAATTAAAGGATTCAGGATAGCGGATCAACCAATGCGTCGAGTCGTGAAGCCGTGAAGCAGTAATGCGTTTCGGTTTGAAGGATGGGGCAACAGTTGTAACTATACTGAGACCTTAGAACTTATATCTTAAGGTGGGTGACGCATTTACGTTGTACATGTCCATGGGCTCTAGTAACCACTTAATACCATGTGGGCTGTGAGCTCGTCCACCCATTAAAGCAATAAAATAAAATAAAACACAGGGAAGCGCACTACCGCTCCACCATGTCACCCCCAAACCTTAAACTAAAAATTTCAGGAATGATTATTCTTAGTGATTCTGTTATCTTCAATGAAGGAAGCTGGCTAGTATAAAAAAAATATCAATATTCAAACACAAAACCGAAGGTCTAATAATTTCAAAGGAACTTATTAAGATCGTTCGGTTATAAAATCGCAAACATAGCGTTATTGGGAGACGAAGCGATTTTTTGCCGTTCCTATTGAGCGGAGAATCAATTAAAATTTCATTATTCAACAAAAAGATTATAACTTCTTTTTAGTCATTTGCATATTCGGCTGAAATATTTAAAGAAATCCTCTTTAAGGAAAGTCTTATTAAATTTTGTTATAAGCGTCCGACTACGTTTCGGTGCTCGAAACTTGTTTCTTTGCTCTGCGAACGTTTAAAAATTCGGCAAGAATTATTGCTTGAATGAATTTTAAGCGGTTATATAAGTAGGTAGGCAATTTTCTGAGAATCGTTTTCAAACTATATATTCGTGGCTTCATCGTTTCTCGATAATCGCTCAGTCAGTCTGAAGTGGTTATATAATTTTTATTAGATCATACGTTTTGCTAATTTTTCAGACGAGTAGGTATGTACCTATTGACTTTTGACGTGCCTTTAAATAATTTGCAATAAATTGTAAAGTTTCTGTATTTTGATTAATAATTCGAAATTTTAATTAACCTTATCGATTGTACTTTGACTTAATGATAATTATGCAAACTGCATTCACTTTACTTTTTCTTCCTGGAAACTATGATTAATGAAGATTTTATGATGACAAACTATGGATACTGGATGGGTAACTATGGATGGAACAGTGGATGGCGGGAAACTATGATTAATGAAGATTTTAGTGAAATTGATTTGTAGCTCCAAGCGAAAAGCGGTCAATCCGTTCCAAAACAGGATTGTTTTTAATAGCAGATCAACGAGTAGAACAGTAAAAAGAGTCTGAAGGCAACTAGGAGAAACGACCAGTATCCGTTACGGTTAATATCAATCACTGTTGGGCTGAAAATCCTAACATGTTTTTTTTGCTTAGATGTGCGGACGAGCTCACAGTCCACCTGGTGTTAAGTGGTTACTGGAGCCCATAGACATCTACAACGTAAATGCGCCACCCACCTTGAGATATAAGTTCTAAGGTCTCAGAATAGTTACAACGGCTGCCCCACCCTTCAAACCGAAACGCATTGTTGCTTCACGGCAAAAATAGGTAGGGTGGTGGTGCCTACCCGTGCAGACTCACAGGAGGTCCTACCACCAGTAAAACGTGTACCAATATTAATCCAAATTATTAATTTTTCATTCGGTATTAGTCTCATTCTGCAAAGTAAGGAAAGCTGACCCCACCACCTTGTGGATTATCCCATAGCTGGAAAAAGAGAGAGAGATAAATATTAGTCACCCAATTATGGAATTAATAAGTAAAAAACTTTTCTATTAAACTCACTAAGTTAGAAAGAAACCCGTCGAATGCGACGAAGGGTTCGTCATGTAAATTAATCAACAGATATAGCCCACTGAGTTTCTCACCGGATCTTCTCAGAGGGTCGCGGCTCCGATCCTTTGCTAGATTCAGCGAAGCACTGCTCTTGATAGAGCAAAGGGCTAGGGACACTTGCTTACATCTAGCAAGGTCTCCCAAACTAAGCTCCATAAATTCGCCTACACGTTCAGTGAAGCTCGCATAGGCTCTCCAGGTCACTAGCAATAGGTAGATCTTTTAACCGACCGTTATATATCAACGCATACCAACGATTGTACGTTCAAAGTAGTAAGCCTGATAATAAATAACCTCTGCGCAAATTTACGCAATAAATTTGCAAAGTTTGATCACAATCGAATGAATCGTATGACAAGCGCATAAAATACGAACAAATAAACTCATTTTTTTAAGTGTTAGACTCTTTAATGAATTAAGTTGTTAAATTGATAATGGTATTAAATTATTATAAAAAAAGTATACACAGAAAAGTAAAAAAAGAAACAATAAATTGTATATCTAAACACAAATTTTATCTAAAGACAGGAGCTAGTACTGCTTCGATGACCCTATTTTATTTGTCGTTGGTATTGGTAATACCGACCAAAAATAGTTTGAAAAATATTTTATTTTCAGTCTGTTGGAAAAGCACAAAAGCTCACTATTGTGCGTGTAAATTGTCGGAGTGAAACATCGGATTCCCGATAAAGAAGGTAGACAGATTCGGCTGCTCCTAATTTCCAGTCTTCAGTCTACCGGCATTCGCGGCCATACGGGTCATATCACTAAAATAATAAAAAATCGCTGTAACAACACAGTTATAAAACTATGATAAGTATTTATTAAAACACAGATTCTTTTAATAACAAGATCTTTTTTTAACCGATTTAAAAAAAAGAGTAGGTTCTCAATTCGACTGTTTTTTTATGTTTGTTACCTCATAAATTTTGACTGGGGGAATAGATTTTGACGATTCTTTTTTTTTTTAGAAAGCTGATGTTTCCTATTTTTTTTCTATTTAGTTCAGTTCTGATAATGGTATCCATGAGAAAACTATATAAGTCTTAAATTTGCATTAAGTACGTGCGCGACAAATAGATGAATAACTCAATAACTCAATATCACGCCAACCGATTTCGATGATCATTGTTTTTTATTGTATACTAGCTGACCCGGTAGACTTCGTAGTGCCTCAATCGATAAATAAAAGACCTAAACTTTATTTAATTCCGAGAATTTTCATATACAGTCAAACCTGGATAAGCGAGAGTTCAAGGGAGCACAATCTCATTCTCGCTTATAGAGATTTCTCACTAACCCGAGTTTCTCGCTAATGCTCCCTCTGAATTTTATTTCGCGATTTTCCGGATTCAAACGCATTCACTATTCACTCAATTACAGTACTTTAATTTTCCGTTTTGACATGATGCAGAACAGAACTTTCCTTCGCAATTGATTATCGATAAACTGAGTAAGTCCGACAAACAGGACGGTACGCAGGCACACGTGTCCATTCGGAAAGAATGCGATAAAATAACAACGTTATTTAGTTCCACGAAATAGAATAGGTTCAATATTGACGAGAAAATAATTCAAAACAATAGAAGGAAGTTCCACAAAAGTTAAGAATGAGTCATAAAATAGCAGATGTTAAATTTGTAATTTGTTTTTTCATTTGTTCCTCCTAAAATAAAGCTCGACTGTCTCTTATAGAGGTATAGATAAGTAGCAGTCTCACTTACGGAGGTCCATGAGGGAAAAACGACTCTCTCTTACAGAGGTTTCTGTTTCTCTCTAATAGAGGTTTTGGGAGCTTAAAATGACGGGTCCCGGCTATTACTCTCACTTATAGAGTTTTCTCACTTATCCAGTTCTCGCTTACCCAGGTTTGACTGAATATCTACCTTTTAAACCTTTCCTGGACTTCCGCAAATAATTCAAGACCAAAATTAGCCAAATCGGTCCAGCTGTTCTCGAGTTTTAGCGAGACTAACGAACAGCAATTCATTTTCATATATATAGATTAATTTGTTTTGGAATATCTTTTTTTTTCTATTTGAAGTCGGTCTTTGTCAAAGCATGTCTATTTACAATTATAATATCTCTATATGTCTCCCTTTTAATATCAATCTCTTCAAATCAGGCGGGCCGTGAGTCTAAAACTTAAAGTCATAGCCAACATAAAGGAATAAAGGAAGAGAATGAATACATCAATCTATTTAAAGTTGATTATGCAATCTTGAGTTAATCTAGTTTATAGTGACTAAAACCCATTTCCATACAAATAGTGGGTTCGTTATTTAGACGCTTCACTCTCCCCGTTGCTTATTAGCTTAGATCATTAATGTAGATACAGAATACTTAACTGTAATTTATTTTACTTATGCAATTAAAAACAGTCTTGATTTGTTTTATGAAAAATATGATTTGATCATTTTACTTTACGAACTGGTTCAGTTCATTTCATTTTATAAATATAATTGGTAAACTAATTTACTACAATAACTCGTCGCTTGTTTCCAATGTTGAACAGGCACGAGAAATAAATTTAATAAATAATAGTTTAAAAAACTAAAAAAAATACGTTTTTACAGAAAATCTAACTAAAAAATTGAAAATAAACTTAAATAAATTTGAATTAAAAATAGTCTAATAAAAAATGATTTTATTGTAAAATAAGCGTGGAGTATATGGTATCAGTAGTTATAAATATTTTATGAACTGATGATGATGATTTTATGAAATGATATGAGTAGAAGGGCCATTTTGATAATATCCTGAAAAGCACCCCACGCTTTTTTACAATAAAACCATTTTTCTTACACTATTTTTAATTCAAATTTATTAAGATTTATTTTTTATTTTTTAGTTGGGTTTTCTGTAAAAGCGTATTTTTTTTAGTTTTTTAAACTATTATTTATTTTTCATTTGTTACTTGAATTTCAATATATTTTTTTAAATATTGTCTTGTCATCAGTCCTTAATAAGTATGCCAAATTTTGAGTTAATCCGACGTTTTGAAGGGGGTCAAAATCATGTTCAAAGATTCCGTTACATACTAACATACATACGTCTTAAACTAATAAAAGCGTATTAAAAAAGAATTTATAAATTTAACTGACAAAAAATCTGACATCTAATTACAAGAGTTGCCTATTCGCAGTATGCTGCCATCGTGTCTATATTAACAAAAAACTTCACAATCTTTCCTTTGCTTACATGATCTTTTAACAACAAAAAAAACGGATCATCCAATTATTTGAAGGGATAGAAACATTAAAACATTGTCGATTTCAAACGTTAAAGTCCCGTTTTAAATATCAGTGCAAATTATTTTCTTTAACACGCAACCGGGCCCGAGATCTTGAGTTTACGATCATCTCTTCGTTTCTATATTCCGTTACAAAGCAACTTCCCTTACCGGTCGTAAAAACACCATAAAATCTCGATAACCCTTGCTTACAAATCGATATCATAAAAAAATATTACATTCCGCCCCTACCTACCTTACATCTCAAATTTATTTCGGGCAGAGCGCAGAAGTTTCGCTCCAAGTAATGTTAATTTTTAAGACCCGACCCTTACAAAGGACAACTGACGATTTCTTTGACAAATATTAGAGAGGTGGAATATTAGGTGGCTATTCTAGATCTATTGTGAATTATTCTATTCAAAATTAGTTAGACTACATTCTTGTTGTACTAATAAGGCTCTAAATTGTCTAACACATATTAGACCGAATACTTAAGATCTTTTGCGCAAATACTGATTTCGAATGAAAATAGAACCCCTCTTCATGCAATAGTCAAGATTACCCAAGTGCATATGTATACAAATACAAATGGGTTCCTTCATCTAACCCCAAACTGGGATTCCCTAAAACACGAAAACCAGAGACTGCTATGCTCATGTTCAAATATATACCAATGATTTTGGATAGTCACTTCAGAGCAAACAAATCTAGCACCCGGAACAAACAAACTGGATAGCTTGGTGAACTAGCTCAAAACCCACCTGTCAGTCAGACCGGTAAGTTATTTTCAGAGCCTGTGCACATCACAACGCCAATGTCAGCCGCCACCTTAGGTCATGAAGTTTTGTACTCAATTATATTATTGAACCAGTGCCCAACCGTTCAAAGCCGGAACGCATAATTGCTTCGCAGCAGAAACAAGAAATATAGTTATAGCTATCCGTGCAAGCTCACAAAAACCTCTCCCTCCAGTATATTTGGGGACGTCACGCTAATCTGCTTACTTTGTTTTTAATACGCTTTTATTAGACGTATCCATAGATTATACACTTAATATGACGTATCTATACGTACGTATACAGACGTATCTACGTAACGGAATCTTTGAACATGATTTTCACCCCCTTCAAAACGTCGGATTAACTCGAAATTTGGTATAATTATTTAAGGCCGATGACAATTTAATATTAAAAAAAATATTGAAAAAATTGAAATTCAACTCAAAATGAAAAATAGTTAATAATAGTTTAAAAAAACTAACAAAATACGCTTTTATAGAAAATCCAACTAAAAAATAGAAATTATTTTTAATAAATTTAAATTAAAAATAGTGTAAGAAAAAAAATTTATTGTAAAAAAAGCGTGAGGTGCATGGTATCAGTAGTTATAAATATTTTATGAACAGATATGAGTAGAAGGGTTATTTTTTTATATCCTGAAAAGCATTTTGTTAGTTTTTTAAACTATTATTTATTTATGAATTTATGTTCGAGTGTAACAAGAAACTCAACATAATGCTATGGTTATAAATTAATAGTCTATTTTGTTGGTATTCTTTATAATCCAATAAACTAGTCATGTTAGTAAACCAAACGGCCTACCTGATAGTGAATGGTTACCGTCACTGATGGTAGTCAGTAATGCCAGCGAACGGTCAAGCCGCTAACCACAATTTTGTGTGTATGTAATCAAACCCAATATACATTATTTACTCCAACTTTAATCAAACATTTGTGCAATCGATCCACCGACAAACCATTTTCTAATTTTCTCACGTAATTAGTTCGGGAAACATAGGACAAGATCAATGTTGCCATATTAATGTTATTCATGGATTTATAAGGTTACATTGGATATTCGCTTTAGTTTCTTATAAGAAGTTCGAAGCAAGTCAAACAGTTTATAAACATAATTCATGATAGTAAAAAACACTGTTTTTTTCTCTGATAAGTTTCTTTAAAAATTTGAGATTAATCAATTGAACAATTCCACAAGACTTCATGTCTATATCATACTAGCGGCCCGCCCCGGCTTCGCTCAGGTACTTAATATAAAAATTAAATTAAAAAATTATAATGTGCACACATCAACCCTTCTATTTGCGTCAGGTTACTAAAAAAGAATATTATAAAGATAGTTTGAATATTATTATTTTAATGAGTTTTTATTTTCATTTAAATTATTTTTTTTATCTATTTTTTTATTATTTATATATTTTTTTTATAATAAATTATTATTTTTTCGTAAAATGGTCATACATAACAAAAGCATTAAGTTTATTGAATCAGAGCTTACCTTTAAACGATATTTGACTTTGTATTTTTTTTTTTAATAATATAACATCTATTGGGGCATAACTATAATAGTTAGACATATGCTGTCGGACACTTTTTGTAAATAATAATATGTTCCACAAAGTCATATAGCACATTATTTATTCTATCATAAATAGTTTTCACCGCGCACGCGACTTAAAGAATATTTTAGGTAATTTTTTTACACCTCCGGTTACATTATTGGAGTTTTGGTAAGGATCCCTAATTTTGTTAAAAAAAATATAGCCTATGTCATTCGGGGATAGTGTACCTTCCAAGCAGCGAAATAATTTTTCAAATCGGTTCAGTAGTTTTATATTGAAGAAATCAATGAATTAATTTTACTAGTGTTAATTTGATGTATTATTTTAAACCCATTTCAACAGACTTCAGAATGATTATTTACATCATTTAAGCGCACACTTAACAGAACAGATACATTTAAATTTACTTAATGCGATTGTAAATAGAGTTGTATTTAATTTGTTGTATTAGTTAATTTGTTTAAGTTGTTGTAGTAGTTTCGGAGCCTATTCAATACAAACAAACAAACAAATCTTTCCTCTTTATAATATTAGTATAGATGTATTTCGGAACCTCTCAACGCATCAAAGAGCTAAGTGTGTACCAAAAAAAAATCATTTGATCATTCACAAAATTTCCCTTATTTCTCCATAATTCCTGGAAACATTGGACCAAATGAAGAAATGACCGCACTACGTGTGGTTCGATTCTAGCTGCCGTTCCGCCCAAACTCAATTATGCAAGGGATCAAAGCCAACACTTAATTGGTGGTCCGCGGTCTCATTTAATTCTTCGTTAATAGCACGTTTCCACTGTTTGTCAACATTAGCGAGCCGATAGGTTCGAATGCGGAAAGAATTAGCATATTTTGATTGGAATCTTTTTTGTTTTTTTTGGTGTGTGTGTATTTTTTAAATATTAACTTGACAGACGAGCTTACGTGCCTGGTATTGAGCAGTTAGTCCATAGAAATTACAGCATAAATAGCTAATTCGACAACGAAGATTGAGGCTTCTTTGCGCCAGGAAAATGAACACAATGTGCAGTCTTAGAAATCAGATCATGGGGGAGGTCGTCAACGAGATGAACTCACCGGATTGTCTCTTTTCTTCGTATTGCTTAGATGGATTGACGAGCTCACGGCCAACCGTGGTCTCCGAAGCCTGTGAATATCAACAACGTCAATACCGCCACCTACGTTGAGACATGAATTCTAAGTCTCCGTTTTTTTCAGTACAACGGCTGCCCCCTTCAGGCCAAAACCCATTAATACTTCATGGTAGAAATAGGCAGGGCGGTTAGTTCCCACCCATGCGGTTTCACAAAACGCCTTACCACTAGTAATTGCGTAAATTATAATTTGCGGGATTGATTTTTATTGCACGATGTTATTCTTTTACTGTGAAGGTCACTCATGAACATTTGATTAGTACGTATTTAATTAAAAATATTGGTACCTGCCTGCGGGATTCGAACACTGGCATACCCGCATCGCTTGATACGAATACGCCGGGCGTCTTATACTGCAGGCCACGATGACTTCAAAAGTCTGCTTTAGGAAGTCCGGTCCATTTGACATCTTTGCGGCAAACAGAAGATGGCGAGATGCTGTGAGGATGACAACTGAAACCACCAATAATACATCATGATGATACAGACCGCTCTGAAAATAGAGAAACTTTATTAAGATGGGCTGAAAAGATAACTAAAAGTGCAGACTAACAATATGCCCACGCATCAGAATACAAAAAAAAAATTATTGAATTCATTCATGTGCCTTATTCTGCAACAGTACAGGTGCAGTATATAATTATATAATAATATTTAAGTGATGTATAAAGTCGTATCCAATCTAAGGTAATAATTACTTATTTTGTTTTCTATTTACCGTTTTTGAAAACAGAAATAAAAAAATAATAATTTCATTAGAATTCTATTCAAAACAATTTACAAGCGCAACTGTAAAATGGTTTTACTATGAAATTATTTAATTAACATTGAATATTTCAATAGAAGTAAGAGCATTACGAGTTCGTATTAATAAATTAAATACAACTCTATTTACAATCGCATTAAGTAAATTTAAATGTATCTCTTCAGTTAAGTGTGCGCTTAAATGATGTAAATAATCATTCTGAAGTCTGTTGAAATGGGTTTAAAATAATACATCAAATTTACACTAGTAAAATTAATTCATTGATTTCTTCAATATATTTTCGGTGGATCATAATGATAGGTAGAATGATTGTTCACTGACCCGCGACGTCAAATCGTCGTTGAGAATATGAATTTGATTTCGAATGTTTGAAATGAAATTATTATTGAATTTATTTATTACACAACGTTATTCCCTCTAAGGCTTCGTGGACACGTGTTGGCTCAAAAATTATGGTAGATTGTCCAGTTTTCGTTAAGAGACGTTTCATGTAGGAAGTTACCTCATAGTATCGTTTTATTATTGATACTTATATGTGCATTTTTTATTGCGTAGATGGGTGGACGAGGTATCAGCCCACCTGGTAATGAGCGGTTACTGGAGCCTATAGACGTCTACAACGTAAATGCCGCCACCCACCTTGATATATGAGTTCTAAGGTCTCAGTATAATTAAAACGGCTGCCCCACCCTTCAGACCAAAACGCATTACTGCTTCACGGCAGAAATAGCCAGGGTGGTGGTACCTACCCGTGCGGACTAACAAGAGGTCCTATCACCAGTAATTACGCAAATTATAATTTTCGGGGTTTGATTTTTATTACACGATGTTATTCCTTCACCGTGGAAGTCAATCTTGAACATTTGTTAAGTACGTATTTCATTAGTAAAATTGGTACTTGCCCGCGGGATTCGAATACCGGTGCATCGCTACACACGAACGCACCGGACGTCTTATCCTTTAGGCCCCGATGACTTTCATCTTTGTTTCAATCGATAGGTACATGTCCTCATGTCCATGATTCTTATCCATTCGATGGTTGTATGGGAGACATATCGATAAGACCCTCTATTATTCTTTTGTGTTTAACGTAAAAAAATTTTTTACATTAAAATTTGTTTTTATTTTGTTGTATAATACAGTATCAAGCTGTACATATTCTGGCGATTCCATCACAAAATAATCACAATATATTTCGGATTGAGGAACGAATGACGAGCGTCATATTATGGGTTCTGGTAATCGCACCATATAATAGGCCGTAAGCCCGTTGCTCTGTTTATATCCGTAAAAAGGGCACGTTAATTTATTGAATATAATCAATTACAAAATGCTGTGACGCTTGCTTTTATTTACTACGCTATGGTGGCCATTGTATTTATTTGAACAATAATTTTTTTCCTTTGAACTTAATTGTTCATCTTTGACCGCGTTCAGGTGAAAGTTTTTACGTAAAACCTTTCTTGAAACAAGACAAGGTGGAAATAAAATCTATCTATACTTAAAGTATATATAAGTATATATAAAAATGAATTGCTGTTCGTTAGTCTCGCTAAAACTCGAGAACGGCTAAACCGATTTGGCTAATTTTAGTCTTGACTTATTTGTGGAAGTCCAGAGAAGGTTTAAAAGGTAGATAAATATGAAAAGGCTCGGAATTAAATAAAAATAACAATTTTGTTTTTCCTTTGATGTGTCCCACGTCGGACGGATTCCTTTTGTTTGTTTTAAGTTTAGGTATTTTATTTGTCGATTAAGGCACTACGAAGTCTGCCGGGTCAGCTAGTAGTATATAAAAACAACTTTACTTTGAATATTTCTATTTTAAAAGTTTGCACCTGAAGCGCACGACTTAAAGTAAAAAAAAAAAACCCGGGGTTCTTGTTTGTGACCTTGTCTACTTGTTATAACATAAGACACATGGCCTTGTTAACTATATTGTTTTATTACCAATGACTCGAGTCTACCTCATCATCTTCTTCTTCAAGGTAGCATACGTGTTAACGGCGACACTGCCGTGGTTTCTCGAGAACGGGGTTCTCGCTCCTGATTGCGAGTTTTGACTTGCGTCTATGTGATAGTGCTTAATGAGCGCGGAAGGCCCAATCTTGGCAGTCCGTATTCATGCAACTTGGACACAGCCCACCACACGGCTGCATTGAAAGACATGCCAACCTCGCACTTCCCTGTAAAATCCTCTCTACCTTGCTCGAGATCGCATTAGAGCGCATTAAAGTCGTTAGTGGTTAGACCTTTAAAAATTTCGGTACCGACCTTTAATATCTTCACCCACCAAGTCTCACGTGACCTCAAGGCTCGAGAGCCTCATAGAAGGTTAGGATCCGACATGAAAAAGAAGGAGAGTTTCATATCAAAAAACTGAAGTACGCTAAACAAAATCTACGTAGCTATGTATTATGAGGAAGCGTTTGGTGCGATCTAAGCAAGATGAGGGAGTCTTGTCAATTGAGCCCGGAAGGCTGTAATCCCGCAAAGCGTATTCCTGTTCTGAGTTTTATCTTCCGGCGGGAATCTGATCCTTAGATGTCTAGCGACTGGCACTTTTTTCCATTTAAGCGCTTACATGCCGTCACATAGCTCAACACCTGGTTTTATGACAAGGCCATTTCTTTATACTCCAAACGGAGGGCTTCAACTGAATTGTCTAACTTCCTTTCACATAAAAAAGAAAGAGAAAAACACATTTTAATATGAAAAAAGATACAGCGAGCGCTGAAAATACCACAACTGAAAAGTTTAATAAGTGTTACAGCTTTTGTAATCAGAGCCAGAGAGCGATAAGATTGTCGGGAATACGAAAAGAAAAAAATATTTGGATAGGGTCATTCACACTTGTCAGGATAAAATCCTCGCGCTAGAATATATTGGCATTTGGCTTTTTTAGGTTTCCTCAAGTTGTAGACGTGATTTAATTATTTTTTACGGTTTTTTTGGCATTTGTAGTGAACGATTTTTTCTTGTAGATGTATGTATGCAGACTTGTGCGATATCGGTTGTTAAGCGATTATTGAATCCAATACGGAATATGAATTCTGGCACTCAAAAACACAATAAAATAAGAAAATTAAGAGCAAACATAATTTCCTATACAAATCATAAACGTAGTACTTGTGCAGATTTAAAATACGCGCTAACACAAGTAATCCAAAATAATATTATAAAGCTGAAGAGTTTGATTGTTTGAACGCGCTAATCTCAGGAACTACTGGTCCGATTTGAAAAATTCTTTCAGTGTTAAATAACCCATTTATTGAGGAAGGCTATATAATATAAGCTATATAACATCACGGTAAGACCAATACAAGTGGACCACTAATAAAGAATGTTTCAAAATAGGGGTTTAAATAGCTCCTTAACATTCTATAATTCAAAAATATTTTCACTTTCTACGTAAATAAAGTGGGGGGTAAAATTTAGCGCTATGCCAAAGTAACTATTCCACGCGAATGGAATCGCGTGCAAAAGCTAATTTCTAATAAAGCAATTTCGATCTAAGGCAAATTTCGAAACGTTTGATTTTTGAATTGCCACGTTAAATCGTAAAAATATTGTTAATTCGTATTTCAAGGATATTTCAACTAACAGTCCGTAAACTAGTCAAACGCATGAAAGTATTCCACTTCTACAAAAACTATACTGCAAACACTTTTAAGCCAAGTTTTTTGCGAATTTTTCACCCTTATAGTTGAAAAATCGAGGTCATTGGATATTTAAACGTAGGCGGCTTGGCTCTGTCCCTGGCATTGCTGAAGTCCATGGGCGACGGGACCCACTAACCATCAGGTGGGCCGTATGCTCGTCTCCCTACAAAGGCAATAAAAAAAAAACCATATATATATTCATTGGTATCTGAAAGCGAATGTTGTTGTCTGTATGTCTAATCTGTATTCTCCCATACGAAGATTTTCAAAGATCCTTAAGTTCGTAAATGTATCGTTTAATCTCATGTTTACCAACTTTTAACAAATTCTAATTTACTAAAACAAATAATCACAGATTTCTAAATCACGAAGAGCGAAAATAAAAATTTAAATTACTGCCAAGTGTGGGTCTTAATGAGACACTGAAGTGTCGGTCTTTGTAATGGAAACATTAATAAGTTGATTTCTGTCGGATTCGTAGTTGTTATTTTATCTGATTACACTTCATTTCATTTAAGATTATTTGATATTAGACAGTTGCGATGAGAGAGCTAAAGCCTGAAAGCGTATGCGATTGAAATTTTTCAAGCAACCGAGAGATGTAACTACTTTTAGGTAAACTCTATATCGCGCATGCTATCTTGACTCCTGGCGTTAGTGTTAATTGAATTAGGATATCTATCTATATACGGCAAGAATAAGAATAGACAATGGAATTTATTGATCTGTATCCACTCGAACGTTTGTAGACGAGTCTTTTTATCCTCAAACTCAAGACAATGACGATAACTTATCGATTATCAACAAGCCAAATCGCTAATTCTAAAACGGATAATTTCTTTGTATGAAGTAAATATACGCACATCTCACGCCCCAGGTATCTTGTAATCGCAATATGCACAAAATGTATGATGGTAATCTAGATTAATAAGATTACGCAATTACAGAACTACGAATAATTGGTCAAATAATAAATTACGTAGGCAGAGGAAAAAATGAATGATATAATATATATTATAACGTCATTTCAGTTATACTTTCTATTTTTGTCAAAAATCCGCAGTTAAAACTATAGCGTTAAAATGAAATCAAAAGTTTCAATGAACAGCAATTACTTTTGCTGCTTCCATTATTAGATTACCGTTTTAACCTTCTTTGTCATGTTTCAAATTTTTACTACCTCCTTCACATCATTGCATAGTTTAACCGATTTTCTATTTTGCATTGAGACCGATAGGCTGGTTCAAGACTAATTTTAAATCGCGATTAAGCCATATCCGAAGTCTTAATAAAATATTAACAAGTGCCTGGACGTTTTGAACGAACGCCATCTTTATTAAACTTTCACGGAGTTTTAGTGCCAATAAAAGTTGTAAAAGGTAAATCAAGTGTATCAAAAGGTTAGAAGCTTTACCAGGGATTTATTTAAGCGCACATTTGCCTCACGGCATGTAAACACAGCGACTCGAAACTAAGATCCTATCATAAGATATCTGTTGTACTGGAAGCGTCGTATTTATATTCGCGTTTTAAGATTTACGGTAGTTTTGATTAGGTATGGACATATTTTTTATATTGGCGAATTGATTATGGATATGTCTGAACTATTCGTTGATATACTATTACATACGTATCTGCTATATCAGTTGAAAGCGCTGATCTAATTTTGAACTTGTAGTATCTTACGATAATTTTAGGAGCCTTTTATCTTGTAATTTTTTGCTTTCATTTTGTATACTTGTACATGATTCAGCTGATTTTTTGGTGATGATCGGGCCCGATACCCAAGAACCTGAAGGCTGCTACCCACATTAAGATGAAATATTTCAGCTATAGAACGACTATATAGAATAATGTTTGTTCTACCATTTCTAGAACGCAATCTTTCATGGCACAAACATCAGATCGATATTACCTATCCATGTGACTTACTACCAATAAAATTAAAGGAATCTAGAGAAAGGGTGAAAGTGGAAGGTTACAGTTAAGAAAATAGTGCGAGAATCGATTGATAAAGAGCAAACGTTAAAGATGGATGGAATTGCTTATCTGCATTCCTCAAAAGATATTTCCAGAAGAAACCAAGATTTGACGTCTTCGGATTAAAGCTATAACAGACGAAGAACAAATAATGAATTATGCAATATCCTAAAAAAGATGTTAGCAGAATGTTCCTAAAGTAATAATAACAAAGTTCCTAAAGTACATTTATATATAATACGCTTCTACTGTGTATGACTTTTATTTCATGTTTTACAGCCTTCCTTTTGTCTGCACGCAATAAACAAGAAAGAACTACGGAATGTTTTTGACCGCTATGAATTGTTAACCGTGTAGTTTTTTCACTTAGTTTTATTTGGTAAAGTTATAAAATAGAGAATTATAGACTTGACATATTACATTTGAAAAGTTCGATCGGGTAAGTTTGTTTTAAGCAAAATATTGGTGGTACTTTATAAGAACGCAAGATTGGTAGTTGAAAGAAAATGCTTATACTATTCATTACAAGACATCACAATATGTTATAATGTAGATACTTGACACCAGCTTAACGGTGAGTCTGTATGATCTTCTAAAGTAAAAAAAACCGTGACGAGAACAGCAATAATTAATTCATAGCTATCGTTTTGTCTCCGCTCTCCTCGAGTGCTCTTACTAGTAAATACTAGACAACGTCGCTTCACTGATATTGGCAGCGTTACATATTTTCCTAGCTCACTTTCAAATTTCTAACCAAGAAGTCCCCGGCTGTGTACTTAAGGTTTTTAGGTTCTTGGGTTAGAATAGGCCCTAAGTACTAGTATTACATACTCGTCACGTGCTTATTCTTCTCGAATGAACGTTTGAAGCTTTCATAGTATATTTGAGAAACAGCAAACCTTTTACAAAGCACAATCCTTTCTGGAGATTCAATTAGTGGGTATCGATAGGATTTCGTTGGTTATAATATCATCAAAACGGCGTAATACTCAAGGAAATTCATTCAGAATGATCAAAATGATAGTCGGACGTAGCGCAAGAATTTTCATAGCAGGTTCATTTCACGTGCAAATCAAAATAAACTATAACTTTGCTTTGAATTTGTTAGTATTACCGTAAATTTAGCCATAAAGGAAGCTTGACGCTGTCATTTTATGCCAAGAGCTGGTGACTTATTTTGCCAACAGCATGTACAGATGACCTCAAGATTCACCAAGCACACGACTGCGTCGCGTCCAAAATAGGGCACGATGTCGTACATACCAGTGGAGAATCACAATACACTACCATCCGTAAGAATACTAAAATTTTAAAATGCGTAATTTCAAAGTAAATTTACTACTTTACATTAATATTTCATTTCACTGAGTATTCGGTACTATTTCCTACTAGATGCAGGTCAAACACTATAGCTTATACTACATAGTTAAGATGAGGATTTCCATTTAGTTTAATATGCAATGAAATTATTCGGCTGAGCACGTTTAGGAAATGTAAAGTTGCAAAAATATATACAACTGAAGAGATAAATGTTCTGCTTGTAAATAATATATATCATTTTACAGACTGCATGTGAAATCAACAATGGCATGGGTAAGTTGAATTCTGAAATTGTTTCGGCCGATCTGAATTTCCTTTGAGGGCTTTAATGTCGTTTATTAGTTCGTGTTTTGCAATACCTCTCTCATAAGCTCGAGACATAAGGTCGGTTGTATCAATTTAAGATAATTCAATAATAGCCCTTTCGTCAGCTAAAATAAGTACGTTTTCGGTTTGAATTTTTGGTCAGACTTCCAACGTTTTGATGCTGAGAAGAAATTATTTGTTTCGTGTTCTCTCTTTGATTCAAGTATCATTAATAATTAAATGAAAATTATTTAGTATTTACGTGAAATTTAATGTTGGTTTACAATTCAAATTCAAAAATACTTGTGAAGCTCATGAATAATCATTTACATTTTGTGCTAAATAAATTATTTTAAATTATAATAAAATAAACAAAACAGACGTATTACTATTATTTATGTCCAAAAGCATTAAAAAAGTCTACTAAAATGATTCAGTTAAAATGTTAAATTTTATTTTCTACGGAAAACCTTTTTGACTCATATGCAAATAATTATTTTTATATTATAATACCATAGTGAATTTAAATTTTAAATAATCGAAACTTTACTCGACTACTAATAGACTATTCAAATTGAATTAAACTTAAATCTATTGATTCAGGAATCTGTGCTACGAGTAATAATATAAACTGTAGCGCGCCGCGTAGCCAGTGCCGCCGCGGCATCGTAGCGAGGTGGACGCCGCACTACGCCGCTACGGAGCGCGTATCATTGTGATATTCCGTAGTGCGTATCGTTACAATCATAACCGTGTTCTGTGACCGTGTCATTGATGTGATAATCTATTTCACTTTCGTACGTATTACTGAATAAGTGTTTTGTGTATGTACCAAGGGTAATTGAAGGCTTTTGTTTTATTCTCCGGTGTCTTAGTGAAGCGCTTGAAACTAATGGTCTGTTAAGATAGACGTTAAAAGGGTATTCTGAGTTATGAGCCGTTTCAAGTTCTCAAATTTCATAAATCCGGTCCGGTTATCTTGTCATAAATTATCTTAGGTTTTACGTTCGCGGCTCTGTTGGAATATATTAAAGGTACAAAAGATAAGTTAAACTCAAGTGTATTTTTTTTTTTATTTACGACAAAAAGTTTCGCAGTGTTCTTATACTCAAAACATAAGGCTTATATTTACGAATGTGATTTGAAAGTATTTTTCAAGCAGTTTGATTAGAGCTGTCTAATTGAAAACTCGCCCGTATTCTAATTTTATGACCGCTAATGAACTTTAAATTAGAAATAATTATCTTTCTTCATTAAAATGTTAGATTTGTGTATTTTAAAAAAAATATTTGTTTTGCATTATCGATTATTTCATAGATTCCGAAAAAAAATTCATTGATATTTAATTTAACTATAAGATAAATGTCGAGAAATATATTATGTTTGTCTTTCTTAGGGTTTTGTGGCATGTCGTCACAAATTGTTTTTTTTAAATTTTATACACATCTATTTATATGTGAGATATTACGCATGTACGTAAACTAAATGCAGTCTATGAGCTATACAAAAGTATACTTTAATAAACAAAAAAGAAAAAAGAAAATTTTAACGGATATTTTTTTAACAACACTTGTTGGGACACGTTATTCATTATTCATAAAAGTTGGACACGACTATTTAACTATGGCAGGGGTGAATCAATTTAGGGACAATTATAAACTCTTCTCTTTTCTATTATTTACCGAACACGTACTTTACCATATTTTTAAATGGTCTAGAAATTAAATGGTGGTATAAAAAATAAAGATTCGCACTATCTGTTATGCCAATAATAAAATATAACAATTTACTTACAACTTACTTACAATTTGAAACTTACTATGACTATATATATATACTATAACTATATTACTTACTATGAAAACTAAGGCGTTACCTCTGACTTCAGTAGCTTCGGATTGAAGAGCACGACAGTCTATATTTGAAGTGAAATATTCGTCTACCATCTTGTAAATAAAAAATTTAAAAGTCACTTCACTTTCACCTAATTCGTGTCCCATAATTAACGGCAACACGCAAATCATTTCCTAACAAATTAATCGGATAGTTTAGGGACTTATAATTAAGTCGGAAATTACTGAAAATAAGTTGTTTCTAAATACATAATTTAGTTTATTTGCGGAATAATAATTTTAGTTCCTTCATTTAATGTTTCAATTAACCTTGTCGTTGATCCAGTCGTCGTTTGGGTTTTTTAGTAAAGGAGATCTGATACAACAAAAAAAAATGGTCCAGCTAAATTTAATTAAAAATATCAACTTTTGCATGCCAATAGAAAAATAAATCGTCTGCAATTTTATATAACGGAAAATATCTTCATAAGCAATTTCATAGTATTTCACTGTCAAACAAAGTCGCTTTCTCTGTCCCTATATCTGTCTGTCCCTATGTATGCATAAATCTTTAAAACCACGCAACGGATTTTGATGCGGTTTCTTTTAATAGATAGAGTGATTGAAGAGGAAGGTTTATATGTATAATAACATCCATTAAATAGTGGAGAAATCAATAATAAATTACAGTTTCCGAAGCGAAGCGAGGGCGGGTCGCTAGTGTAGGATATATTATTATGAAACGCCGCTTGGTGAAGTAGAATCGCGACTCACGTTTCGTACGCTGATGGTAATACACTAAAAGCACTAGAACACACTAGGTAATACACTAGAATACACTAGACTAATAATCGTAGAGAGCTTTAACTCAATATTGATGAGTTTATCAGTAGCTATCCAAATGTTAAGTTATCCTCCTTAAAGCTGGCCATCGACTTTAAAAAAATAAGATACAATAAGTTCGTACCCATTCTTGAACCTTAGACCTCTTAATGAGATGTACCTATGATATCGCTTGGGTCACGAGCTGTGAATAAATTTAACTTACAATTAAATATGAATTGCAGATTTGATGGATTTAAGTTGACCTAATTTGCAAGATACTTTGCTAGATTGACGGACGGATAAATAAAAGTGATGCGCTGGAAAGGTAGCGATGAAGAGTATGTACGACACAAAATATTATAATGGATTGAATTGTCAGTGAATTATTAACCAATTTCCGCAGTAACTTCGATAAGATGAACAAATATTTAATTTATACATGCTAAGTTTCGTGAACTGAAGTAAGCCCGGATATTTTAAGTCGTATTCGTTCGAAATCAAATCAAGAGATGCAAAGTGAGATTCCAATTCACCAAAGTGATTCCATCGGAACGAGTTTCGATACAATCGCTTCTTTTGGGTGACGTGTCATTCAATTTTGAATTCCATCGGCTATCTTGATTCAGTTAACGATTTCGAAGCGGATTTTTGGTTGATTTGTTGACGTTACGATAAGAAAATTGCGGTATACCTACGAATAAATATTTATTCGTAGGGTACAATGAATTATTATTATTTTAGTGATGTACAAATTAATGTACGGAATATCTTGAGACTCTTCTAACACAGCTGTCTACTGGACAGTTAAATATATATAGAGAGAGAGAGAGTATTCTTTATTGTACACCAAAAAACAAATAAACAGTGCGATACATTAAACACAAAAAAGTACAATTGGCGGTCTTATCGCTAAGAGCGATCTCTCGGCGGACAAGAATCATTTGGAAACGAACTACGCGCGGTGTACCAATCCAGTGAAATACATATTATTATATGTACACATACATATACACATACATACATACATACATATATCCGTGTAATGTATTAAAGAATAATACCAATTATTAAAAAAAAAAAATTAAATTTTACTTCTTTACATAAATAAGATATATCGACTGAGAAAGATAATAAAGCAATATAGAGTAGTAATACTTCGTGATTTAGTTAAAATAACACTCGAAATTTTGCATTTGTTAGGACTTCCCAAATGTCCAACGTACTGAAAACTATTACGTGTTTTTAATATAATTTATTCACGAATTTGCTTTTTAAATTTATTACATGTGAACAGAGACGTTTTCTCGCGTCTTTTTACTATTACAACCCCAAAGGACCTCTCGAGTCCGCACGGGTAGGTACCACCGCCCTGCCTATTTCTGCCGTGAAACAATAATGCGTTTCGGTTCGAGGGGCGGGGCAGCCGTTGCAACTATACTGAGACCTTAGAACTTATACCTCAAGGTGGGTGGTGCATTTACGTTGTAGATGTCTATGGGTTCTAGTAATCTCTTAACACCAGGTGGACTGTGAGCTCGTCCAACCATCTAAAGAATTAAAAAAAAAACCTAATTATATTTTGTCATTTTCGCAAAACGTTGTTAGAAATTGTGAAGTTTATTTGATATTTTAACATTCAAGTTACGACTTAAACTAAACGTTAGCTGCTAGAGTCAGAGCCCTTTCAGTTTAAAGGGTTATTTGGACGCGAAAACTATTGCAACTAGTCGAAAGAACAATCTAATTTGCATGAAGTTAGTATAAAATCTATATTGGCAATTTAAGTTCATTGCAAGCGATATAAAGTTAGTTAGTGACTGGGGTTACACAATATTAAATTTGATGCAAAATTCATTTATTTTTTATTAAAAGTTACATTGAGTGTGGATATGAATTTTTTTGGAATCTGCCGGCACGACAATTCTAATGAGTGTCTAAAGATTAACAATTCACAAACATATTCGTATGAATTGTTTGAAAAGTTGCCGATAATAATAGAATAATAATAATGAATTGTTTTAGTAAAACTTTTACTCGAGTTTTTCAATAATCCATAACCTCATAGGCAGATAAAGGTAAGCCTGAAATATTTAACATCGAATTATATTATTAGTTTTGACACATATCTCACATTAAATACACAATTATTCTAATTACTACCACGAAGCTGCCATGCGTTCGACCCTTATAAATACAAATGTTCGGAAAATATTAACGAAGGCATAGTATATATATATTTATTGCTTAGATGGGTGGACGAGCCCACAGCCCACCTGGTGTTAAGTGGTTACCGGATCCCATATACATCTACACCGTAAATGCGCCACCCACCATGAGATATAAGTTCTAAGGTCTCAAGTATAGTTACAACGGCTGCCCCACCCTTCAAACCAAAACGCATTACAGCTTCACTTCAGAAATAGGCAGGGCGGTGGTACCTAACCATGCGGACTCACAAGAGGTCCTACCACCAGTAAAATATATCCAATCCTTTAGATAAAGATTGAATCAGAAACATTACAACGCAATACCCACTAATTAAAACCCAAACCCAATGATTCATTAGGGTTTTTGATGCGTTATTGACATGACATGTAGCATTGGCCCGCAAAGTTTACTCCCGTAAAGTAAACATCGCTCTTATGTTCCGATTGTCACGTTTATACATCGCCGAGCACATCGACGAATTGAACCGAGTGAAAATTTAACATTCAATTATTTGCGTGTCAGTGAACTAAAGTGCTTGTTAGCGCCCCAGTTGTTTGATGGCGGTAAGGAATTAGTAGAACTGTATTTTTGTATTTTTAATGATTTTTTTTTTTCTACCTAATCTGGTCGTCTTGGGAGGCTATTCCAGCGAAACCTTAACTAGTAGGTGAGCTCACGGGGCTCAAACCTGACGACGTTGCTAACACGAACCCTAGCAAGAGCCGTGCTTCGCAGAATCTACCACCGGATCGGAAACGCGACCCACTGAGAAGATCCGGCGAGAAACTCAGTGGGCTGTGTCTGAGAGTTAATTTACTCGTCGAGCCCTTCGTCGCAAGCGTCGAATGATTAAATGAGAATAGTACAAGTAGTAAATGGTCTATGTATCAAGTTCCCTTTGTATGCCGGTTTAGGGGACCGGCCAGGGAGATCCAAGAAGACTGCGCGTAAGCTAATCTACACGGGTCTTGTGAAAGAAAAAACGGGGACAGGTACTTCGACAATGACTCACGTTGATTCTAACCGGTCTGGATATTTTGGGATACGTGCTAGAGGAATGGTCTATATGGATTTCGCATGACCCGTCGATTAAGAGGCCCAATATTCTCAATGCAAAGCTGGGGGCAAAGGAACGAGCCTTTGCCCCCAGCTTGCCTTGGTCGAATTCTGCTTCATCAAGTTGCTGAACGATAGCGTGTTCTAGATGATTCATTTTGGACATGCCCCGCCAACCCGTAGATGGAAGGCCGGTTATTTCCTCCTGAAAAATCATACTACATGATTATAATTTATTTAGCTTTCCTTTGATAAAATGGAAAATATGAACTTCACTTTGAATTATAAGATCGAAGTTTCAATTGCTCAACGCCTACCCCACTCTTCAAAGCGGAATGTAGGATTGCTTCACGACAGAAATAGATAGGGTGGTGGTGCGTACCCGTGTGGGTTCACAAGTAATTACGCAAATTATAATTTTGTGGGTTCGATTTTTATTACACAATGCTATTCCGTCCGTGGAAGTCGTGAATATTTGTTCAGTACGTATTTTATTAGCAAAATTGATACCTGCTTGCGGGTATCAAGCACTGGCGCAGTTGCATCGCTCGATACAAATACACCAGACGTATTATCCTTAGCTTTATCTTATCCTTAGCCACGACGACTTCGAAAGTATGTTGGAAACTAAATGAAACATAGTTTATTGCTCGCCCCTCGGTCGTATATGTATAGACGACACATTTCATGAATACTTCGTCGATATGACACAGACGGTTGTTATTTAATATTAGGGTTCGTTCGTTTTCTTTGGGATTGTGTACCGTCTTGGGTTGTTTATCTTATGAATGCGTTCGTACGAGTTTAATTAGAGGGAAAACCGAAGTTGTTTTTCATGAAGTATTATTGTTTCGATGGCATTTTTGTGCTTATTTGTGTGTGAAAGATAATATTTATTTTGTTTACTTAGTTTGATTTTAGACTCAAATTAAGTAACTTAAAAGCGTAGGTATGTTTTGTTTTTAGCAATACTTTCTTAAAATCTATACGAAGGTGCTCATGAAAACATTATATCATATTAAGTATAGATTAACAGTACAATACCATCTTAGTTTCCTTTATTTTAAGAAATCTTTATAGAAAAGAATTCCGGTATTGTTGTAGTAGACAGAGCTTGAAAAGGATAAGGGAGGTGCCTGAAACATCTTCCGAACAAGTCCTCAACATTTTGACCGCTCCGAAATAGGTCGTCCCGTTTCTGGATGATTAAAATACCCTGATCATATTTCTAACAATAGATACTCTTGCATATCTATTGTTATAATTCGTCTCTTAAGAGAGCACAGATTAAACAATGAAAGCGAAACATTTCTATGTTCTGTAGTAGGTACGTGAGTTGTTTAATTGAAGCAATGCCGACACTTAGATGAATGTTTTGGCAACTATGACAGTGGCGCTAACGAAATTAAATTAGATGCTTATACTAATTAGTTTCCGTTGGCAGATGAGATGTATCCAAACGCTTCGCTAGAAAGGAATAAGGTTAATTCTTATTCGCCTCTACTATCATGTCAACGAATTGGTAAGTCTGCTAATGACGGTTCAGAAAAAAGACGAAGCTATGAAAAAAGTCGAAGAAAAAGAAGAATTTTCCGAAGAAGAAGAAGCTATTTTCCGAATGTTTCCTTTTTTATGCATCTGTTGCCAATCGCAATAAAGGTACTAAACAGCAGAATATTCTTTGAGCTTTGTGATCAAACTAATATTTTAATGACAATTATTTAACTAGTAATATTAATGTGTAATGCTTTTATTGCGTAGATTAGCGAACGGGCTCAAGATCCACCGAATGTAAAGTAGTCATCGGAGCTCATAGTCAGCTCAACTCGAATGTCACTACCCAGTGTGTAACACACGAAGGCAAAATCTCAACTGCGTTGTATAACGGTTATCTCACCTTTCGAAGTGTAACCCATGACTGTTTCGCAGCAGAAATAAGACAAAACGGTGGTAGGTATACATGCGGGCCTACAATACACCACCAGATTGAAGAAGTGATATAATATTCAGAGAACGCTTCTACCCATTCTTTGGTGAATCTCTAAAGATGACCTTTAACAATGCCCATGGGAAAAAATAAGATGGTGCTATTCTAAACCGCTTGCCATCATTGATTAACAAAAATAAAGTCAATTCAAAATGCGAAAAAAACAAACTTTAATTGCGCGTTTGTTACGATAGATATTTATCATCATATATTCATCATATCATATCGGATATTCATCATTAATGAAATGATTCACAAACTCCATGGTGCCCATGTGTTTGTCTTCCAAGAAATCTATTAGAATAGACCACTACATATCGAGGGGTGAAAGGTGTTTGAACGACATTTTTGCAACTTTACAGGAGAGCCATTTCAAGTTTAAAATTAGGAAAAACAATCATAACAAAAAAAACTTCTTCAGCTATGAATGGGATAAACTTAATTGAAGTTCAATTAAAAACACGGACTTGTTGATACTAATACCAAATTAAAGGGCCTTTTCATGACAAGGATAAAGGTCAATATAACAAGGATATTTGGATTTTGTCCAACTAATACTTGTAAGTTGGTAACGAGAATCTTGAACATAAGTACACTTAATTTACAGCTTGTTCCATAAGCTACTTTGTCTACAATTGTAGGATAAAAATGTAATAAACGAGATATTGATTTCAGCTTATCCCCCTCTGTTTGGTTCACTGTTGCGTTGTCTAGACGTTGCCTCGATTGCTGTGCCATATATTCGGGTCTGACTTAGGATATTTGTTAGACACATTTGCTGTTGAGGGTCTGGGTGTACTTCACTCTTATTTCTGGACTCGAATAAAAATGCTGTGGTTATGAATGGAGTTTGTCACCGCAGGATTAAAAAGACGTAGGAATTCATAGAACATAAACATCGTTATGAGAAGGCTCAAAGTCACCCAAAGAGCAATGGAGAGGGCTATGCTCGGAGTTTCCCTGCGAGATCAAATCAGAAATGAGGAGATTCGCAGGAAAACCATGGTAACCGACATAGCCCAAAGGATTGCGACATTGAAGTGGCAGTGGGCAGGACACATTGCTCGCAGAAGGGATGGCCGTTGGGGCCAGAAAGTTCTTGAGTGGCAACCGCGTACTGGAAGACGTAGCGTGGGTAGGCCTCCCACAAGGTGGGCCGACGACCTATTGAGGTTCGCGGGGATCCGCTGGATGCAGGCAGCGCAGGACCGGTCTTTGTGGCGAGGCTTGGGGGAGGCTTATGTCCAGCAGTTGACATCTATGGGCTGATAGGAAACATCGTCAAGGTTTTTATAAAAGCGGTTCTATCTTGAATTTCGTTACGGCACGAAACATTATTCATAAAGAATGAAACTGATGTGGAGTAACAAAGTGAAGTAAATTGTTGAAATAATATTATACGTCAAAATATTTTTGGAGTTTACTCCTTTAGAATCGATTTACATATATAGGCCCGGGGTATGAAAATTATGGGGACCAAAATCGTACTAGCATGTCACACGAAATGCGTTATGCGCCTGATTGGCTCCTGATTGCGTGATGCGTGCGCGCGCCAATCAGGAGCCAACGCGCGGCCGCGTTATCGCAGGTGACGCCGGGCTGCTGCGCCGGCAGTCCGCCACAAAGCCTCGTACTGATCGCGCGTTTCTCTCATTATTGTATTTTCATATATTTGTTAGTCGTTTGTTTTGTGTCTCGTTAATTTGTTAATAATCTGTAGTGTATCGTGTTGTCGTAATATAGAACTATTTCTCGTATTGTTTCGTTTAATTTTTTATATCCAGTAAACTCCAGTCGTGCGTCGGAGCGGACACACACACTTTTTATTTTCTATGAAATCTACTTAAATGCAAATGACTCCCTAGAAATACTTCACACGTTTCTCTTCTATTTTCATCCTCAGTAATCTTTTAGGATTTTAATTATGTTTTTTAAACAAATGCAGGTAAAAAGTTCTAATAGTTTTTACAAGTCTAGAGCCGTAACTATTCCCAAAGAACACGTCTTTAAGTACTGATTATAGGATAAAAGTTACATTTAAACAAGTTTTGGCGTTGTTGTATAGGCGAACTTCAGAGGCGTGAAGCCAATAAATTATACGCGTTATAAATTTGACCGTTGGGAACCCTTCATAACGAAGATACATAAAATTTTCTCACGTGCGAAGGGGCTTTATGTTCCAATTTTTATTATTTCATCGAACTAAAATATTTTTTGAGATATAGAAAAACAAAACGGTTTTAAAGATAATCTAATTTCGTTCTTTGTGTTTTGTTTTATTTAACTCGGTGGGTTATTTTAATTATTGATTGGATCAATTGAAAAAAATAGAAAATTTAGTTTTTGATATTTGAAACTAGTTTAAAACACTGACAATCTCTATGGCCATAGTAGGGAAAACGGTCTTAAGACAACTTATTTGAGTTCGGTAAGCGTATCAATCTAATCAGGGTGTGATAATCGTAGTCAGCGTTCGATTTTATTGTAATCTACAACAGTGATTTGATTCATCCTGCGAATCAAAATTACAAAGTCATTGAAATAAACTAAGCTAATAAATCAAAAAGACAGGATTATTTAATTGATCAAAATATTTCCTGTAACACGAGTTTGGGTGCTATATAACACTTGAATGAAAGCTACTGGATTCGTATGATCAGTCATAATATGTCTTCACTGCGAAACTTTCCTTGATCCGAGTCTATCGTACATTTTTTTCTTCGAAATCAAAGCAAATTACTCGGACGTCATTCATACAATCAGTCCAGATCGGACGTTGGCTCGTAAATTGTCTCCACAATGGTTCCTCACTATGTCTTTCACGATCATATAACATCTTACTTATCGACCTCGGATCTGCTGACTAAGGTCCGCTGCGATTCGTAAGAGCTGCCTTGAATAATGCGCTATTCCTTGCAAGATTTGGGTTCGGATCCGCCTCGGGCATATATTGCGGCAATTGAGTCTCCGAGATGTCGTATTGCAGAAAATATTGGATTTTTTTTTGTGTGTGCGTTTCCCTTGTCAGATTATGTTGAAATAGTTTTTTTTTTTTCGGGTAACATTTAATACTGTTGTGTGGCACATAAATTCTTCTGTGTAATAAAATAGTTATTTTTTAGTGCAACATTGGATTTTATGCGTATCATTTCAATAATATACAACAGAAACTATCTAGTTTCTGAATTCCTTTTCAGTCAGCCAATTATGGTGAGTCATGGCAACCAAAATGTTCAGATACTGTTTCTTTATTAATTCTATTATAACTATTCTTGAAACCACTTGCTCGCAACGTTATTTTGTTACTATAACTGAAGCCTCTTTATAACAGACTAGCGGCCGCTCCGGCTCCGCTCGGGACTTTAACAAAAATTTAATAAAAGAACACTTATTGCGGCCTAACTATAATAGTTAGATATATGCTGTTGCGACACTTTTTGTAAATAATAATGTGTTCTACAAAATCGTAGTACACATTTTATTCTATCAATAGTTTTCGCAGAGCACATGATGTATTTTAAGTATTTTTTTACACCTTGGGTTACATCATTGGAGTTTTAGTAAGGATCCCTCATTTTTTTTAAATATTATAGCCTATGTCACTCGGGAATAGTGTAACTTCTAAACAGTGAAAGAATTTTTCAAATCGGTTCAGTAGTTTCGGAGCCTATTCAATACAAACAAACCAACAAATGTTTCCCCTTTATGATATTAGTATGGAAAACTTAGAAGATAAATCGGATGAACGACCTTGCAATATTAAGAACCAAAAAAAAAACATAATTTACCCTCTTAGGGGTCAATGTTGGTAAAAACGCCGATATATGTATAGATATATTTTAAACCAGAAGTAGGTAGGTATATAAAATTGTGTTCTTCTTGCTTTACAAACAATGGACTACCATTTATTCTACAACTATTAATTCCTTATTTTATGTTAGAGGTTAAATTTCTAAAAATACTTCACTAACGAAGTAAGTTCATAGTACATAAAAGGCATCAACTACCAAAATTTCAAGCTACACAGGCCTAGTTAGGAGTAGTAATTACATTTATATGTATAGGCTGAAAGGTCCGATGCATGCATGGCACGCATTCTATGGATTCACCTTATTATTGGTGGTAGGACCTCTTGTGAGTCCGCACAGGTAGGTATCACCACCCTGCCTGTTTCTGCCGTGAAGCAGTAATGCGTTTCGGTTTTAAGGATGGGGCAGCCGTTGTAACTATACTTGAGACCTTAGAACTTATATCTCAAGGTGGTTGGCGCATTTACGTCGTAGATGTCTATGGGCTCCAGCAACCACTTAACACCAGGTGGGCTGTGAGCTCGTCCACCCATCAAAGCCATAAAAAAAAAAATGTAACGTTGTCTTTAATAAAGTTCAGAAACTAATTTCCAGTTTCACTGTATTTCAGATTTGTCTCTTCTGTCTTGGAGATAACGTTTCCGTAACAATGGGCTGAAAACCAGCTACGTGAGAGTCTTGGATAAGTTTATTGGAATTGTCTAATTGGTTTGCTCTGTCGGCTTCATCTGAAGATTCAGTATCCAACTAGAGTAGGTAGGTAGCTCTTATTCATGTTGGATAACTTACAGCCAGCTTAAACATAAGAGCTTAATCAGTAGCTATTAACGGCCAGTAACAAGTTTCCGCAAACGGTTCAATGAACGTATACTCGTAGAGTGACAGAAAGTTTAATGTTAAAATTTAAATGAATGAATATTTAAATTTATATAAAAAAAAAATTGTACATTAAATAAAATAATATCTATTGACAGTGCTTCGTGTAAGTTTCGTAAAATTCAGAACATACAAAAACCTTTTGGAATAAATATTAAAACGGTAATTATCCTACCTGCCCCCACTTCTACTTTCAATCTAAATAACGGGTTGAAATTGTTCCTGCCCAGTAAACAAACAAAATTTCACTGGTACACTTTGTTGAACATTCAAATTACCTCTCTGGTTAGTGACGCGAATAACGTTATCTTTCTATTGTGACCGACTGAGTTCTTCACGCTTTGGAAACAATTTTGACGTGACTATTTTTATGGAAACGTTTCTGGGTGATGAAATTCTTGGAAAATTCGTTTTTTTTTTGTTATTTTCTTTTGTTTGTTTACAGGAATTGGAATTTGGTCAACTTTTAGCGTTTTGTACGATAAAATACCTAGTTCCAATGATTGGCATTCGTAAAAAAATATTAGGGAGTATTTTGTACAGTGGGAACTCAAAGTTTAATTTTGCACTGACAGCAAGGAAATTAAGTTAAAAGTCGTTAATTGTGTCACGAACACCTTGGGGATGTTTAGTACAAAAAATGTGTATAGATGGATTACATTAAATCGAGTAACTAAATACCTTCTCCGTTTGTGAGAAATTACAACAATTCAAATACCTAAAGATTACATGTTTATTAATACAAAGTGTGTAGGGTAGTCCCAAGATTCTTTGATCATGTTTATTGCCGGATATTAAATCCTCGAGCTTATTACAATCCTTCAGAATAAAGACGAAATGTAGGTCCCCACTGAACGCCTATATCCTGTCCTAGGAAATAAGCAGGAAATATTTGTAAGGAGACTATCTTCCATGTTTTCGTAGAGTGATTTTTTGATCTGAATAACACATTAAATAACAAATTGTAGGTAAATAAAAAGATTTTGTGCAGAATTATTTTCAATTCAACGAATTCAAAGAAGGGGAATCAGACACAATAAAAAAGTGAAGAAAATCCCAAAGAAAAACTCAATGTTGATTTTGTACACTAATGTAAAAATGGACGTTGAAGCAGTTTTTTTTTATCTTATTTTAATTCTTAGATAAGCGTTATTCATGGGATAAAATACAAGATACGCAATAAAATAAAATGTTTCACGAATAAAATGGTTTAATTGCTTCACTTACTTTTTCAGTTAGGTTAAAATTTGAATTATTTGATATCTTTTCAATTATGACGAATAATCTGCGTGTAATTCTATGTAATACTCATGTCATCTATATTATGAGGACCTCTTTGGGAAATAACAATATAACAATGTGCTCACAATGAAAAGGCATAGTAGGATCGGTTTCATTCAATTAACATCATCTTCCTTTTTAAACTATGTACATAAATCCACGACAATCCTAGAAATGGATACAGCTGTGAAATTTACCTGTGTGGGTAACCGCAAGTCTTCCAAGCAGTAGATAAAGGTGGCCAGGATCACATACTTGTGTGGCGAGTGGACAAGTCAACTCGCACATCTCAACGCAGCACAGAAATCATACGATTTTACGTCACATCAGGTGATCCGAGTGCCGTGTGCAAAGACTGTGAAACCACGCCCCCTGCAACATCTTATTAAATTTGTCGAAGTGGTAAAGACACAAGATAGCCACGCATCGAAACTCAATACGAGCTATTTGCAACCAATGGATCAATCATATCCACCTACGGTGACCTGCCTCTTACGCTGGACTTAGGACTATGTCGTAGTTTCACTTGGCGTTTCGTCGTAGCAGATGTGACGAAGCCTATCATCGGTGTGGACTTCCTAGGTTACTATAGCCTACTAGTGGATTGCCGCAATCAACGCCTGATCGATGGCATTACAGCACTTACTGTTGCCGCACCAGCAAAGGATTCAACAGAGGCACTTTCATCCGTTCGCACCACTACGGACAACTCAGTATACCATCAACTGCTGAGAGAGTATCCAGATGTCACCCGTCCTGCCGGTAGACCTAATAACGTCCAGCATTCGACTGTCCACCACACCTGCATATTCTGAGAAATATGCATTGAACTCAGGATAATACTTTTTTATTGCTTAGATGGGTGGACGAGCACACAGCCCACCTGGTGTTAAGTGGTTACTGGAGCCCATAGACATCTACAACGCAAATGCGCCACCCCTTGAGATATAAGTTCTAAGGTCTCAGTATAGTTACAACGGCTGCCCCGCCCTTCAAACCGAAACGCAATACTGCTTCACTTCAGAAATAGGCAGGGTGGTGGTTGGTATCTACCCGTGCGGACCAGTAATTACGCAAATTATAATTTTGCGGGTTTGGTTTTTATTACACGATGTTATTCCTTCACCGTGGAAGTCAATTGTGAACATTTGTTAAGTAAGTACGTATTTCATTAGAAAAATTGGTACCCGCCTGCGGGCTTCGAACACCGTTGTATCGCTAGACACGAATGCACCGGACGTCTTATCCTTTAGGCCACGACGACTTCTAGAAATATTTTAAACTTTTCAATATATTATACGTTTTTTTAACTTCCTTTATAAGGAGGCGTGCATAGTCCGACATCGCTGGTTTAGGACATCAGCAATGCCAGCGATTCATCCAAACCACTGCCCGCTGCAAAATTTACTTTTTTTAATCTGATTAAATAATAATATTATGTATAGACAACGAACTACGATACATAAGATTACAATGATTAAAGTCATTGTTATTTTTGCTTTTAGCACCCCACGAATTTTTACAATTAAACCTTTTTTTCCTAAATCACAAATATTTTTGAAACTTTAGTAAATTCTTTTCTACTTTTTAGTACAGCTGGCTAGCAACAAAATCATGTTTTTCTTTTTAAGTGTCATTTATACAGTAAAGAGCCAGAGTTAGAGTAAATACAAAACAAGCAACTAAATACTACTTGTAGCTATAGCTTCAAGGCCTGCAGTACACGATTAAGGCTGTAACGGAAAACGATCGAGTTCTCTGATAGATGTTGGTTTTATCACAGTCACGCAAAGCCTATATTGGAATGTCGTAGGCCACTGATTACATAGATAGACCATTATTACGTAAGCGTTTCTTTACAATGACCAGTTTGTTTGTTGAACGTGCCGTGAAGTGGCTGTTATGTTTTATGTCTTCTATAAAACACTCAGTCAAACAATATAATAGTGAATTCAATGTTATAGTAGCTGGGCCCAAGTACTTTTGCAAATATCTATGTTTGTCGATACCTCGAAGATAATAATATCCTCGAAGATTGGCGTTTTCCATTCAAAGGCTGCTTTTCGTAGGCTAACAGGCATGTTATGTGGGTAGACAGAATTTTTTTTTTAAGAATTAACTTCCGATAAAAGAAGTGCGCAGCTCACCACGCTAAGACCTTCTGAAGTATCCGATTTATTATTCTTGCATTATATTTTTAGTGTCGCTCTTTTGGGTTTCAATCACAACGGTAGGAAGTTTTCACTACTGTAATCAGATTTTTTTTCCACCTTACATGGTAAGGGCCTCTAGCATGCCGTGCTTGCATGCTACGTCAGTAAATACGTACCTGACCTGCTGAGGTTAGATGATTACACATGTTATAGAGGGGAGCGATCGAATTGTCCTATAGATGGTGGTTGTAACGCTGTCACGCAAAGTTTGTTTGCATTATTCCGTTGTGATTAGATTTTATTGGATCGGTATGAAGTAAATACAATCTTTAGTGCTTTAAAACTAATCTATACGTAATAATTTGATTGATAGATGTGTTGAATGAAGGTGAGTGAAGTGTGCATTAATAGAGGTCTTTTAAACCTACACCAGGGTCGCAAGTTCTCTGGCATTGTCCAAATTCCTCTTTAAGCATAAGAACAGACCTGTCACATGCACGGTGAATTGGTGTATTCGTTGAAATTATTCTCAAAACATCAGAAAGCAGATTATCAAGGCATACGTGATCAAACTGCTTGTTTACTAAATTTAAAATGTAGATACCCTCATAAAAATACCCCTTTTAAATCTTATTACCTCCTAAGACATGTAATAAAACGAAGCGTAAAAGGTTACAAGCTAAATAAGCTTAAAATTTGGCTACGTACCCAACGAAGACCCCTTTTTGTTTACATTCAAACGTTTCCGGGTAGGCCTGAGAAACGCAACCTTATCTTTGGTAAACTCTCGATCTGACCGAGATAAGCACATCTGTTACGTAACGATATCGAGAAAAACAGTCGAACCATCCCTCCCGCTTCTATTACGTATGCGTACAGCCTTCGTTCATCCGGGACCGGGTTTTTCATACCGATATATTATGTAGAATCTATTATGTACCCAATTAGGTCCATAATTTAAATATGTTGATGGTGTAGGTGTACCTGCTGACTCATTTGTGTTTTGGTAAATTATAAACGTGCCCATAAATGAATTATGAGAGATAATTTGAGGAGTTTAGGTGAAAATATTCCAGTTTTGTATTGGAATTTAAGGTAAGCGTTGATTTAAATCATTTGTTCCAATTTGATGTGCGAGAAAGCCTGCTAAAGTAGTTAAAACTGCAGTCTTGTTTTTAGGCTGGCAACAGCATTCACGTGGTACATATGAGATCCGATGACAACTTAGTATTGGGTGGACTTAGTATTCAGTTTGGAAATGATGTAACAATAATAATTAAAATACGTACATGTAATATTGTGAACTGAAGTCGGATTTTGAAGGTTTTATTAAGGTTTGGAAAAATAAAATACTACCCACATTTTTGAATTAGTATTTTTTATTTTTTTTTGTATATATGTATTACTTTTTCAATTTTAAACTATTATTATGACAAAAATACCTTATTTAGCATCTAAACTTCGAGTTCCTGATTTCCTTTCAAATATAAATCAAACCGACCGATCTGCACCAAAAACTAATACCAGAACATTGATCGGATAATTGGACAAAAACTAAAGTTTCCTAGTTCGTGCCGACGTCTTAAGCCTCGATGAAACATGAGAGGCATTCTCGCAAGCTCCCTTTCAGATAAGCCGTATCCTATATCTGTCCCTTGCCAGACGATACGTGTTATTTGTACCTTCGGGCCTTATTTTAAAATCAATTACCGGGCAGCGATTTTGATTGAATTCTGCTTTTTATTGACATTGGTGAACAGATAAATTCACCTTGTGCTAGGTAGCTTAGTATAGTGACGAATGGAGACTAGTTGTTTATAGACAGCACAATATGGTAGGACCTCTTGTGAGTCCGCACGGGTAGGTACCACCACCCCGCCTATTTCTGTCGTGAAGCAGTAATACATTTCAGTTTGAAGGGCGGGGCAGCCGTTGTAAGTATACTGATGCCTTAGAACTCACAACTCAAGGTGGATGGCGCATTTACATTGTAGATGTCTATGGGCTCCAGTAACCACTTAACATCAGGTGAGCTGTGAGCTCGTTCACCCATCTAAACAATAAAAAAATGAAGATTATCATTTACCTTTAGGTTGGTGTTTTCTGCTTTCCAAGACGATCGCACCCCAAACCCAACTCCACTTAAATTCAGCCCTTCTTCAGCAGGCAGCCTACAGAGGAATTCGCCCTTATGACCGTCACGTGTCCTGTAACGTGGCACGACGACCCTGATGGTTCCAAGATGATGGTCATTGATGTGCTGATGCCTTACGTTATGTATTGCTCAGTCACGTTGGTAATGCCAGGGTCACGGCCAATTAAATATACATCCACATCCGCGTTGTGATGTCTATTAAATATTGTTATAATTAAATTCAGAAATGATTCGACAAAATTCTGTCGACAATAATACTTCAACGAAATTACCGAAACAAATTTCACTCCGTTTTCATTACACCGACAAAATGATAGATACATCGTACGACCTATCTATTAAATAAGAACCCAATGATTCAATATTTGTTCAATCCCTTGGGTCCTTAGGTAAGCTTCTGTGTGTAGGTAAAGAGCAGGGCCGGAGGTGGGAGTCAATTTTTTTTATTAGTCCACGTTGGCAGAAAGGTAAGTGGCCCAAATTGAAACGGCAGACAATTATATCCACTTTAAAGCTGAGTGTGAGCGTCATTAAGCACGCTTCACGTTGAGCGTCTGAGTAAGATTTCAGTAAGCTGATCACTCTAAAAAGTTAGTTAGGTCTTTTAGGAATGATTTTTAGTTTCAAATTAGAAATTATTTAAAAAAAAGTCTGAAAAGATGGTTTTAAACTAAACCTTGTTCGTGTGTATGTTTCTTTAATTGTCTGCCCTTTCAAGTATTAAAGAAAGAGAATTAGACCATGGTTTAAGTTCTTCGACACCCATCAATATGGTCTTATGATCTCACGGCTCATCTGGTCTAAAATGTCTACCCGAACCCATAGACTTTCACAGTCTCTTTGGGGTATGTATCCTTAATTGCATTGTATAACGGATATCCCATTTCTCAAACTAGAACGCATGACTACTTCTATAAATTTGAAGAGATATTTTTATGCCTGCTTTGCCATATGTCGGAGCTTCTAAATTTAGTAAAACTCTCGTATGGTAGGTATCAGAACCAGTGGTCACCATAAGAGTCAAACGCCATAGCTCCAGTTCAGCGATTAGTCTATAAGCAAGATGAAAAGAAACCGAATTCAACTGTTGACCTTACAAAACCCCCTACGTAGTAGTACCTAGAAAATATTACCAATAAATAAAACATTTTCACGATTTCTGAATCCGGACCCGTTGCAGCAAGGGTAATTGTATATCAACTTCTCGGATAGCCTCAGAGGCAAAAAGAACTGTCACTAACAACGTTCGTTCGACGTAATTGAAACACAATAAATGCTTCCGTTTTGTACAAATATTTCGGACATGTTTCATTATAAGACTAGGCGTTTTTGCTTAGGCTATTTAAGTTAGGATAGGCTGAAATGTAGTTTATCAGGCCGAGAATAATAAGAACATTATAGTCCTCATCTGTACTGGCTAATTTGGTAATGTGTCCCGTCCAAAAGCAAACTGTCCATGACATAGAAGAGCGTGCATTATGGCTGATGATGGAAAAGCCTTAAAAAGCCTTGAGGTCGTCCTGGCCTAAAGGATAACACGTCTGGTGCATTTGTATCTAGCGATGCAACGGTGTTCGAATCCCGCAGGCGGGTACCAATTTTTGTAATGAAATACGTACTTAACAAATGTTCACGATTGACTTCCACGGTGAAGAAATAACATCGTGTAATAACAGTCAAACCCGCAAAAATTATAATTTGCGTAATTAGTGGTGGTAGTGAGTCCGCACGGGTAGGTACCACCGCCCCGCCTATTTCTGCCGTGAAGCAGTAATGCGTTTCGGTTTGCAGCGTGGGGCAGCCGTTGTAACTATACTGAGACCTTAGAACTTATATCTCTAGGTGTATGGCGCATTTACGTTGTAGATGTCTATGGGCTCCAGTAACCACTTAACACCAGGTTGGCTGTAAGCTCGTTCACATATCTAAGCAATAAAAAAAAAGACTGCAAGTTTTTAATCAAGGGCTCTTTAAAAGTGAAGCTAATTATTACGGAAATCAATTTTAACGCAATATATTAAATTTGTTTTTGAGGTAAATTGCTAGGTCTTGTAAAATTCCAATACTGCACAATATTATCAAGGTCATTGACTGACGGGTCTCACACATAAAGTTCTAAGCAATATATTTTTGCACGTTTTGTATGATGGCTAAATATTAATTTCTTAAAACAGAAATTCGAAACCTTTCCTCATTAAAGGTATAACAAGTAACGTGTTTAATGTAAGGGGCTTTGATAACGTAATTCAATAACACAGCCGTCCTGAAAATTGTTTTCGTAATGTAAATAAATTCAAATTTTCATGAAATTTTGCTTCCGGCTTATACGCTGAGAGGATTGAAAATAAATATATCCACGTAAATATGGGTGAATAATTGGATGAAATTTTCTGTAAAATGAACAGATATATATTCAGTTTCAAAATTGAAACACAAAATGCGGCTCAAAAAGAATTTTACAATCTCGCTCAGCAGTTCATGTGTGATCAAATAACAATATTGATTATGATTTAAAAGTAATAATCTTGCAGTTAAATATTTTCCCTTGATTGTTACTCACATATATTTATTTATATTTAAAGTGTTATAACGAAACATTGCATTAGATCTTAGAACATTGTCAATAATAAATCGATTGTAACTGTAAAGTATCAAACACTCAATAATTTTTTATAAGCGTTTGAAACCATAGTAAAAGTTTATTTACACCGATTAAGTTTTCTGTGTCAGAATGTTATGAAGTCGTCGTGGCCTAACGGATAAGACGTCCGGCGCATTCGTGTTGAGCGATGCACCGGTGTTCGAATCTCAGGCGGGTACCAATTTTTCAAATGAAATACGTACTCGACAAATGTTCACGATTGACTTCCACGGTGAAGGAATAACATCGTGTAATCAAAATGAAACCCGCAAAATTATGATTTGCGTAATTACTGGTGGTAGGACCTCTTGTGAGTCCGCGCAGGTGGGTATCACCACCCTGCCTATTTCTACCGTGAAACAGTAATGCGTTTCGGTTTGAAGGGTGGGGCGGCTGTTGTAACTAAACAAAAAAAAAACCTATTTCTGATTTAATTACCGAAAACTAAAAACAAAAAAAAGATACTTTTTTGATGTGATACGAAGTTAAAATTGAAATTATCCCTTGACTCGACATTACACGGATTTATTGCTGAACGCGCAATTAATTGGATTACGGGATTGTTTTCACTCGTTTAAATCAAGTTTCAGAATGACGGATCGTGGCTCGGTGATATCAACTGGAAACGTCACGCAAACTTATTCTAGAGAATAATGCATCATAATATTCTATCCGCTTGTTAATCAGAAAATACGGATATGCGAAGCGGGCAGTGCCAACTCTACCAACTTTTCGGTAGATCTACCAACTTTTAGTGTCGTAATCAAACCTACCACTTTGTAGCAAAAATCTAACAACTTTTGAAGTTTTCAAAAAGTTCAAATCAAACCTCCATGAAAATAATATTGAAACTTTTTTTTTTTAACGTTAACTTTTCAATTGTCACTATTTTCTATTGATATTTTGAATATTAGCGGCCTGTAATTCTGTTTTATCATTGGATTTCTAATAAAAATTGTTTAAATATGTCTTATCCAATCGAAAAGTAAATTAAGGATGCCAGATTCTTATTGGAGGGTCTCTAAAAGACTTGAAAAGTATGGGTAGTAGATCTAGCAACTTTTCATAGTAGGGTTTGTTGGAAACTACCAAATTGTAGAACCCTATCTCCCACCTTGACGAATTTCGAGTTGGCAACGCTAGAACCGGGTCTCCTTGAGCGCTCACAGTTACTAGATTACCATCATCAGTCAATAGTAAACTAGTATTATTACTTCTTTTTTCTAAATCGAATTCGGTAAATCGAGTGTCGTTGGTAGTACGTATTTTGAACCCAAATATTGTACCACAGTTTTTTATAGTGCTGTAGCAAACCAAATTCTCTTTGCTGATTTCCTTTCTGCTTTGATGAGACTTTGACCTTATTGTTTAGCGGCAGATGTATTCACTCAATGCTATCAAAATAATCCATTTTTTATTTTTATTAAGTTCGTCTGCAGTTCTATCAGTCTGCCTGTCAGGCTTCCTCCAAGCCTCGCCACAACGATGCTATTAGATGGTAATTTAAAAGTGATAACTAGATAGATTCTGATATACTCGTACCAGCGTCCATACTGGCTAACTTAACATTAGTCATACCAACACTTACTAGTACCTATTTCTACCATAGCAGGTAGATAACAGTATACGACAAGTATTACCCAAAATAAACAAAACAAAAACAAAATAATATAATAACTGTAGATTAATTGGTAAGAAAAGTCATGATGAAGTTAAATGTGCACAAGCAATATGATGATACGCGCATTTTCAATGTAAAAGTTCAAAATAGGTCATTTGACCCGTTAAGATATGTTTAATGTTAAGCTGAAACTCAATGGGAATTTTCAGAAAACTTGACCGAAGCGATCTTCCAATTAAATTCGATTCCGTACCACGTAATATACAAACATTCATCCTCGTGTACGGAGGTATTTACACGTATATACTAATTGAATGCGGTGCAGTTGTCAGTATCGTAATGACGGCACGGTCCGGGATGCGCGCTCTGACAAAACGTTACACGATTAGGCGGAAACTCTAAAGGAAATGTTGCTATAAAAGCGATCAGATATTTTAGGAAAAGCCACAAAAAGAAGGGAGGAGAGAAGCGGCCGCCCCGAAGACCGTAGAAGAGGAGGAGAAAAAGAAGAATGAAGAAAGAAAAGAAGAGGGACATCACACCCATCACCGCAGTGCATCACCCCTGCCTTGATAGACAGGGAGATGAAAAGCCGGCGGTGTCACCCCGAGGCCCGTTCCGCGCCCCTGTAAGGGAACGCGACGACCCAACAGAGAGCACTGCACTTAGATTTATTTAGCGGAGCTGGCAGTAGATGAAACTGCTGGATCTAAGAAGAGACTTCGGCTCTCTCTGTGTTTTGTACCCCATATTCCATAGAGAGTACTCCGAGAAATTGTTTGAGATTATGGGATTTCAATAATACAGTAGCCTCGCAAATTTCACTCATATTACCAAGAACCACCACGTTTGTCCACACTGTGTTTTTCTGATATTATTTTTTTCCACGTAGCATCGAGCTAAAGCACTTTGCTCTGCTGAATATAGACACACTTGGATAATAGTGGTGTAACGGGTGATGAGAGAACAATCATCAAACTAAACACGACCCTCAAATTAAGATACCGACTTAGAAACAGAAGCATCCGGATTTTGGAATGTACGCCCGCCACGAACACTATGACGTGTATTTTTTTACGGATAATACTCAGTGGGAAACAGCGACTTGGCCTTAACTTTACTGACATACATGAGCAACACTAAATACACATCATAAGGTGGTCTGTACGCTCTTCTGCCTATAATGGAAATAAATATGATCATAGCCGAATTTAAATAAAGCTAGGCCAGGAAAGTATTTTTGTTATTCTTAAAAGTCTATTATTATCATACAATAAAAGAAAAAGAAGAAGAGGGCGCCCTAGAAAAAGATGGATAGACGATATAAAAGCGATAGCAGGAAGCGATTGGATAAGGAAAGCCATGGACAAAGTAATTTGGAAGAAGCTGGAGGAGGCCTTTACCCGAGAAGGGGTTCCGATCATTGATACAGGAGAAAGCAACGTTAGCGAATAAAAGAAAATTAAAGAAATTCTACCCTAGTATATTTAGATATTAAATCGCATGTAATATATTATCATTATGGATTGGAAATAAACAGGCTTTATTATTATTATTATTATTATTATATATATTATTATCATACAACCAAAACACAGTTAAATTAGTCAAGTGCTTCACAGGTGATTCGTTTATAATCTTATACCTTTAAACGAGCAATTCTTGTAAATTAATATATATATAATCTGAATCTCGGAAACGGCTCCAACGATTTTCATAAAATTTAGTATACAGGGGATTTCGGGGGCGATAAATCGATCTAGCTACGATTTATTTTCAGAAAATGTTGTTTTATTCGTGTTTTCAATAATCAACTCTTCCCGACATCTATTGGCGAATAATAATACTATTTTTCTTAATTGAGGGCAACTAACCGCTTTAAAGACACAACAAGATGGCGTTATCAAAAAAAAAAAACGTCATCGTCTAGTTAATGATTAATATTTAAATAAATTATTCGTGTCCGTTATAATTTGAATTTAATGAAACTCATTTTTCATTGACAATTTTGGTAGTAAAGACCTATCAAACAATATGATCGATGTTTTGTATATTAGTTCCACGATAACCTTGTAATAAAAGTATTTTCTACCAGTTCAATTCATCTAGTGAATTTATGGGCACAGACATTTACAGCTTTTTTATTGCTTAGATGGGTGGACGAGCTCACGACCCACCTGGTGCTAAGCGGTTACTGAAATCCATAGACAGCAACAACGTAAAAGCCGTGACCCATATTGAAAAATGAGTTCTAAGGTCTCCGTTTCTACAGTACAACATCTGTCCAACCTTTCAAACCGAAACGCATTATACTTCACGACAGAAATAGCCATGGTGGTGGTACTGTTACAGGCCATTCCGATAGAGGCACCCGTCACGTGCGGACGTGCTCATTGTCCACTCGATCGCCCGGTCTTTGTTCGCCCGGCTTTTGTTAGCCCGGCCATTGTTCGCGCGGCCTGTGTTCGTGATACATCTGCCGACCAAGTGTGTTTCCTGGAAGCTTTTATTTGTTTTGTTTAGTTATTTTTGTGTTCGTGGAACATTTGCCGACAAAGTGTTTTCCTGCAAGTATTTATTTGTTTTGTTTCTTTTTGTAATTTCTGTTTTGTTGAGCTTTTTCTTTGTCCTGTAGTAATCGCGCCGCATTGCCACCTGTGTTCAATAGAACCGCTCAGGTCCGAGAAGTTGGGGCCTCGCCGCAAGGCGAGTGTTTTCAAGACCCGGGGCCGCCCCACCTGGGTACTCAGCGATCATGGACGCTGTATTCGCGGTATTCCTCCGACTTCGCCACCCACAGCTCGCCTCAGAGTTTCTGGCCTTCAAGGCCAATCACACTGCGAGCCCTCTCGAGGACTCCGCCGCGCTCGCTGCTCCTGCGTCGCCTGTACCTGCGTGCAGAGCTTCTGCATTGAGCACCGCAGCCTCTGTCGTGCCTGCCGCTCCCGTGTCGCCTATACTGGCGAGAAAAGCTGCTGCGTCGTCCGCCGTGACCATCGTTTCAGCTGAGCGATCATCCGCGGCCTCCGTCGCGCCCTCTAAAACATCTACACTTGCTCGTAGGTCGCCTGCACCCGCCTCCTCGTGCTCCGACTCTGACTCGGACATGGAGGTCGACCTCGCCCCCGCCTCATCGACGGATGGATTCACCCTGGTACAGAAGGGTAAGAAGCGTGCCGCGGAGTCTCGAGCTCCCGCGGCCGCTAAAATTAGCAAATTCGTGAACGCGTCGCGCCCCCGCCCTCAGACTCCCGTTGCGCCCCCAGCCCGTGCCACTCCGTCGCCGCGTCCGGTGGCACAAAATAAAACCCAGACCCCTCCCCCGGTTATCCTTCAGGAGAAGGCAGCTTGGGATCGAGTTTGCCTGGCCCTTAAGGCCAAAAATATAAATTTCACGAATGCCCGTAACCTCGCGAACGGCATTCAAATTAAGGTTCAAACACCCGACGACCATAGGGCCCTCTCTTCTTACCTCCGTAAGGAACGTATAAGTTTCCATACTTATACGCTCCAGGAGGAGCGCGAACTCCGCGTTGTAATACGCGGAATCCCCAAAGAGTTAGATGTAGAGCTCGTCAAGGCCGATCTGTTAGAACAGGGCTTTCCAGTGAATTCTGTGCACCGTATGCACACCGGTCGCGGTAGGGAGCCATATAATATGGTTCTAGTAACCCTCCAGCCTACCCCCGAGGGTAAGAAAATCTTCAACACACAGACCGTCTGTAGGCTCTCCGGTATCGCCATCGAAGCCCCCCATAAAAAAGGCACTCCTAGCCAGTGCCATAACTGTCAATTGTACGGGCACTCTTCCCGTAACTGTCACGCGCGCCCCCGATGTGTTAAGTGTTTGGGCGATCACGCCACGGCCCTCTGCGCTCGCGACCAAATAACCGCGACGGAACCGCCTAGCTGCGTCCTGTGTCGAACACAGGGTCACCCCGCGAATTACCGTGGTTGCCCCCGAGCCCCTAAAATAAATCGCCGCGTCGCCCGCCAAAACCGCCTCCGAGCTTCCGGCCCAGACATCAAAGCCTCGGCACCCTCTGCGTCGCAGGCTAAGCCAGCGTTCGTTCCGGCGGCGGTGCCCAGTGTCTCGGCCTGGGCAAAACCGCTGCCGTACACGAACATGGCTACAACTCCCTCCTCCGCGATTCGTCCCGCCCCCGCGACTCGTCCCTCTCCCGCGACTTGCCCTCCGACCGCGTCCGAAAATCTCGCTTTAGCGATCGACTTCTTTCAGTCGATCAACTTTGAGCGCGTTAACGCTTTGGGCGACGCCATTCGCGCTGCCTCCACTGCACAACACTTTATCGCCGTTGTGCAGGAATACGCCGACGTATACGCGTCATTAAATACGTACGTCCTCCCCTCACTCCGCCGGTAATCAATGGCGTATATAAGTAGAATAAAGCCCCTATCCGTAACGATAGGATTTTTTAACGCTTACGGTCTCGCAAATCAACGTGATCAGGTTTCTGACTTTTTGCGTGACCATCAAATTGATATCTTTTTAGTGCAGGAGACCCTACTTAAGCCCGCGCGCCGTGACCCTAAAATCGCGAACTATAACATGGTCAGGAACGACAGGCTCTCTGCCCGTGGTGGTGGTACCGTCATTTACTATAGAAGAGCCCTGCATTGCGTCCCGCTCGATCCTCCCGCGCTCGCTAATATCGAAGCATCAGTGTGCCGAATCTCACTGACGGGACACGCGCCGATCGTTATCGCGTCCGTTTATCTTCCACCGGATAAGATCGTTCTAAGCAGTGATATCGAGGCGCTGCTCGGTATGGGGAGCTCTGTCATTCTGGCGGGCGACCTAAATTGTAAACACATCAGGTGGAACTCACACACCACAACCCCGAATGGCAGGCGGCTTGACGCGTTAGTCGATGATCTCGCCTTCGATATCGTCGCTCCGCTAACCCCGACTCACTACCCGCTAAATATCGCGCATCGCCCGGATATACTCGACATAGCGTTATTAAAAAACGTAACTCTGCGCTTACACTCGATCGAAGTAGTTTCAGAGTTAGATTCAGACCACCGTCCCGTCGTTATGAAGCTCGGTCGCGCTCCCGATTCCGTTCCCGTCACGAGGACTGTGGTGGATTGGCACACGCTGGGCATCAGCCTGGCTGAATCTGATCCACCATCGCTCCCGTTTAACCCGGACTCTATCCCGTCTCCTCAGGATACCGCTGAAGCCATAGACATCTTAACGTCACACATCACCTCGACATTAGATAGGTCATCGAAACAAGTTGTAGCGGAGGATTTCCTTCACCGCTTCAAATTGTCCGACGATATTAGGGAACTCTTTAGAGCTAAGAACGCCTCGATACGCGCCTACGACAGGTATCCTACCGCGGAAAATCGTATTCGAATGCGTGCCCTACAACGCGACGTAAAGTCTCGCATCGCCGAAGTCCGAGATGCCAGATGATCTGATTTCTTAGAAGGACTCGCGCCCTCCCAAAGGTCTTACTACCGCTTAGCTCGTACTCTGAAATCGGATACGCTAGTAACTATGCCCCCCCTCGTAGGCCCCTCAGGCCGACTCGCGGCGTTCGATGATGACGAAAAAGCAGAGCTGCTGGCCGATACATTGCAAACCCAGTGCACGCCCAGCACTCAATCCGTGGACCCTGTTCATGTAGAATTAGTAGACAGTGAGGTAGAACGCAGAGCCTCCTTGCCACCATCGGATGCGTTACCACCCGTCACCCCGATAGAAGTTAAAGACTTGATCAAAGACATACGTCCTCGCAAGGCTCCCGGTTCCGACGGTATATCTAACCGCGTTATTAAACTTCTACCCGTCCAACTCATCGTGATGTTGGCATCTATTTTCAATGCCGCTATGGCGAACTGTATCTTTCCCGCGGTGTGGAAAGAAGCGGACGTTATCGGCATACATAAACCCGGTAAACCAAAAAATCATCCGACGAGCTACCGCCCGATTAGCCTCCTCATGTCTCTAGGCAAACTGTATGAGCGTCTGCTCTACAAACGCCTCAGAGACTTCGTCTCATCCAAGGGCATTCTCATCGATGAACAATTCGGATTCCGTACAAATCACTCATGCGTTCAACAGGTGCACCGCCTCACGGAGCACATTCTTGTGGGGCTTAATCGACCAAAACCGTTATACACGGGAGCTCTCTTCTTCGACGTCGCAAAAGCGTTCGACAAAGTCTGGCACAATGGTTTGATTTTCAAACTATTCAACATGGGCGTGCCGGATAGTCTCGTGCTCATCATACGGGACTTCTTGTCGAACCGCTCTTTTCGATATCGAGTCGAGGGAACCCGCTCCTCCCCACGACCTCTCACAGCTGGAGTCCCGCAAGGCTCTGTCCTCTCACCCCTCCTATTTAGCTTATTCGTCAACGATATTCCCCGGTCGCCGCCGACCCATTTAGCTTTATTCGCCGACGACACGACTGTTTACTATTCTAGTAGAAATAAGTCCCTAATCGCGAAGAAGCTTCAGAGCGCAGCCCTAGCCCTAGGACAGTGGTTCCGAAAATGGCGCATAGACATCAACCCAGCGAAAAGTACTGCGGTGCTATTTCAGAGGGGAAGCTCCACACGGATTTCCTCCCGGATTAGGAGGACGAATCTCACACCCCCGATTACTCTCTTTAGACAAACGATACCCTGGGCCAGGAAGGTCAAGTACCTGGGCGTTACCCTGGATGCATCGATGACATTCCGCCCGCATATAAAATCAGTCCGTGACCGTGCCGCGTTTATTCTCGGTAGACTCTACCCCATGATCTGTAAGCGGAGTAAAATGTCCCTTCGGAACAAGGTGACACTTTACAAAACTTGCATAAGGCCCGTCATGACTTACGCGAGTGTCGTGTTCGCTCACGCGGCCCGCACACACATAGACACCCTCCAATCCCTACAATCCCGCTTTTGCAGGTTAGCTGTCGGGGCTCCGTGGTTCGTGAGGAACGTTGACCTACACGACGACCTGGGCCTCGAATCAATTCGGAAATACATGAAGTCAGCGTCGGAACGATACTTCGATAAGGCTATGCGTCATGATAATCGCCTTATCGTTGCCGCCGCTGACTACTCCCCGAATCCTGATCATGCAAGAGCCAGTCACCGTCGACGCCCTAGACACGTCCTTACGGATCCATCAGATCCAATAACCTTTGCATTAGATGCCTTCAGCTCTAATACTAGGGGCAGGCTTAGGGACCCCGGTAACCGTACTCGTCGAACTCGACAAAGAGGTCGACGTGCAACCTAACCCATGCATCAGCCCGCTGAGTTTCTCGCCGGATCTTCTCAGCGGGTCGCGATTCCGATCCGGTAGTAGATTCATTCGCGAAACAATTGCTCTTGAGTTGTTAGGTCTCCTTCGGAGGCGCTCGGGCAGTTGTTAGCAAATCCCACCCCTCTTGGCTGAGCCTTTGCTCGCCCACCTGTCCTGGTGAAACTGGAAAGGCCTTCGGGCCACCAGTAAACTTTCAATCATAAAAAAAAAAAAAAACTGTTACAGGGCGGATCCAGGAGCTCTTTTTAAAAAAGGACACTGTGACTGGCACTGAGTTTATTTTATAAAAGAAATAGTACAAAACGATGTGTGTTTCCGCTACGCAAGCCAAATCTGTTCTGCCGCGATTTAGCAATATATCGTCTTTATATAGGGATGATGATTTAGAATGCCTTAGTCTGCATTATTATTTATATTGAGTTATTATTGAGGGGCATATGTAACAGTAACTCTACCCGTACGAGCTCTCAAGGCTTCCCACCAGTGCAATACCACCATAGTCTAGACATACATACTTAATTATCGTTATGATATTATACGACTCACACTTCAACCACATGTTCAACCTCACGATCTCATAGTAGATGGTACCATTGTCGTAATTGTATCTATATCCTATAACTACTTAACACTAACAAAGGCTTTCTTTCAACAATATTTTTAACAAAGATTTTTCCTTCCAGAATCAGTAAAAACGTTCTAAGTTTGATCAGAACTCGACAGTGAATAGTTTATCAAATGAAAATCACTTTTGAGATTAAATCTCGCGTTAATTATTATCACTTTTGCTAACTCAGACGTTTCTTCTATCCTTTTCTAGTTCTAGTTCTGTGTGTCTGAAAACAAATTTTAATATTAATATCAAGTAATAGTTTTTATAATAAACTATCGACCCGCCCTCGCTTCGCTTCGGAAACATGAAATTTTATTATTGACTAGTTGACCCGGCAGACTTCGTACTGCCCCAATCGATAAATAAAAGACCTAAACTTTTGTATAAAATAAACTTAAAACAAACAAAAGGAATCCGTCCGACGGGGGCCACATCAAAGGAAAAACAAAATTGTTATTTTTATTTAATTCCGAGTATTTTCATATTTATCTACCTTCTAAACCTTCTCTGGACTTCCACAAATAATTCAAGACTAAAATTAGCCAAATCGGTCCAGCCGTTCTCGAGTTTTAGCGAGACTAACGAACAGCAATTCATTTTTATATATATAGATTAGACGGAAGTTTGTACAAAATTCAAATAACGTAGTCACCTTAGTCCTCCACGAAAACATTAAAGTATTCGAAATTCAAAAATAGTAAAAATGAAAACAATATGTAAACGCTAAACTAAGCCGTTTAAATATGTAATTATAATTGTCTAACCTAAGACAATACTACAAAAAAAATCGCTTTAACTACGACACGAACCTTACACAAATAGTAAACAGTTGCGTCACAATTAGCTGTGAGCCGCATCCAGATTTTCGGCTCACTGTGCTGTTATTAAGCTGTGCGTATTTTAGTCACGGATTATGGGAACAATAATAGCGATGCTGTAACATATGTAGCGATTATCGTTATGCTGCCCTGAAGATGTCTTCATTGCAAACGACATTTTAAGTGAATTTATTTTGAAGTCGTCGTGGCCTAACGGATAAGACGTCCGGTGCATTCGTGTTGAGCAATGCACCGGTGTTCGAATCTCAGGCGGGTACCAATTTTTCTAATGAAATACGTACTCAACGAATGTTCACGATTGATTTCCACGGTGAAGGAATCACATCGTGTAATAAAAATGAAACACGCAAAATTATAATTTGCGTAATTACTGGTGGTAGGACCTCGTGTTAGTCCGCGCGGGTAGGTACCACCACCCTGCCTATTTCTGCCGTGAAGCAGTAATGCGTTTCGGCTTGAAGGGTGGGGCAGCCGTTGTAACTATACTTGAGACCTTAGAACTTATATCTCAAGGTGGGTGGCGCATTTAGGTTGAGGATGTCTATGGGCTCCAGTGACCACTTAACACCAGGTGGGCTGTGAGCTCGTCCACCCATCTAAGCAATAAAAAAAACAAAAAGTGACGAATCCCGCTGTTTTTAAGGTTGTAATGATTCATCCTTTGTTGTTCAGCTTAGTATTTCATTAATTACAAGGAAAAAACAAAACAAGGCAAGAAACTGAGACAAGTAAAAAACACTAGAGAATTTAACATTTTTAGCTTGTCAAATAAACGCTGAAAACGTTCGCTTATAATATTAAGTGAAAAGTGTTTTATTTTTAGCGAATTAACGTTTTTACTTTATTCGCCATTTCTGTAAAATATTTCAGCGTTTTTTCGAACGAAGTTCCTTATGGGACGATGCGGAGGGGTACCCTAACCGGGAAAAACGTTCTTAACGTAAGATTTTTATTAGTAATGCACACAGTGCACGACTTAACTTTGTAATAATAACGTACAAAAAATAACTTATTTTTTTTCATTCATTGATCACGATCTCAGAGCGTTCGTTTGCGCAATACACTTACTCTTATGCAAACAACCGTGAATGAAGTGTACCACAATAAGTTCGCACGTTACCGAATGACCGTGGGTTGTTGTGAAACCTCCAGTTTTATTGTCCCACGACACCACACACCTTTTTTTAAAATTTTGAATGAAATAATGAAATTTTTGGTAACTCGCAATTATTTTTATTGTAAAATGTATCTTTCTCAGTTCTTCTGAGTAGGGGGTAGTTTTTATTACATACCTGGGTGATTGAGCTTACGTGTCATCTGTTATTCAGTGGTTCCCAGAACCCATAGAAATCACAGTGAAAATGTCGCAAGCTGTAACCCCAAAGCTTCGCAGTCTAAATTGTCAAAGTGGTGAAACTCACCCGTACGGACTCCAAATATGCCGTACCACCAGTAAATACGATTTTATTGCCAACACGACCACATTAATATTCCAAATTTAAAAAAGTCACGTGTACCGATAGGTATGCTTTACATCGCAGGCAATGTTTTAGTTGATTTCCCTTTACATTGCCGGTCGCTAAAATATGAACACATAAAATAACATATTTATATTTAGTAAATGATTATTGATTTCTGTTGCTTTTAGGTTAATAATCAATAAGTGAATATTGCAATATATCTCCAAATTTCAATTGCATTACTAACTGGCGAACCCTTCAAGCCGGAATACATTACAGTCGTCAGAAATAGGCAATGTGTTGGTAAGTAGGTAGCACATACGTGTGCTGGGTCACAAGAGGTCCTCGAAATTATCCAGTAATTACGCCAAAAAGATTTGCGGGCTTAATTATAATTACACGAAGTTATTCCTTCATCGTGGGAGTCAGTGAAGTGTGTTTAGTAGATATGTTCTTACACGGTCCAATATCAGGAAGGTAAGACCACGCATATTCTATTAGTGACCAATTCATTGATATCCTTGGCCGGATAAAAAATATTTCGAAAAGTATTTGAACGCATGAGTTCCAATCTCTCATTTTTAATCGTACAATGGCTACCCCACCCTTCAAACCGAAACGCATTACTGCTTCACCGCAGGAATAGGCAGGGTGGTGGTACCCACCCGTGCGGACTCAAAAGACGTGCTACCACCAGTGTTTTCGTCTCGTGTGGTGTTAATGTGCCGGTGTTCAAATCCCACTGCCCAAATAAACATTGTTGTTTTTCTCGCATTTTCTATTACTGACCAATTCATTGATATTCGTGGCCGGACAAAAAGGGTGCGTCTACTTATGTACGCGTGTAAGAAGTTATACTTTATTTTTATTAATTTTTTATTTATTTATTTTTTAATCAATTTGAAAAAAATCGATTAAACAACATCCTCAAACACACATATTGGACATCCCTTTTCTTAACATCGTATAAATTCGGTAATTCTCGGTACGGTTCGGAAAGTTCACCTGCGGCTATATTCAGACTCGCCAAGTTACGACGGTCGTATTGTAATGAGCGATTTAGTGGGCAACTTCATTCTGTTAATTTTGTGTCACGGTGCGCGCGCATCGTAAAATTTCACTCTCATCAGTTTTTCATAACGCGCCTAAAGAAGTATAACTTCAAAAATATTGTGGAGCTATTCCGAAAAAAAGTCGATCAACTGACTAACTTATTTAGAAAAGTCTTAAACGTACTTACTGTCTTTTGCGCGATGGACTAACATGCGTACACAATATTTACAACACAATATTTAATTCATTTCATCATCTAATGCACCGTTAAGTTCCGGACTGAAAGCTCAAAGCGCAAACAATGTAAAGTCGGCTTTATATTTAGTGCACACAAAGCGCTGAGCATAATAAGTCTGCCGCTATAGAAAGTCATTGTTGGCCACCTTGAGGCCTATTTAAGGTATCTGGGTTATCGAGTTCCGTACACTACAATGCGTTGACGTCAAACTCGTCCTGTCTAGGGCTGGCGCGAGTGTTTCATTATTATAACAGCTGTAGAACTAATGTAGTACTAATCATACGCTGTAGCCTAGCTCTAGATAGCGGTATGTTATAGTGGTAGAGGAAGTAAAATATCTGTAACAGCAATCGGATCCTACATAAATCCTATTTCGAAGACATTATTCAACACTATTGAAGACAGCTGAGACAATGTCCTGTATATATATTTACTGGTGGTAGGACCTCTTATGAGTCCGCACGGGTAGGTACCACCACCCTGCCTATTTCTGCCGTGGAGCAGTAATGCATTTCGGCTTCGAGGGTTGGGCAGCCGTTGTAACTATACTGAGAGACCTTAGAGCTTATATTTCAAGGTGGGTGGCACATTTACGTTGTAGATGTCTATGGGATCCAGTAACCACTTAACACCAGGTGCACCGTGAGCTCGTCCATCTAAGCAATAAAAAAAAATCTCAAAAGCATTAGCTACGTTGTGTATTTATTGGCTTAGACGATCACCTAATATTAGGCGGATTTTAAACTTCTATACATATTAATAGTAATAAAAAATATCTCTATACTATTTGCTTAATGATTAATTATAATCGCGATGCAACCCTAACTATTTCCGTATTCGCGTTTACATTGAAATGTTACCCGTACATTGAATGTTATGTTTGAAACACAATTTGCATAAAACAATTTATAATGCTATTGTATAGTCTTCTATTAATATGTGACATCTGAATGCGTATTCATAGTATACATTGAGATCGGTAAGGGAAGGCAAAACAATAAAGGGTAGGTGTATTGCATATATCTTATCTCAGTCAGTACTTATTGACAAATCTTGGATGAAAAACAAATGTAGCTTAAATGCTGGTGTTTCCAGATTCGGTTGTTATTTATATAATAATATTTATGTTAATTATGCGTCCGGAATAAATAAAAGTAACTAGGCCCTGAACTCTTTCTAAACGAATGAACTCTTTCCAAAACTCTATAAACACGTTTTGCGATATTGTAGCAATAGCGACGAAGGGAAGATCTTCCATCGAGTGGGTAATGTTGTTCGGTAGGCCGACGGCCCGAAATTTGTTGTTTGAAGTTTGTTTATATGCAAGCTTATGTTGAAAATGTCGTAAGCGAGATTCAGGCATCTGTCAAATATCTTGTGTTCTATGCTGCCGCCAGAACGACAGTAAGAACGCACGTCGTACTCATATTGAGCGATGAGACTGTGCTTCTATTCAGATCTCGCAGAACCAATTTCTCTAACGAAATGTGTATTAGATACATGTTCAAGAATGACTTCTACTATGTATCTACTATGTATCTCTTTACTATCGGGTGATAAAAATCAAAACCGACCACCGGTTGGGGCGAGAGATCGTTAACTCATCCATTTAGTATTAAAATAAAATAAAATGCTATATACCTACAATATAATGCGTAGTTATCGTTGTTCGAATCTTATTGTTTGTAAAAGTACGCAACGATTCTCGTAGAAATAATCAAAAAAGCGATTCTATCTGAGTATAATTTAAATTCAGTTGTTAAAAAATAAAATTTATATTTTTTTGAGTGATTGTAAAACGTTAGAAATGAAATATTGCTTCGTTAGTTGTTTTTTTTTAAATTTTATTATTGGAACGAAGTTCCTTACGGCGGGCTTGGAGGAAATAGGGATTTAGTTGCGCGACCGAACTGAAAAAAATGTGATAGTAAAAACCGTAAGAAAAAGTCCGTGGAATAAGGCCTTGCGGTATTTCACTCCGCGAATTTTGTTTTCTAATTCTTTTAATTAATATATATATATATATATTTTTTTGGCATTTCGTTCCTATCCGGTGTCTCTCACCACACATCTTTTTTCTGTAAAATTTTTATTCATTAAGTGAACCGATATAAAGTTGTTATTTGTGTACATAACGGAAGGCTGTTGGAAATACACAAATGTCACAGGAACGTCCAAGTTGTCGTGGCCTAAAGGATAAGACGCCCGGTGCCTTTTTTTTGTATAGCTTAGATGGGTCGACGAGCTCACTGCTCACCTTGTGTTATGTGGTTAGCGGAGCACATAGACATCTATATATCGTAAATTCCGCCATCACCCACCCATGAGTTTACCAGTAAATATGTAAATTAGATTTTTTGTTGATTTGATTTTTATTACACGGTGTTATTTCTTTACCATGGAAGTCATTTGTGAACATTTGTTAGGTACATAATTATTTCATTAGACAACTTGGTACCTGCGGGATTTGAACACCAGTATATTAACACCTCACATACATAAATATTTAAAAAATTACCTTAAAGTCTCGATTTCAACTAAATCAGACCCTTCCAGCCAGAACGCACTGTAGCTTCGTTGTAGACAACAGCCGCTGATAGTAACGGCTGTTGAGTTGAGTGACTATTGGAGTCCCTGGACATTACCACTTGGATACCGCCCCCTACCTTGAGAAACGAGATTGAAGAATTTAAGCCGGGATGCATGACTGCCTTGCCATAGAAATGAAAGACTATTTAGTTAAATAGAAATAAACTTTTATAATGCTACCTTGCTACTTATTAATAACAGTAACTTGGCTACTGATAGTCAAAGTTTATAGCATAATTATCTTATAGTCAAATCTCTCAATATCCATAGAAATGACATTAAAATATTATACTTTGGTCAATTTTTTATTCTTAATTAATTCGGGACTTGAAGCTGTTTTAAAAGACTAAGCAGTATACCCTCTTAATGCACTAAGTACGCACAGTTGAATAGAATATGTTTACCAGGTACTGAAGATTAAATCGTAGGTAGCCAAATTCTCAAACAAAATAATCCTGAAATTCAACGTTTGAAGCAGAACAAAAGCCTTCAACTTTACATCCTTAAACAGCGTATGCGCCAAAAATGTGTATTGCAAAGAGGAACTTGAACACACGGATTTAAGTGTTATCTGTATTGACAATGACGTGAGTGTCATATCCAAGATGGCGATGGTTATTTCCCAGACGACAAAAGCGGCAATTGGCGGGTTTTTAGCTTTAATGATCCTTGGTGCTGTGCTAGTTGTCGGAGCCGCTTTCGGGTGGTTCGACCCGAAAAGAGAAGATGAGGATACGCCTGCAAAGATCAGCGCTAGATTGCAGGGGAGGACCTCGTTCGTCACGCATAGAGCGGTAAGTCGAATTGTTTATTTTTAAACTGCCATTATAATGTTACACGGTTTGTTGTCTAGCTAGCAGTCTTAAATCTAAGTGGCAACGAGGCATCGCTTGTGAGAACGTCTTGTAGCCTTTGAGATGCTGTTCATATTTTTAAGTGATTTCAATGTCACAATTTGCGTATTGTAGAATAAGCAAGCAAAAGATAGTTAGATATACGTTAAATGTAGAAAGATGGTCATTGTATTAATTTCTATGTGTCTTAAAAACAAAAGGTAAGTCGCACAATGGACAACATCTTTGCATTAACCGTAACTACGAGTATTATAGAATTACAAATTATGAGTATGGAAATTTTAAATTCCCTCTCTCTTTGTTCAGATCGTTTATAATAAATCTTGCAATGTTTTATTTATTGCAAAGAGGAATGTCCGAGTTTAAATTCCAAGGGAACACAAAACCGTTTCTCAGCAGAATTAAACAGGACGCTAGTACTTATCCGAGCGGGCATTATTTTTTCTTTCTTTTCCTACCTATGCTGATAGCCTTGAGAGGCTATGTCAGCTTACCCTAGCGTGTGTAGGTGAGCTCACGGGGCTCAAACCGGAGAGTTGCTAACACTGACCCTAGCTAGAGCAGTGCTTCGCTGAATCTACCACCGGATCGGAAACGCGACCCACTGAGAAGATCCGCCGAGAAACTCAGTGGGCTGTGTCTGTGGGTTAATTCGCTCGTCGAGCCCTTCGTCGCAAGCGACGGGTTCGACGAGGACGGTGACCGGAGTGCGGGCATGCTACGCGCTCGCTCCCAACTAAAATCATTTTACTTCTAAACATAAATTCGATCTAGGCTTTTAGTAAATTTTAAACGAGAGTTACAAGCTCAGTTCAGAAACTAAGCCGAAACTTATTGAGATATTTGCTTAACGTTTAAAGTCTGAAACTAATTCAAATAAGACTAATTTATTAAGCTCCCGTCGAATCACTAGAATTTCAATTAGTCTGTTTAATAAATTTACATAGAAGAAAAGCGTGAAAATCTCCTCTCGACGTCGTGGCCTAAAGGATAAGACGTCCGTTGCATTCGTATCTAGCGATGCACCGGTGTTCGAATCCCGCAGGCGGGTACCAATTTTTCTAATGAAATACGTACTTAACGAATGTTCACGATTGACTTCCACGGTGAAGGAATAACATCGTGTAATAAAAATCAAACCCGCAAAATTATAATTCGCGTAATTACTGGTGGTGGGACCTCTTGTGAGTCCGCACGGGTAGGTACCACCGCCCCGCCTATATCTGCCGTTAAGCAGTAATGCGTTTCGGTTTGAAAGGTGGGGCAGCCGTTGTAACTATACTGAAACCTTAGAACTTATATCTCAAGGTGTGTGTCGCATTTACGTTGTAGATGTCTATGGGCTCCAGTAACCACTTAACACCTGTGCTGTGAGCTCGTCCACACACATAAGCAATAAAAAAAATAATAAAAAAATACGGTAGCATTTAGGAAGATTCTGAAATGATAGAGCGTTGCTTGAATCTCTCACGTTTTCTCGCTTAACAATTTTGTATGCTGCCCTAAATTGAAGCCGCTAATTTAAATGAAATTACATTTTAATTAGCATAAATAACAAAAGGTATTGTTTTTTTAGACAGCGGTTTCGCGTTTTTTGATTGTTCAACGTGATTTCGTTTCGTGCCTGACTGGATGGTGCAGTAATTAGCACCTCTGACTGTTGCGCCGAGGGTCGTGGGTTCGATTCCCACATCGGACAAACTGTGTGTGATGAGCAGATTTCTTAGCTCTTTATCTGGGTGCTTATTATCTGTACATGCTGGTGGTAGGACCTCTTGCGATTCCGCACAGGTAGGTACCACCACCCCGCCCATTTTCTGCCGTGAAGCAGTAATGCGTTTCGGTTCGAAAGGTGGGGCAGCCGTTGTAACTACTTTGAGACCTTAGAACTTATATTTCAAGGTGGGTGGCGGCATTTACGTTGTAAATATCTATGGGCTCCGGTAACCACTTAAGATCAGGTGGGCTGTGAGCTCGTCCACCCATCAATGCAATAAAAAAAACATGTATGTATATCAACGTATATAAGTACGTTTTTGGTACCCATTAGGGAATCCTAAATTGGGGATGGATGACCATGTGTGATTTGTTCTCAATTAGTATCATTATTAATGCTTCTTCAATCAAATCACATCAATAAATTGAGTTTTAATTTGGAAATTTCTAATATAATATCCCTCACTTTAGATTTCACTTAATTATATCCCAACATTTTTCTCGCAACTTATTACGGACGCAAATGCTTTTGAGAATAATATAAATGAATGTTTTGTGTAGTTTCAGGGTTTTTTTGCAATTATACGCACTTCTGTTTTTATTAAACAATTGCATTAGAGAAAAAAAAATCGTGTGCTAAAAATGTAAGCTAAGCGTGGTAGAATTTTCTGGAAACGTGGCGACCTGGTTAAAAGAGACTAATTGATGGAGTGACAGTAGCAGGCTATGCAGGCCTAGATCTCTCAACTTCAATCGCAAATACTTATAATCCCATCACCTCACAAGATAACAAAAAATTGTTTTTAACTTGTACCACGTCCTATGGCTAAACGAAATAACATTTCCATATCAAAACTGACGTATGAAATTGACGTTGATCGCGGTCGTACAGATCCTGAAACCGCTACTGACGTGATGGACGCTAAAAGTGATCCCAATTTTGAAAATTGACAATTAAAAGTAAGACCGGTTTGAGGTGGACTTATGTATGAATCGGTTAGTAGTAGTAGTAGTATAAGTAGAAGTTGCAGCTTAAAGGGCAGCTTTTACACAATACAATGCAGACATCGTGATATTGACAACCTGACCTCACGTCTCAAAGTCGACCAGTCTCCAGTAGCCGCTCGATACCAGCTGTATCGCGAGCTGAAGGATATAAGTACATAATTATAAATATTTACAAACAATTTCCTATTCTCTATTTGATTTTCTTCTCTCTTCTCGTTTCGGTTTCCTAAATGCCTCAATGGTCGTGACCACCGCCCAGTTTTTTCTAGATCGTTCTACGCCATGAATGAATTTAAATTGAAAATGTTTTTGAAGATTTTTTCTGTCCAGTGACCGATGTTCAATTTTATTTTTATTCATTTAAGAAACAATTTCTTTACCATACAAATCATTCGTGACCCGCACGTGCTAAGATATTAGATACCTATACGTATATTTGAAAATTTGCTACCTGCTGGCTTAGTTAGTGGAAGGAAAGAGGGCAAGGTGGCGTAGTCCCATGCGCTGGTCCGATCAAATTAAGACGACATTGGACTCCAGCATCAATGTCACTATCCAGTGCGCAGAGGACAGAAAGAAAGTGGAGGAACAGTCCGAACAAAAGTACTCTATAAAGGTTACGACCCTCAGCACTGAGGAACACGATGCAACGAGGAAGAGATTCAGTTAGTTAGAATAAGACCAGAACATCGGTACTAGACCGTGAATATTTCGGAATTGTTAAGCATAAATTAAGCTCTTCTATAGAGAGTCAACGTAAGCAAAGAAAGGGAACGAAAGGGATTTCTTCATCACGATAGGGTGCATGCTCAATAATAATTTGGCACTTTTCGCACTGTCCCATTTCATGTTTCGGGTGTCAATACATTTGAAAAGAAACCCTTTATAGTTTTAGTCGAGTCACGCCCAGATCTGAAGCATGGCTAAGGTTTTGGAGTCAATACATATAAATAATTCATATGGATACAGTCGGACTGATATTGAAACAACCCCAATTCTTGCATTATTTTTATTTGGGAATTCTTAAGGCGAAGTTTGCCATGCCAATTTTTATTAGGTTTTTTTTATTATTTCCAATTGAGTTCTGAATTTATTCTGTTACTTTGCTATCGTATAAAGTACTGAAGTATCAGAAAATAAACAGAATGTACGTAAGATGACAAATTCGTGAGGTGATTAAGCAATCTACCACTAAAATCCTTTGGCACTTGAAATTCTAGCATCGGATTCCTGCTAAACCATTAGAACAAAAGAGAAAAGCGGCATCGTTCCTTCAAGTCATCTGGTTTCCCTCATTCCATGGAAAGCCCAGCCTTTTCGTTTGGTGAGAAATACGGACTCCGTAGATGTGGTACATAGTTAATTCAAAATAAAAATCAAGTAGCTGTTTTACTGAAATTGGTCATATTAAACGAAGAAGAGTTACTATCATGACAATCCATGACCATTCTACTTTACGGCTACCCCACTTTTTACGCATTACTGCTTGGCAGTAGAAATAGGCAGGGTGGTCTTACCAGTGCGGGTTCACAAGAAGCCATACCTTCAGTCCGAAGGTGTGCGAATGTGAATCGATGAGAAAGATGCTTTGTCTCCTAGTGGTTCATTTACAAGAGACGCACAAAGAGATTCCTCCTGGTCACCGTCAGTCTTGACATGGATTTTCAAATCGAACATGAGGGTAGCCTGAATCACTGAAATGCTGAAACAAAATAACCCTTCTCGCGCTCCACCGACTTTTCTACGAGACATTGCAATAAGTTTGGCATCTAGAGAATTCTGCTTCAGCAATATTCAACATTTACTCAGCAATTGACATTTTAAATAGACCCGATCAAAGCAAGATATACATCGAAATTTCTCAGTAGAATTGAAAATAAATACCACTAGTTTTTTTTTTTAAGTGTGGGCGTGAATCGTTTTCGCATAAAACTCTCAATCAATTTAAGAAAATCACAAACAAACTAACGTCAGTCACAGCATTTAAAAATATAATGATACGTTTTTAACGAAACACGCAATTCGACAATTAGCAGGGTGAAGTAACTAACTTAGTTCCTTCGGTTGTACCGACTCGTATAAATCGTACGTTAAAAAGATAAATCGTTTTTTTTTTTATATTTACAAATATGGTACGAGCAATTAGACTAAGCAAAAGGAACTTTAGCTTCCATTTCGTATAATTAAAGTGGTGTTTTTCTTTTATTTATCGAAACCATAGTAAAATTTATGGTTTGTTTATTTAACAAATCAATCGGAAATCGATAGTATGTCGCGCTTTTTCAGTCTTGATGGATAGATAAAGCCACGTCGTTGCTCTTTTTAAGCGAAAATTCCAGCATTAAACTTTAAATCCCATTGGGAATGGAATGTTATAAGAAGCTAGGCTTACTGCCGACGGATCGTAGTGTATTAATAACATTGCTAATATTCATAAAATAATGTAAACATTAATTATTAGGCGAGTTGTTAGCTTTAAAGGTTAAACGCCGAATAATAATATTTACAATAGATATGCTTTAATTACCTACGAATTAAAATACGAAGGCTAATAGACAAAGTGTTTTTAGCGAACTAGTATTCCTTCTGTTCATGACGTAATATTGATATACTAAAAAAATCTGTTAATATAATTTAATGCAGTATCTTTGGACGTCGCTGGAGGGTGCTTCACTTATCCCCTAAATTTTAAGAAGCGCATTAGCGGAATCAAATTCAATGATAGTGATGGTGCTTTTAAATGAAATATATAACGTTTCGTGTCCATTCCAAAAATTGTTGATTAATTTATATACACAGTACAGCATAGGATAGCTTATGTTTAGTTCCAAGAATTCATTCATATAAAAAATTTTTTTTTTTTTATGGAGATTTATGAATGCCTCTTCGTTGAGATATTGTATTATCAATAAACAAACAATCATTTCAACATTATATTTAAAAGTTATATTATGCTTACGGCATATACATACATTTTTTAATGTCAGCACCAATTTCACGAACAAAAAATTTTTTATTTACCTCTTTCCAAGTGTGTAAAAGTACACGCTTCATACATTAAACAACATTATAGAGCGTCGTATTGTAGTATCACAACCATACCTTTTACCAAGCATTCTTCTTTTCTTTCTATCACGTTCTTCTTCTTCGTCTGGTGTAGTGGTAAGTGACATGGTCACTACACAAGGGGGTCGCGGGTTCGAGTCCCGCCAAGGGAAGATATTTGTATGATAAATATAAATGTCTTTTCCAGGGTTATGGATGTATATTAAATATATGTATGTGTATAATAAAAATCTTACATTTATATCCGTTATCTGGTATCTGTAACACAAGTTCTTAACGAACTTATCACGGGACCAGTTAACGTGGCGTGATTGTTGATAAATATTTATTTATTTATTTTATTTATTCTTCTCAATTGTGTCAATCTTTTTCTCAATCGCCATGTAGCGCTGGTAGGGGCAGACTTGATGCTTCTCACGATGTCCCGCCATCTCTCCCTGCTTTAGGCCATTCTACTGCACTCATTTAGGGAACCCACCACTGTAGTTTTAATTTGCTCGGTCCACCGCATTTGTGATCTCCCGTGCGGTCTTGTACCATCAATCTATCATCTTTTTAACGTAATATTTCACTACTTTAAAAACATTTTCATTGCTAAAAATTGAAGAGGCGTCCGTGACTTAATAAGTACATACGACGTCTGGTTCAATTATTTCTAAAAAAGAAACGTACCTAAAGCTTCTTCACGAACGTCTTCTGTAAAGTTGTACTAACTACAAGATGGAATGTATTCGAGAGGTACTCATAAAATATCATCTTGTAATGAAAGCCCAAATTGCCGAATTAAATCTGGCTATCAGACACTTAGTAGGGTAGCGTCCTCCACCAGCAACGCAGTTTCGCTTTCCAATTCTGAGCGTATATAAATTGTTATTGCTGTTATTAGACTTCAACGTGTATAGAACAGTTGAATTTGTGAATAAACAACATTGACTGTTATCTCCAAAAGGAACAGAATTTGAAAAGAACAAGTCGACTCTCGCAGACAGCAAAGTCTGTTCTTTAATAACATCATTAAAATAAACAAGCGATTTTACACTAATTGCCCCATTTAGTTCCCATCCTGTCTACAACAAAATACTTCTGTGAAAAGATTCTGCGAAAATGTTATTAACCGCTTTACTGAGGCTTTCTAGAAATGTGATCGATAGGTGTTGTGTAGTCCTCCTAATTTCCGTTCAATGAATGTTATACTGCTTTATTAGAAGATATACTAAATATTTAAAACATATCAATTATTTGCCGATTTCAAACACCAACAAGAAAATTACAAAGGCTTTCCTTTCAATCTTTTACGTCTTTGTCCAAAGACACTACTCCTGTTATTGTTATTAAAGTGAAGTTACCACAAAATCTCCATGACCTATGCAAACGTGTTGTACGCTTACGCGGCCCGCACCAACTTGAAATCCCTTCAAGTGTTTCAATCCCGTTTTTGCAGGATAGCTGTCGGAGCACCATGGTTCCTAAGGAACGTATATCTCCATGACGGCCTGGAGCTTGACTCAGTCAGTAAGTATCTACAGTCGGCATCATTGCGCCACTTTGAAAAGGCGGCACGACATGAAAACCGTTTTGTCGTGGCCGCCGGAAATTACATACCCAATCCTGTAGACCGAATGGTAAACAGCCGACGTCGCCCAAAACATGTCACTACGAATCCTTCGGATCCATTGACAGTGCTTTTAGGTACCACAAGCATCGTCCTCGTCGAACCTGTCGGTTGTGACGAAGGGCTCTACGGGTGAATTAAGGCATAGACACATCCAACTGAGTTTCTCGCCGGATCTTCTCAGTGGGTCGTGTTTCCGATCCGGCGGTAGATTTTGCGAAGCACTGCTCTTGCTAGGGCCAGTATTAGCAACACTCCCCCGCTTAGAGCCCCGTGAACTCACCTACACGTCAAAGAGAAGCTGAAATAGCCTCTCAAGGCTATCAGCATAGATAGGATTTTTTTTATCCTAAATCTTATCTTTACTACAATCGCATTCGTATTGAAAAACAGAGCGACCGCTTAACTCCGCTATTCTCCTCTGCGTTGCAGTTTTTACTACGACCAAAAACAAATAGTATTTAATTAAACCATTAGACATCCCCTTAAATGACACGCCTCATGGATTTAAACAACACATACCCTCTATCAACAGTTTCACACGGAATTACATTATCCTATACCGCATTGTTCTTTCGGGAGAACGCCCCTCTCTCTGAGTAAAAGGGAAAAGCTTTGTATCGTCCAAAAGGCGTGTGCGGACTTAATGACGAATGTGAATGCGTGGATTTATATAGTAGCTTTTCTTGAGGCGAGCTTTAGTATTTTGTGGACTGATTGCTACGTTCTTTTTTATTTTGAATGATGTTTTATGTCGGCCTGCTAAATAACTTATTATAACACCAGTTTTTGTTTTGTTCGGTCTTGACTCAAAGGCTTTTGTTGGATTTTATTTTTTGGTGTAGTTGGGTAAGAGCCTAATACAACTTGCCTGATAAATGTGATTACTGAATCACTTAGACATTGCCAGGTCGCCATGTCGATGTCGTCGTGAAAGTCACCGAACTTGAGACAAGAGATCTAAGTCTTAATTATATCGTTTAGTTGCTGTTTGCGACAGAAATAGACAGCATAGGGCTACTTATGAGCTAAGGCACATAATACGGTCTACCATCATTAATCATGCTTTAATTTCTCCGATCGAATCTTAACACACACCATTATCCCTAATCGTCGAAAGACATCCTTGACCTGACAAAATTTTCAAAATGAAATGAAAGTCAGTAAAATTATTTTTCGTTTCCATTGTTTCTGTAACAAATGCTAAGTGGTTACCGTCCCGTGTGACTTTATTAACTAGAAGCACTAATAAAATTGCTTTTAGTTGTTATGGTGATATCATAACTACATCGTTTTTTTCTATTAAAAAAATAAACAGCTTTTACTTTTTTATTTGAAATAAATGATATTATATTTTTTTGTTGTTGTTTGTTTGTAATATTAAGCACCCACTGATGTTCATCTGTTTTCTTATAGTTTCCATGTTGCACGTTCTTTTCGGTATATTGAGTATATGAGTAGAAACTTTATGCAATGGATATTGGGACGTCAGGTAAAACATCCCATTAAACCTTCAATTCTGATGACTCACGTACGTGCTGTTTCTATTGTATAGAGATTTTAACCGTTTTTCTAAGGTGCATATTATGAGTGCGCACGGGTATTGTCATCTTGCTGTATTTTGCCACTAATCTTACTCGCATTAAGTCCGATTAGTCAAGCAGTCGCTACATATCCTGTCCCAAAATGATTGACGGTATTTATGTATATGGGCTGCGGTAACTACCTAATGATAAGAGGATCATGAGCTCTGTCAACCTCGAGGATTGGGATACTCATACTTGGAACAACATCCCTTTTGAGTTCGCTAGTTCTGACTAGTTCTCTCTGGAGAGAGAGAGAAGAGAGAGAGAAGATAGAGGAGAGAGAGAAGAGAGAGAGAGAGAGAGAGAGAGATGTATAAAAAAATAAGCAAAAAAAGTTTTGCAACGCGCTCTCTGCAACATTTTCACGCCTCAGTCGTTGAATTTATTTGAGCGAAAGTCGGTTTAGAAACAGTTTGAATCCTTGGCAATAATATCGGCTATCTCTAATTTCACGGCGGAGTAAGTAGCCCACGCGTTCTAAAATGTAGTTCACGCGTGAGAAATAACGATCGAAATGCTCGTTTTGACACGTACCTTTTCATAAATCGTCTTGAAATCTATATATTAATACGTGAAGCAAAAACTTTGTATCCCTTTTTACGAAAATTGCGCGGACGGTGGAGTATGAAATTTTCCACACTTATAGAGAATATAGAGAAGAAATGCACAATGCTAATATTTTTTTTAAATAATGTATAAAAGATACATTAAATCAATAAAGAAAACATTACACACACTACATACCATGTGTTTGACGCACACACGCATACATACTATTTATTGTCAAACTTTTGTTCTTGACGTCTGTTGTCAAATCGAGAATAGATTAAAATTAAATATTGTTTGTCTTTATTTTTTTATAGAGCAGCCTTGGCGAAATTTGTGATTATAGACGTATAAAATACAATCATAATAGTGTATAAACTTACAATTCCAATTATAGTCGAATTTCGACTACTGCGGGACCTCTAGTTTGAATAAAGAAACAGACAAATACTAGCCAATTCTAAACATTAAAACAAAATAAATACGACAGTTAGATGTCATTATCATTGAACTCGAACATCAAATACGCCGATTTATTATTCAGGTCCTAAATTCAAAGGCCTTTGTAATTTTACGTCTCTGGAATTTTACAGAATATTTGGGATTCTTGTCGAACCTTAAGTTTTTGTTCTATCAAAATAAATAGCCACGTAAAACTAAAATATTTTGATCTTCAGTGTAACCTTTTTGATAAAATTTCTTTAGAAGATTGAGTCAATTTATGAAACAACCCCCAAGCAAGGAATATCTGTTCTACATTTTTTTTATTGCTTAGATGGGTGGACGCATAGCCCACTCGGTGTTAAGTGTTTACTGGAGCCCATATACATCTACAACGTAAATGCGCCACCCAGCTTGAGATAATAATATAAGTTCTAAGGTCTCAAGTATAGTTACAACGGCTGCCCCACCCTTCAAACCGAAACGCATTACTGCTTCACGGCAGGTGGTGGAACCTACCCGCGCGAACTCTCAAGAGGTCCTACCACCAGTAAAAATTGATATGAAACTACCCCCAAGCAAGGAATATTTGTTCTACATTCGGTCTAATGTTTGTAGAGGCTGTCCTTACACACCTTAGATATTGGATGTATAGGCAGCAAGGATGTCTAACCTTACCACTCATGCGTGCTCTTCGGATACGGCTGTTGCAGTGAGTACTGAGTTTTTGGAGGAGAGCCACAAGCCGTCACCACTATGTAGACTACGAACTGACTTAAGAAACATCTGAACCGTAATGATTAAAGTTAAATAAATATATAAAATTGGCGATTTCATTAAACATTACGAGCTTCAATGATATCAAAATAAACATACAATTCATTAGCATCTAATGACAACGATCACGCTTGTGTAACAACCTTATTTTATTACGACTGCCCGAAAGAATTAATATTTTAAGTGCCAGTCGACACGGTTCGAAACAAATTGATATAACTACGTCATGGCTTCCGATTGTAATTTCAAGTATTTATTAATTCAAAAAACTATTATAATGTATAAAATATATTGGGCACTTTTCATTAAATGGTGAGCCATATTATTAAAAGTTGTCGTAACTTTTTTTTTATTGCCCGAGCAGGCTTCGGATACGGCCCACCTGATGGTAAGTGGTTACCGTCAGCGATGGACGTCAGCTATGCCAGGAGCAGAGCCAAGCCGCTGCCTACTGCTCCAAGCCGCTGCCTACCGCTAAACTGCCTGCCTGTCGTAACTTAAAATATGAGATCGGTGTTCTTTTATAGCGGTATTATTGTTTTCTTAAGTAAATGTCTGCATGTGACAACATTAATTAACTACAATACGTCTGCCGGGTCACAAGCGCTATACACTGGAAACCGATTGCTCGTCACAGCTGGTCTATAGAGCTGTAATTCCGTCACCCCGTGACCTTAACCGGAGGGAGGCCGGCGTCTATACAGTAATCCAAACCTCGATCTGTTTTATTTTTTCGTTTGATGGCCCGGAGGCTAGGAGAGATATTGGCAGGTTATTGCATTCCGACCCGGCTGGCTGGTTCTGACTCAGCGGGTATCCCAGGGCACTAGCGTCACCGCCTGGGCGGCCTGATGAGCTGCCGTACTAAGAAGGTCAACGTTCAGAGCCTTCGATTCGCCTCGGAGGTTCCGTTGGCGCCCTTGGGGTGCGCCGTGCGTCTGGTTGTAGTGTTCACCGAGGTAACCATCTTACTCCGCCCAAGTTCTAACGAGTTCTTCAAGGGGGATGGATTGCTTAGGCAAGAGTGTAGAGGAGTTGTCTAGTGGGTAGGGCCCTAAATACCATCCTTAAGCCCGCGGTCCACTCCCAACATTTATGGGTCATCCAGTTCCACAAAAAGCGTGCCTCTCAGCGCCTAGACGCGGGAACCTCGTAGCAGCTTCGGCCCCTGGTTCAAAAATAATGTTTGGGTTACTGTGTGTGTGTATTGTAAGTCTGAACACTTAACGATACCACCACCTTGCCTATTTTTGCCGCGAAATAGTCACCCATACTGGTTAGTCAACCAACCATCACAAGAAAATTTTGATTTCGATCTCATGTCTCATGGTGAGTGCGGCATTCAGATTAAGGTATCTATGGGCTATGGTAATTAATCATTTAACACCACGTGGGATGCAAGATTCATCTCCTACAAATAAAAACATGCCATTATCGACTTATTATTGTTGTAATTATACTACTTGAATCCTAAATAATATTGAGTTAATCTGAAAACTTATCGATATATTTAGCTTGAAAAAGGAAATAATTTAGTAAAATATTGAAGCTTATTAATTGAAGGGATTAAAATTCCAGGAACGACAAGAGGCTATATCCTCTTTTGTATATCGCTTAGTAATAAATTCTAAATTTTCCGAATAACTCATCCCAAAGTAAATACTCTCCTCGGCGTCTCTTTAAACGAAAAAAGAATAATTGGGTCAGTTGTTAGCTTTGCAGTACAAAGTCTTACAGCAACAACTTATAATTATTTGGGTGGTAAACATATGTCACTCTCTAACAGTAAATAAAGGAATTTGTTGTAAATGTCAATAATATCGGAACATTTTGGAAAATTTGAATTGGAATAGCTACTAAATTGTGCTTAAATTAACTCTCTCTCTCACTCACTCTCACTCTTCAATGACAATACAGCGATTACTTTAAGCTGTCATTCTAATTACGTCACTTCTAATTACTGAAGCGACCCAGAACGACATAACTGCCTCTTCATTGTGTTTCGCGTGAATCGACCCTAAAACCCAACCTATAGTTTCACATGTAAAATAAATAATGCGAACAACTGGGACAGAGACGGCTTTCAGACACGGAAAAGAGTCATTAGCCAAACGATTACCGTGTAATTTTGATTGGGTGAAAAGACACTGATTATGATTTATTAATAAAGAAGTGTTTTCTTTTTTTCTTTCGTAATAATTGTCCTTGTACGTTTATAAGTTATAGCTTTGATGTTTGTATTGCGTTGTAAATTATTGTATTTAGAATTCTTCACTGTACTTTAGATAAGTTTTACGGGTGGGGCAGCCGTTGTAACTATACTGAGACCTTAGAACTTATATCTCAAGGTGGGTGGCGCATTTATGCTTTAGATGTATATGGGCTCCAGTAACCACTTAACAACCAGGTGGGCTGTGAGCTCGTCCAACCCATCAAAGCAATAAAAAAATAATATTTTACGACAGTTCACAAGAATGGAATACGAGTATGTCTAAAAACCAAAGTACTGTCAAAACCGGGAACCAAGTAGATCTATTGTGTTATCCTACAACGCTTTGTCCTTAGTCTTATTTTTGAAATTAAGTTTGAATATTGAATAAGTTTCAATAAGTTTGAAGTTTGAATATTTTGGAAATTAAGTTTGTCTGTTAGCAAATAATGCACGGTCACCGGCCGTAATTTAGGGTTCGCTGTGTTATGGGTATCAGAGACTGACATACATACTTATCATCATCATAGTCGGTTACTGTTAGCAGAGCAGTCGTGGTCATGTGGAATTCTTGTTTATTAGAGCCTTGAAAGATGTTCTCCATAGCTTGCCAACTGAGGCTTGGCGCACGCACTCGTCAAGTGGGGTTTTAGTAAGGTCTTTCACCTGATCAGTCCAGCGCATGGGGCTTTGTCCACGAGATCTTTTACCATTGACCCTACCCTGAACAACAAGTTTCTCGATAGACTCTGCTGGCCTATAATAGATAATAAACACTCAGACAAATAGCAAAAAAATTTGCCTTATGTGGGAATCGAACCTACGACCCTTGGCGCAACAGTCAAGGGAGCTTATTACTACACCACCGAGTCAGTCGAATGAAGTGTATTGTAACTATGCATGGATAAGAACCACTATCCCACCCGTTTTTGCTGAGCAGTAAGGCATTCCGATTCGAGGATGGGAAAGCCGTTATATAATACAATTGAGACTTTGATCCCATCTCTGGTGACAGTATTTAAAATTGTGACGCCCTAGAGTAACTACTTATCGGATGAACCGAAAACTCGCTAACTCATCTATCTACAAAATAAGATGATCCACCACATTAACATTACATAAATCCTAATTGGTTTTTTATATAGTCCTAAATAAATTGGGACGAAATTGGGACACCCACATTAACATTTGTAAAGAGCTCCGCCTTTCTAACGCCAATGGAAAACCCACGAAACCTTATTTCGTCACCGAAATATCTTATGTAAGATATTATCGTTTTTGTAATCCTCGTTCCGTTTCCGTAACAAAGATTGATAGGCCAACGAAGCTTGTGTATCAAAAAAAATACATTGACCGATTGCCACGTTCATTTTTTTTTCTATTTTCTAGTTATATTCATTAAAACACATAGAAGAAGGTATTGTTTTGGAATTGGTTATAGAACTCACAAGGTTTGAAATGAAATACCAAGTGTATATTTTGTGGATATGAACTTAGCTATAACTAGCCATACTTCGTTGGAATTTGGTCTGGATTCAATTCTGTGCGTAATTTGGAATGTGTTGGGTGTTAGTGCTTAACATAAGTTACTGACCTCGATTCAATCAGCGCTATGAATGACGCAGTTAATTTGATGCCGTACTTCTCAATGCGTCTTTAGCAACGTCTGAAGTATTCAATCCGACCCAGGCGATGGAGCAACACAAAGCCGGATCTACTACTGGTGCGTTTAGGCTCTTCAAAGACAGGTCACCGTCCTCATCGGACTCGTCGACTACGAGAAAGAGTTCAATGAGCAAACTAACGCATAGACACAGCCGACTGTGTATCTCGCCGGATCTTCTGAGTTGGTCGCGATTCCAATCCGGTGCTAGATTCTGCGAAGCACTGCTTCCATACAATAATACTAATAATAATTGCATTTGTTTACTCCACAATACAAATATAAATTTTCAATTAATATGACATAAAAATTCTAATTCTAAACAATATTACAGCATATTATACTAACACAGTGGAGATAAAAAGGCCACGGCTCAGCTTTGTGATAGCTGAAACTATTGTTGTTAATCTGCCGCTGCCTGTAATCTTCACTACATAGTTTAAAACAAAGTCGCTTTCTCTGTCCCTATATCTGTCTGCCCCTATGTATGCTTAAATCTTTAAAACTACGCAACGGATTTTGATGTGGTTTTTTTTAATAGATAGAGTGATTGAAGAGAAAGGCTTATATGTGGAATAACATCCATTAAATAGTGGAAAAATCAATAATAAATTACAGCTTCCGAAGCGAAGCGGGGGCGGGTCGCTAGTAATCTATAAGCTTAAATCTAATAATACCTAAATTTAAAATTACACACTGCTCTTGCTAGGGCTAGTGTTAGTAAATTATCTCACGTTAAGCCCGTGAGATCTACCACCCGTGCGAATCTCGAATAACCCCCTAGGCTACCAGTTAGGCAAAAAAAAATTCATGAAATCTGCGGAATAACACTTCAGGTCTTAAAACTGGGCGTGACTGTTTTGAAAATTGTACAGATTACTAACAACCCGATGTACAATGTATCAATATAATTATTTTTTTTCAAATTTAAAATTAGTTTGAGTATTTTATTTTAGAAAATAGTGGCAATGTATCGGGTACATAACTATTGTCAAGGAGTTTTAATAAAAAATAAAATCATTCCTAGACATTTCCTTGGAGAACCAAAACATTAGCCCAAATAAACTATCAAGACGAAGAATCAGATTAATCTTTAGCTCTCCTTTTTTCAGGTGAACCCAGACGAGAATCATCTACCGGTTGTCTCGCACTCGTCGCCGTGTAAGTACATCAATCACACTTGACACGTATTCGTTAGACTACACTACGCTTTCACGTATACCGACGGTTCATTTTCTTCAAATAACTCGTTTCCCGGCAAGTCACGTAGAGTATTTTATCGTGATGAAAAGCTTCATCGTCGAGTGTCTATCGCCGATAATTGGGAGTTTAAGAGAAAAGATAAATATTTTTCGGAACATTCTAGCAAGAATAACGGAAAGCAGCTTCGAGCCAAGGCTCTGTTTGGAGAGACAGTAGGAAATTGACATAATAATATTTATTTTCTTGAGCTACGCAAGTCACAGGACTGTTTGGCCTGAAAAAAAAAATACGTTGAGGATAGTTTGATACATTTTGACTTTTAGAGTCAGCTAATGAGTTCTCAGACGTGGAGTTCATCAATCAACAGTATTTATTACCTTCCTTTTTCGTTTATTGAATAGCTTTTGAGGTTTCTGGTGGCTTCAAACATATTTTTTTGTATAAGTTTTTTGTAAGCTTCGTCGAAATTATAGATTTGAACATGTCATTTTAACGAAAGTTTCAAAAGCTTTTTCCAATTTATTAGATTGTTCTTGACAACTATTATTGGCTTATAGATAAATAAGCTATCTTAAAGGTGAAATGAGGCCAGGCAGTATCTGATTGGTCCCACATTGCTTATTTACTTGAGGAATATGCAGAACTCTAAAATGAGTATTAATTTATTTTACTCATCAGATTTACAATTGAATTTTAATTTCAGTTTACGTTGGAGATAAAAGTGGAAGCACAGATGCAGTAAGTATTAATTACTATATGAAAGCTTTATTATAGAGAGAATAGGTAAGCAGACAAAATTGGCCACCAAATGCATAAAAATAATGTTAATGTTAGTGCCCTGAGACCTTGTAGGAGGGTTGGAAAAAGGGAAAAAGTTTTGAAGCTGATTATCTATACTAATATTATAAAGAGGAAAGATTTGTTTGTTTGTTTGTTTCGAATAGGCTCCGAAACTACTGGACCGATTTGAAAAATTCTTTTTCCGTTAGAAGCCGACATTGTCCCTGATGAACATAGGCTACTTTTTTTTCAATTTTTTTTATTTTATTTTTTTGGTTTCATGTGTGTTTTAATGTTTCCGAAGCGAAGCGAGGGCGGGTCGCTAGTGTATATACTAAAAGGGAGATTTGGCATTATTGCTTTGATATAATCATCTGAAGACTTTTTTTGAGGTATAATATATTATCACACAACATATTCCAAATTCTGCATATATCTCCGGTGGTGCGTAAGTCACCCTCTTTGTGAACAAATCAAGTTTGTTTGATCTCCGGCTCAAGCGGTGACCTAAACACAGAAGTGTGGACGTGACTATTAGACGGTCACTAGTGTTAAGATTTCCTTCATTCCATTTGTCTTATTATATGTATCGTAGGAGCGGATTTTTCGTTTGTCGAAATAATTCATAATTTTGTTTCGTATGTTTTGTAATTGTTTATTTATTTATTTATTCAACTTAATGCACATAAGTACAATGGCGGACTTAATGCCTGAGGCATTCTCTACCAGTCAACCAAGGGTGGTGTAGAGAATCCTGTGGTAGGTGCATAACTTAATGTGAAACAACCAAACTACATTATACAATATATAAACACATACACGGTACATATATATATATATATATATATATATATATATATATATATATATATATATATATATATATATATATAATCACACAAACAACGTACACAATTTTATATCATGATAATAATATAAAATTTACACATATATCTATATATAATCTCTCTCACATATTCACATACATATTCATATACACACTTAGACACAACTTAAAAATATAACAAAGAAATAGAACCACATATACATATATATATAGTACAAGAAAATAGTATATTGCACAGAACACACATTGCAAGTCAAATTGTTAAGTTTTTAAGTTTCTCCAGAAAAAGTTGGCGTACCTTTATTTTGAAAGTTAGGCGATCAGTGATCATCCTAACATTAAGAGGAAGTGAATTCCAAAGTTGAACAGATTGAACTACGAAAGACGAACGGACTAAACTAGAGTTGTGCGTGGGACAGTGAAGGAGTAAATTATTAGAGGAACGCAAGTCCTTATCGTGCGAGGAATGTAAATATTTAAAGTACTGAGTCAGATAGGAGGGAGGAGTTGGGCATGTTAGTATAGAATGAAGCGCAGTAAGAGCATGTAGATTGCGGCGCTCGCGTATAGGAAGAAAATTTATTTCGGAGCGGTAAGTAGACACGTGGTCATACTTGCGAAGATTAAAAATGAAACGAATGCAGTTGTTGAGAAGGCGGTCGAGTTTGTTCAAAAGGTCTGCATTCAGGTCAAGATAGCATACATCTCCATAGTCAATTATGGGCAGGATTAAAGCTTGAACAAGCATCAACTTTATCTTGAAAGGGAGAAAGTTCTTGAAGCGATAAAGGGCACGCAGAGATCCAGTAACCTTCCGACTAACATTCAACACCTGTACCGCCCAATCAAGTCTAGAATCCATATACAGTCCAAGGTTTTTGACTGATGGGCTCAAAGGTATAATTGCTCCATTATAAGTTACGGGTGGGAGTGAGCTAAAATCTAATCGTCCCAACAAACGGGGACTACCAATAATAATCGCCTGACATTTGGTTGGATTGACCGTCAAACCAAACCTACCAGACCAATCGCATATAGCCTCTAGATCCCCATTCACTCTGCGAACCGCTTCAGACACACAGTCCACAGTAGCCTGCGAGTACAGCTGTAGGTCGTCAGCGTACAGGTGATACGAACACTGAAGGGACTGAGTTATGAGATTGATAAAGAGAGAGAAAAGCAAAGGGGAGAGAATTCCGCCTTGAGGGACACCAGTATCTAGATCACGCCATGAAGACGAAGACTCATCAATGCGGACCGATTGCTGGCGCCCTCGAAGATGTGATGTAAACCATTTTAGCACCTCAGGCGAAATCATAAGATAGGACAGGATAGATAAAAGGATTTCGTGACTGACGGTATTAAAGGCATTAGAGAAGTCGACCAAAGCCAACAATGTGACTTTAGTATCCTCCATTCCAGCCCTAACATCGCCTGTAACTTTGAGGAGAGCGGAGATGGTGCTGTGGCCCGGTCTGAAGCCAGACTGTAGAGAGTTTATTAAACCATTCTTATGAACAAACTGGGACAGTTGGTTATGTACACAGGCCTCCAACACCTTGGACAGAAAAGGGAGAATCGATATGGGACGGAAATGAGTAGGAAGAGCCGGATTAGAGACTTTGGGTAAGGGAATCACAAATGCTTTGCGCCACTGTACAGGAAAAGTACCAGAGGACAAAGATGAATTGATTAAATGTTGTAACGATGGAAGAAGACAATCGAGAATCAGCACTATCATCTGGCGGCTCACTCCGTCGTGACCTACAGCATTGGATCTTATAGAGAGGATTATCTTTTTGATCTCGCCCATAGATACCGTGGAAAATTTAAAGGGGTCGATATTTGGAGGGGATAGTCCTTCCAGAAACTCCACAGCTTCCAGAAACTCCACAGATTGTTCTTCTTTACAACTGACTTTTACTTTACTTTACTTTTCTCTGACAATTGTTCTTGGTTAAGACAATAATGTCACAAGGTATCCCAGATTAAGATTCTTGATTTCAATAGATACTAATGTTACTCTGGCAGTACTGACTAGAAACTACAACAATAAGAAGAAACCAATTTTTTAAAATTTTATTCTAAAAAATAAAAAAAAATGTATTGGCAATGTCAATAGAAACTCTATCAAAAATCCAATTTCAGCTTACGAGAAATTTTCACGCATTTCATTCATAAATAAACTAAGTCAAAGCGAAAGCCCTTCAATTCATCCAATAATATAAAACTACCGTATTTCATCACACGTCGAGGGTCCAGACCCTAGGCGGTACTTAAGTAAACCTACCTATCCTTGTCGTTGATACGTAACGAGAATTTATTTTCAAATATTCAACAGTTTTTTTTTCTTTCGAATTCTCGAAATCACATTTAACATTCACTTCGTTATTTGGTTTACAAATATATTTTCGATATTTGGCTCAGACCTGATGTTTGAGTAAACGATTTTTACTGTGTCTGTATTTCCATGAATATGTTATGATAGTTTAGTTTTAAATTACAAGAGAATTTTCTTGGTATTTACTTGCCAGTCTTTTATTATATATTCTGTTGGAGGAATCTCCGACTGATATAATGTAGTAATTTTAATCTGAATTTATTATCCAAAATTCAATTACGAGATAACGTATGAAGAAAACAAACTAAACTTAACTTAACCTATTAGGTTATAATTTACAAAAGCTTAATACAAACGAATTTCGCGGAAACAACCCCTAATGATGGGGCTGCTTCAATAAATAACAAACTTACACTTCCAACGCTGCCCGACACGAAACCGGAATACTAGCTCAAGACTTCGTAGCTTACACAACCGAATCACGTGCCGCTCAAAATACCTATATACCAATTCCTAAAATTGTGAAACTGAAATTGTTTCTCCCCTGTTTGCTGGTAAATTACGACTTGGCCTCACATCCGAAGGTATAAACTGTCATTATTTTACATTAAAATGGCTATGTTTAAGGGTAGTTGACAATAGAAGACCCGCCCGGCGTAAAGGAAGCCGGAATATACTGAGAGTGTTCGTGTGAGCCTATTCGCTTTACAATTTGGCAGTATTGTTGAAGGTTTTAAATGATAAAGGCGTTGAGTAAAGGAAAATCCATAGAGATACCTTCGCAGGGTTGGCCGGAATTTCGCGTTTGAAATTCCTTTCATAAAGCTTTTTATTTATACACAAGAGGTATTTGACTAAAATATCGTAAACTCTTGTCGCATTACGTCCCAAGTCGATTAATTAAGTTGAGTGTTAAGTTCTAACTAAGAGAATATAAGCTTGAGCGTAATGGACAATTTTGGACCAAGGCTATTTATATTTTACCATAGCTTGGGGGTATATTACGAATTTCGCACGGTTCTGCCAATTTCTATCAGGCGTTACGGTTTGAAGGGTATGACAACCATTATATAATAATTTGACACCAAGTAGATCGTGAGCTTGTCAAGCCACCAACTTCAATGTTATGAAATGTTATTAAAAAGATATATCTTTATTTTAATTTATTTATCAGACCGCAGTACAAGGAACGTGCCGATGCAGTCTAAATGACATCTCTCAAATCTTGGAAGTCATGCCAGAGTTAAGAGGACCTCCTGGACCACAAGGACCAACCGGGGCTGACGGCACTACGGGCGCTCCAGGGAAAACGGTAAATGTGCCAATTAATAACAATGATGTTCCGGGTATTCTTCGAGGCTCGGTCTTTTGAATTTTATTCCAAAAAATACCAATATGTTTTCGCTGTGGGAACATCAGTTTCTTTCGCTTCCTGACTTATAATCTAAATTGTGGTGAAGCCAACGTTCTTATCATTTCTCTTTACTTTGTTCTTCTTGCACCTACTTAAGTACCTAACGCGTATTCACTACAATCTACTTTATTATAAGCTAGGTAATCATAAAGCTTACTATCAATTATCAACATGAAGTACAACCGCATCAAAGCATCAATTACAGCAGTCCTTACCCGTTTTAAGGCTAGTATGAAATGTACTTCGAATTTCAGGGTTGTCGTCTTCTATCAACGCTTAAAACCAGGTCAGCCGTAATGTCGTCTATACGACATGTGTATTAATAAAAAAACTAGAGGTTTATTAAAGTGACTCAGAAAATCCAGGTTGATTCATAGAAGAGTGCTTTATTAAGGAGTATTAAAAATCTTCGCTTGTTTCGTTCAGAACGCGTAGGAGCTCCGTAGATCTTAATTTATTAGTAATCACGAGGCTCGGTAGGTACTTAAACGAACGCGTAGGAGATTTACACGTTTGATTTTTTTTTTTTCTTTATATATGCGCAGAATGGCATACGACCTGACAGATTTTCTAGTACTTGGAACGGTATCAGGAGTCTGTAGAAGACGTGTGAATACCTAGTGCGTTTTTCGATATTTTATTATATATTATATTATATAATCTAAACTAGCTGACCCGGCAGACTTTGTAGTGCCTCAATAGATAAATGAAAGACCTAAATTTTTGTATAAAATAAACTTAAAACAAACAAAAGGAATCCGTCCGACGGGGGACGCATCAAAGGAAAAACAAAATTGTTATTTTTATTTATTTCCGAGCATTTTCATATTTACCTCTGGACTTCCACAAATAATTCAAGACCAAAATTAGCCAAATCGGTCCAGCCGTTCTTGAGTTTTAGCGAGACTAATGAACAGCAATTCACTTTTATATATATAGATTAATATTTATGAAGGCAGCACTAATTGTATTGGAAATAAATTTCGTTACCACAAAAATATCAAAAAAGAAAGCGGTCATACTGTAAAAACTGAGGTTTAGAACTTGTGTCTCAAGATGGGTGGGTGGTGGAATTGATGTGTTAATGTCTATGGGTGGGTGGTAAGAATTTAGTAAATTTTTAAACAAATTTTTAAATAAATGACACCTAAGAAATATTGTTTTCATTTTTTTCTGGTGTATAATTACCGTGACATGAGTCTCAGCGTAGGTATTGATAAGTCGAGAAACAATATAACCTGTAATCCATTTGTCATGGATATTGTTGGCGTTCTGTTTTCGAAACCCATTCTAAGAAATTGCTTATAAGGTATATCGATGCCACAAATAATATTGTTATCTCTATATATAAAAATGAATTGCTGTTCGTTAGTCTCGCTAAAACTTGAGAACGACTGGACCGATCTGGCTAATTTTGATCTTGAATTATTTGTGGAAGTCCGGGAAAGGTTCAAAAGGTAGATAAATATGAAAATGCTCGGAATTAAATAAAAATAACAATTTTGTTTTTCCTATAATGCGTCCCCCGTGGGACGGATTCCTTTTGTTTGTTTTAAGTTTATTTTATACAAAAGTGTAGGTCTTTTATTTATCGATCGAGGTACTACGAAGTCTGCCGGGTCAGCTAGTTGTAAAATTAATGTTGTTCAAAAATGTTAACTGAATAAACATCACCAGCTCTTTTAATTTAACTGTTAAGCGACACTTTAATTTTTTTTAAACAGTAAAAACGTATTTAAAATCGTTTCGGAAACTCTCTAAACTGCAAATAATTTCTTATACGGATCAATAATAAAAAATACCGAGTTTTGAATCATGTTTTTGTAGAAAGGAGGTGTTTCTGGTGGACTGGAGGCCAATCTGGCTTCACGCTGTTAAACATATTCTACTTTGAAACAAGTCTTTTATTTTTTAGGGACAAATCGGAGACCCCGGACCTGCAGGGCCTCCTGGATCTAAAGGCGATCGAGGGGAAAGAGGGGATACAGGGAATTCAGGTCCAGAAGGTCAACCTGGTCCCAAAGGCGACCCTGGCGCAGATGGTTCTCCTGGGCCACAGGGCCCTCAAGGCCCACCCGGGCTACCAGGCCCTGTGACATCTGCACTAATAGTAAGTGTTGTTGACTTACCACAATAAAGGAATAACATCGTGTAGTAAAAATGATACCTGCAAATTATAATAGCCGTAGGACGTCTGGTGAGTCCGCACGGATAGGTACCACCACCCCTGCTTATTTCTGCCGGGAAGCAGTAATGTCTTTCGGTTTGAAGGGTGGGACAGCCGTTGTACTGTAAAAACGGAGACCTTAAAACTCATGTCTTGATTTAGGTGGCGAATTTTATGCCGTAAGGGTCTTTGGACTCCTGTAACCACTTAACACCAGGTGGGCCGTGAGCTCGTCCACCCATCTAAGCAATAAAAAAACAAGCTTTTTCATGAATACGTGCATATTTTTTTTAATATTTAAAAATAAAAATTCCATTCGTATCTTATCGATTTTTATCATTATTGTCAACCTAGATATCTAGGCTATGGATTTAATACTGAAAAAACAAAAGGCTCATTTTTTTGTTACTTCGAAGTATAAAGTTTTGCGTAGGATATATCCAGTGTTAAATAAATAAGTCTACTTCAGAAGCTCAAAATATAAAATTACCGAGTTCAAAAATGTGAGCTATATTCGAATTGAGATAAGTGTTATGGTAAAGGTTGGATTTCTCTTTTTTTTTTATTAAACACGTTTTCCAATATTTTATCCTCTCACAATTTTATTATTATACAATATATTTCACATAATTACAGCGAAATGAGAAAACATTCTTTGATATTTAAAAAAAATAACAATTCGCTGTTTCGGAAAATAATTGGCAGTCTTTACAATGTTGGTAACAAGGATCTCATTGTACAGAAAATATCTAAGTCTATTTAAGGCTTATTTGAGAATGAGCCAGATCTTGTTTATTGTAACAAGAGGTAGTCAGCGTGTAGTACTTTTTTAGATTCTTAATTAAAAATCAAAACGGATATCATCTCACTTTTTTATTCCTCACCGATAGTTATTGATATATTTAACTTTTCGTATAGAAACAATTTGTTATTTCTTAGCATGAATAATATACATGTTTAAAAGTAATTATATTATTCCTTCAACAATGAAATTTTAGTCGGCTAAATTAAAGACTAGATGTATGTATGCGAAGTAGTCGTGCACTCTAGTTGGAAGTTCTGTTGTACCAAAAATAGACTGACTCGGTGGTTCAATAATTAGCGGCCCTGACTTCTTACGTCGAGGGTCGTGGGTTCGATTCCCACGTCGGGAAAACATTCGTGTGATGAAGAAGATTGTTTGCTCTTCGTCTGGGTATATAATATTTATATATTTAAACGTATATAAGTATGTATGTCAGTCTCTGGTACAAGAAATTCTTTTTTTTTGTTGCTTAGCTGGGTAGACGAGCTCACAGCCCACCTGATGTTAAGTGGTTACTGAAGCTCATAGACATCTACAACGTAAATGCGCCACCCACCTTGAGATATAATTTCTAAGGTCTCAGTATAGTTACAACGGCTGCCCCACTCTTCAAACTATGACCGTGCGTAATTTGTTCCCAGTTATAAAAAAAAGATACATAAGACCTAGACTTTCTCAGAGTGGTCTCGACATTCACGTCTCTGGAATTAGGTCACCGTTTAGTTAACGCAGGCGTGACGTAAGTGCGTCTGTCCGTGCAAAGCAATAAAATAAACATAAACAAATTTAATCATGCCAAATTTTACACCGCTTTTGACCTTACGAAAGCTTTCAAAAAGTTCACCTCGGTGTACGGCAAAGATGGAGTTTCCGAAACCTAGTTTCACGGTTTTAAGCTATTCGCTAACAATAAGTCGGTAAGGCTACATTTTATAGGTGTGAATTCTGTTGGTTTATTCCAAAGTATAGAATATATAATATGCTTAATCGATGTATAGATTTGAAATAAATAAGTACTTTTTGAATTGATTTAGAATAGGCAGTACAAAACTTTGACAAAAAGCCGACTTTAGCATAATAAAAAGCAAATATCATGTACTTAAGTCCAGTGAATTGAAACATGCATAATATTAGGGATAACTCAAATATATTGGTAAGATGTTGATAAAATTTAAAAACCAGATGGTTCTCATGTGGTTTTATGCTTTTATGTGTTACGTATTCAAACACATTAAGAATCATTCAATTATCAATATCGGTCACCTAGAAAAAGTTTTGAATTAATACTTATAATAGTCGAATTGAGAAATAGATACAGTTACTGTTACAACTCAGACCTTAAAACTCTTGTCTCAAAGTATGCGGCATTTACATTGTAGATGTCTATGGGCTCTGGTAACTAGTAGTAGAACCTTTTGTGAGTCCGCACGAGTAGGTACCACCACTCCACCTATTTCTGTCGTGAAGCAGTAACGCGTTTCGGTTTGAAGGGCGGGGCAGCCGTTGTAACTATACTGAGACCTTAGAACTTATATCTTAAGGCGGGTGGCGCATTTACGTTGTAGATGTCTATGGGCTCCAGTAACCACTTAACACCAGGTGAGCTGTGAGCTCGTCCACCCATTTCAGCAATAAAAAAAATACTAAAATCGCCTAAAACGTAAACAAAAATTCTATCTTAAGTACATTTTATTGTATAAGTGAAGTTTCATTATTTACGTTTAGAATTCACAGTTGAAAAGCGCTTTACAGAATCGGATTATTAATGATAACTGATGCTATTTTATTCAATTCAAAGCACTTGGCTTTCCCGAACAAATAAGTTTAGCGCCGTTTAAGAATACGATTTAAGCAGATGCTACCTGTTGTTTATGAAATTCTCGTCTTTGCCACTTTAATAATTATTTCGTTCAATGAAACAATGTTGTTATCAAATACTTCTTATTGCCTTCTTCTATAATTTAGGTCTTTGTGAACACAAGATCAATTAATCTCTAGTTTAAAATTTAATAGTAAGAAAAAATCTACTATAAGCACGAAAAGTGGTGGTATGTTTGCATTGTATCTGCTTCCTTCTGACGAAATTCGTGTTCTCCTTTTAATTAGGTTTGAGATACTATTAGAATTCTTCATTGACAGCGACTTGATAATGTCCGTCAAATTTCTGATGTTCAAACAGTAATTCGATAAATTTTTAAAAGTTTCGCACTCAAAATAAGAACGTCATCATGTTACTGTAAAACCAAGCTGAATAGCTCTAAAACGCGTGAGTAATTATTGGGTTTTACACAGGAATCAACAGGATTATATGGGTCTGTTAATCCTGGTATCCAAGGACCTCAAGGCGAGAGGGGTCCAATGGGCCTTCCAGGGCCTCAAGGGGAGAGAGGCTACCCTGGGAATAAGGGCGAGAGGGGATTACTTGGCCCTAAAGGAGACAAAGGCGACCGGGTGAGTTTCTTGAATATTATTAAATAGGATTGTTTGGGTTAAGCGTTTATGTAAATGTGTATCAAAGTTGGATTTAAGCTTGTTATTATGTTTAGCTACGGGCTGTTGTTTTAATAGTTGTATTTCTAGATGTTTCCTCCAATTATGCTGAGAAAATGTAACCAAAGTAAAAGGTTTATTGATTTTTGTAAAATTTTCTTGATTAAATTTACATTTTTCGTCATTTTTTATTTGTACAAGATATCGATTCTAACAATTTAAAAAAGTATTTTTTCTTTGTAATTAATATACCCTCTACTTTTTCTTCTACAATTGCGTCATTTCTTACTTTCTTTACCGTCTATTAAAGTCTTCGTTAAGAATCGGCAACAACTAAGACGGGACCCAAATTAACACAGTTTTTATGAACACTTATATCCCTTTTATTGCAGGATCCCTAAAAAAAGTCATTGCCACACTAAAAACGCCCTATTCACCTTTACGACGGTAACTTGGTAAATCAAAATAAAATCCGTCACTAAATTAGTTCCAACCCGGATAATAAAAGTAGACTAACGCAATTACCCACGGTTTTCCAACTTGTGATGTCGTACCTTCAGTATATAACTGTGTTATAGGGGTACGTGGGTCTTAGAGGTCCACACGGTGCCAAAGGCGAAAAAGGCCCTCCAGGCCGAGACGGGGTCCCAGGCCTGCCGGGAGCGCACGGCCGTCCCTCAGAAAAGGGTGAAAAAGGTGAAGAAATCAAACCATCAAATTTTATGTTTCTCTATGACCTATATTTATGTCCGAGTAACTCGTTTGCAAGATTTTAGAGCTTAACAGTAGCGATTTGGGAAGTCTTTATTACACCCTGGTCGAACCCTTAGGATTGCTACGGAGTTTTCGCATAGAGTTTATTTATTATTACTGTTCTGTTTTACGACCGACTAGAGAGTTCTTTTTATAGGTGAACGTACTAGGTCCTATTTTATATGGGATACCTTTAGTGGGCGTTTCTGTTTTTGATCAAAGATCAATATTGGAAATAAAGATAGGGATGTAGGCTGATAGCTATTATCCAACATTGAATTTTCCAAGTGGCTCTCCAGTTGTGCGGGACATAATCGACTTAAAATCCCAGTGTTTTACCCGGTAAATATATAAATTTTCTAAGTTTTTTTATAGATTCCGCAACATTTTTACTACTGTTAATTAACTGATTTTATTTATGAAGATTAATTGATTTGGATAGGTGCTAGAGGTCTTCCTGGTCTGCCTGGACCTCCAATGCCGACAATATCTGACAATGCTGTGCTGAGTGACATCACACGAACAGGTAAAACTTAAACAAAACTCAGTAATTAATTCAAAACATATTTTATATTCGTAACGGATTTTATTTTATTTGTAACTCTCATATTTATTTTCCATGATATGCAACTGCATAGTGCAACTGACCAACAGAATAGTTTATAAACTTATAGTTTTCGATAAAATGCTACAGAAAATGTGTTCACAGAATTAAATTATCCATGAAAATTGTAGTGCATATTTATGAATATTAAATTTAAAGCATTAATTAATAATTAAAATTACTTGTTTATGAAGCGATTAAAATTCGTTCAAACATCCAATGTAATTAAAAATAAATGTAATGAAATTATCAAATTTCGTAATTTCAACTCAAAACGAATAGATTCACAAAAAGAAATAAGAGTGTTTTTTAGAATAGAATAGATAGAAACACTATTTTCCTATCTATCATTAGAAGCTAAGTTTAATTAATTAATTTTAATCCTAAGCGCTCTGGCTTAAATACTTCTATTAAGTTATCAAATAATCTATTTTCGTACGTTTTCATTAATTTTGGACGTAATTTAAACCATCTTCTGTAGTCTCGCAATTAATATTTTAATTTCATTATTTTCAACGTTATAGATACAGTACAGTTTTCGTGGTCATTGACGATCAACTTAACATTGTTTTTGTTTGAAGTTATTCGTTAACACTTATTTGACATTAATCTAAATTCTCAAAATGCAAATTCACATATTGGTATGTCTGTATGAAGATGAACTTCAGAGACTCAATGGATACTCTGATGATCTGTTGACAGGTATTAAGGGTAATTATGTTAATAGCGTGCGAAATTAAATTGAAAAATGTGTTTCCTAAAATGAAATTATCAAAATAAAACCAGAAAATTAAATAGGCCGCTGAAATTATGGGAATGCCAGCCACTTTGACCGTCATAATAATATATGTATCTATTTGGACTGCCTCATATTATGAAAGCCTTTGCATTTCTCTAGGCCCAAATCCAGCATACATTGTACTACTTTTAAATTTCTTAGACAGATATTTTTAACTGGACCACTTAAAGAGTAGCAGTAGGTGGGTGGCACATTTACGTTGTAGATGTCTATGGGCTCCAGTAACCACTTAACACCAGGTGGGCTGTGAAATCGTCCACCCACCTAGAAGTGTCGTTTAGAAGTCGTCGTGGCCTAAAGGATAAGACGTCCGGTGCATTCGTATCGAGCGATGCACTGGTGTTCGAATCTCGCTGGCGGGTACCAATTTTTCTAATGAAATACGTACTCAACAAATGTTCACGATTGACTTCCACAGTGAAGGAATAACATCGTGCAGTAAAAATCAAACCCGCAAAATTATAATTTGCATAATTACTGGTGGTAGGACCTCTTGTGAGTCCGCACGGGTAGGTACCACCGCCCCGCTTATTTCTGCCGTGAAGCAGTAATGCGTTTCGGTTTGAAGGGTGGGGCAGCCGTTGTGACTATACTGAGACCTTAGAACTATATCTCAAGGTGTGTGGCGCATTTACGTTGTAGATGTCTATGGGCTCCAGTAACCACTTAACACCAGGTGGGCTGTGAGCTCGTCCACACATCTAAGCAATAAAAAAATAATTAAATAAAACCATCTAAGCAATAAAAAAAAGCCTCATAGTATGAGTAGAATGGTTTTTGCCTTCTCTTCAGAGGATCTGCAGACTAGATCAGTAGCAAGGCTTAACTTTAGCATGTATCTTTGTGACTTACAATGTCCCTTTAGTGACGTTGTGAAAAACTTTGGCTAGTGAAAAATTTGGCATGCAACCCGAAAGTTCAATATTGAACCGAATAATATCAATAAATTTTGGGAATCCGATGTGAGCACGAATACATTTACATTCGCCTCACTGATTATAAGCCCGCAGTACATATTTTAATCATGCGAAACGGACATTTGAATCAATGATTTCGGGATATAGATGTTAAGTGAATTACATAAAACTAGTGGTCCCGCAGTAGTCGAAATTCGACTATAATTAATTGGAATTGTAAGTTTGTACACTACTATGATTGTATTTTATACTTCTAAAATCACAAATTTCGCCAAGACTACACTATAAAAAATATTAGCAAAGACAAACAATATTTAATCTATTCTCAATTTGACAACAGACGTCAAGAACAAAAGTTTGACAATAAATAGTATGCATGCGTGTGTGCGTCAAATACATGGTATGTAGTGTGTGTAATGTTTCTTTATTGATTTAAAGTATCTTTTATGCATTATTTAAAAAAAAATATTAGTATTGTGCACTTCTTCTCTATATTCTCTATAAGTGTGGAAAATTTCATACTCCTCCGTCCGCGCAATTTTCGTAAAAAGGGATACAAAGTTTATGTTTCACGTATTAATATATATAAAAAAATAGATAATCGAGTATTTCAAGTATTGTTAACTGATCGTTATTAATTTATAATATACGTTATCTAATCATATTAATCATGAATTCGTGGCATGATGACATTAGCTGGACTGGAAAATTGTTTGCCAGAATTCGCCATGGCTTAGTCTTTTTTTTATTATTATTATTGCTTAGATGGGTAGGCGAGCTCACAACCCACCTGGTATTAAGTGGTTACTGGAGCCCATACACATCTACAACGTAAATGCGCCACCAAACTTGAGATATTTAAGTTCTAAGGTCTCAAGTATAGTTACAACAGCTGCCCCACCCTTCAGACTGAAACGCGTTACTGCTTCACGGCAGAAATAGACAGGATGGTGGTAACTATCCGTGCGGCCTCAAAAACCTAGTTGGTATTCAATGTACTAGGATGATATTGTTAAAGATTGTGATATATTAAGTTTTTAATGTCACTGTCAATAGATACTTTTAAGCTATTGCATAGATTTTATCGCGGGCCTTGAGCGCGGTGACCGAATTAATGAAATTCCGTAACGAATAAAACCTTACACCCCTCACTCCGCCTACCATGTAGCTCGCGTTTAACACATTCACACGTTGCGCTTGTGTAGTGTTTGTGAATAAGCGCGTGGCGTGACGTCACACTGCATGCGCATCATAAAAAGTCTGCCCATCTCTCTCTCGCGCGGTCTAGCTTATGAGTGTGAAGGGGACAGTTAAGGTTTTGCTTATATTAATGTTTAATATAGCGTGGTCTTGTTTTATTATTGTTTTAATATTAAATTATCATTGTCTGATTATAATTGCATAAGTTGATAAAAAATGCTATGCAATAGCTTTACCGCGGCAGTTACCGAGTGCCACACGTTTTTTTTAATTTCTTTATGTCACAAATTAAAATTACGTGCAACTAGACGTAAAACTAATGTAAACATGTTTAAAAAACTCAGTACCTTGTCATGTACATTTACCTTTCAAGTAGACGACGAAAACCTGTTATAATTTCCGGGTTATTAAACGAACAAACAAATATTTCACTTCGACTCGGTGCGTTGGGGTCACGGAAAATAATTACAGTTGGAAACTCGTCTTGGTAACACTCGTTTCCGACTCACTAATTACATTAACGGCACGTTAGCGTTACCCGTTTCGAAACTCTCAGAACTCATCTACATCTGGAGGTTTGTCTGAATCATTACACGATTCGGCTAATATTTTTTCTGTCATTATTCATTGAAATGACTCTTCTAGTGATGCGAAATTGGATTTTGCTGAGTTTAATTTGTTTTGATACTCACTACTTTAAGACAAGAGGTCATACTTAGCAGTCAAAATTTAACGTGACATGAATGGCTTCGTGTTAAAAATAGGCAGAGTCGTTGGATTAATATTAAACCACAACTCGAATCCCACTTTTTCTGTTTCATGAAAATACGCTCTCACATACAGTAGTACTTTATACAAATACACATACAGACAATACACAAAAAAAAATTCAGATATTTAGCTCTTCGTATAAATATTTAAAATCTATTGGGTTTTTTTTTAATTTGCAATTTGAATTTTTAATTTTTTTTTGTAGCTTCGGTAAAAAATTACGATGAAGAAATAAAAATGTATTAAATTATCATACAAGAATAATTGTTTAAATAAATAAAAACCAGTGATCTCCCTTAAAATAAATTGACCAACTTCTTATGAGAGGCATATTTATATGTATTATGTATTATTTTCTATCATGTTTGGTTTTCTAAATTCTATGAGAACCATTCTCCCAAACGGTTATCACATTACAAAATGATGTCTTTTAATAATTTCATTTGTTAAGCTACCCTAGTAAATATTATTATTAGTATTTTGACATGGTCAACAAAATTAGGTTTCCTGCGTAACTGTTTGTTAACTTTAACTGCACATTATTTTATTCATCATCATTATCCTGCCCTTCTCCCAGTCACCTGGGGTTGGCGCAACGTGTTTTCTCCTTCCATATTCTTCTATCATATACCATTTCTTCGCTCACTTCCCTCTTACCCATATCGTCTTTCACACAATCCATCCATTTCTTCTTAGGTCTACCTCTTCCTCTATATCCTTCCACATTCATAGTTAACACTCTCTTACCAACTTCATTTTCATTTCGTCTCATCACATGTCCATACCATCCCAAACGCGCACTCCTCAGCTTATCTGTCACATTATTTTACAAGTATTGTTAAAACCTAACTTTATATCATCATGAATCGGTTATTAAATTGATTCAAGTACACGTGTGTTTCATGGCTATTATACGAGGTCTAATCGACCTCCCACGATAAAGTCTGACCGATAAATCAGTACTTTATGAATTTTCTATACCACCACTTGAATATAAATGAAGTGTTATTTACAGAGGCTTCGCTCTTGAAGGGTCCGAAGGGAGACCGCGGGGAGACTGGTGAAAAGGTAATAAATAAATTTAATACAATCCTAAATAAATATAAATATCTAAATATTTTTAGCTTCAATTTTGGAAGTTTCAGAGTTTTGGAAATTGTTCAAAATAAATTTTGAGAATTGGTTTTAGCCTAAATGAAATTATTATTAATAATTGTAATTCGTAAGTTGGGTTTATTAACTCCAATTAATTTAAAGTAAATAAACTCCGTGCTTGGTGGCAATGTAGCTAATTGAAAGAATATAAATACAATAGTAATAAGGAATTATACAGAATTAATTATTTTGTTTGTTGTTCAAATATTAAGGTTTATATAATATAAGTAACTAGTTAGGTAAGATTTTAAATGAAATATGTATTTTGGACTCCAGTTCGAGTTTAATATGTATGTAGCTTTAGCAATATTTCATTGAAATGGATATACAGAAAATCATTAAACTACAGGGTGAGAAAGGAAATAGGGGCCTCGAGGGACCACAAGGATTCCCAGGCGTTGATGGAAAGCCTGGTGAACGGGGTGACATAGGGCCGTCTGGCTTACCAGGAACACAGGGCTCGACTGGTCTTCCAGGGTCTAAAGGTGAACGCGGCGAACCTGGCCCGCCTGGACCAGTGGCTATATCTCGAGACGATGCTATGGTTATGACCAAGGTTAGTACATACTTCCCAAAATCAGAAGGTCGAATCTAGTTTATGCAATAATTGATTTTATTATTAAATCGCATACCAAATAACTATTCAGCTTCAACGATAATATTTACGAAAAAAAAAACGTATTTGATAGCTCTCAAAATTTCGTATTTATTAGTCCAATTACATACGTACTAATGAATTCAATTGATAAAATTTTACTGTTTTGATAATTAACTTTTGTTCTTACTCCCTCCCATTTCAAAGCGGATATAAATGTCTTCTTCATTATATTCGTAAAAGCGAACGTCTCGTTATACGAAATAATAATGTGCGTAACGTGTTATGGGATGGCAAATTCCGTTCTCGACATTATTTATATTCTAATTACCAAAGTACAAATGAAATATTGGGAGAGTACGTGCAAACCCTACATCAGAATAATTTACGAAGGGCGCGTAATTACATTCTTAACAGATTTTCATTATTGGGCTTACGACACATTTTCTCTACAAACAGGGCGATAAAGGTGATGCAGGGCCTCGCGGTAAAAGAGGCCATCCAGGGCCACCTGGACCGAGAGGTCCTCCAGGACTACCAGGACCTCCAGGTACTCCAGGTGTGAATGGGCCCACTGGAGACATTGGACTTCCTGGATGGGCGGTAAGATTTTAATAGACTAACCCAAAAGAACTTCAATGTACCACCACCTTTTTCACATTTCAGTTCTAGCATATAAAAACTAACGAAACAAATAAAATAACGAATCACTCGCATTTATTATTCATAAAGTTATCAAAACGGCTACGATTTAAATTTGGTCTTGAAAATCCGAAGCAAATACACTATCTAAATACCAATAACATCAAAGCTGAATGTTTACCTTTCTGAACTTAACCTTCTCAAATAAGATCAATGTTAAAGAAAAAGTTTTCACGCAGGGCCCGCCCGGAGCCACGGGTCAGCCCGGTCCCCCAGGCCCGAAAGGTGAAAAAGGGGACTCCGCCGTTAACCCACTTGACTTGGAAAAGGTAATTCTAATACTGTAGGGTTAATTAAGTACCTGAATAAGTATGGCGTACAAACAGAAATATGGGGTCGGTCGCACATTACTGCATTAGCTTTAGATTGCCCGATAGTTGCAGGTTGCGGGTTTTTTCCATTACTTCTATCTTTTGTTGTATTGATATTGTCCTTTGTAGGTATGAACGGTTTTATGTTCTGGCCTTTGTGTTCTCGTGTAATGCAGTTACATTGTCGTTTTAGTGTCTCGTAATTTATTTGCTTATCTTAAAATCTTTATGGCGACGTTAACGTTTATTACTCTGTGTAAGTATTTAATTAAAAGCTTTACATAGTTTTTTTATAATGACATCGAGTTTATTGCTATTTATATTGCACTTTTTTTTTTAAATTGAAATGACGCTGTTTTTGTAATGTAGCAAATCTTTTGCGCAAGGTGCTAAGACAATTATTTTCCTATAAAATATAGATAAAAGGTGACAAAGGTGATAGAGGATTCGATGGTAATCCTGGTGCGCCGGGCAAGGATGGGCCGCGTGGGCCTCCAGGGCCTCCTGGGACTCCAGCATCGAACGTCCAATACGTCCCAGTACCTGGACCTCCAGGCCCCCCTGGTCCACCTGGAACTTCACTAGGGCTACCAAAAGATTCAGTCGATACACTCACAGATAGTCCTGGAGTTAGAAGGGAGCCCAATACAGGTATGTAGATGGTTTTCCCTGAAAACAATGAAACCTTTGCGTGCTTTATGTTAAAGCATTTTTTATATAATATACTAGCAGCCCGCTCCGGCTCCGCTCGGGTCTTTAACAAAAATTTCATCGATATTTGAAGTTGTTGGCATAACTACAATAGTTAGACATATGCTGTCGCGACACTTTTTTTAATTAATAATGTGTTCTACAAAGTCGTAGTAGATTATTTTATTCTATCATCAATAGCTTTCGCAGGGCACGCGATGTAAAGAATAGTTTAGGTAATTTTTTTACACCTTGGGTTTCATTATTGTAGTTTTAGTAAAGATCCCAAAGATTTTAAAAAAAAAAGGTTTTGGCCTATGTCAGTCGGAAATAGTGTAGTTTCCAAACAGTGAAAGAATTTTTCAAATCGGTTCAGTAGTTTCAAAGCCTATACAATACAAACAAACAAACAAATTTTTCCTCTTTGTAATATTAGTATAGATATTCACTGAAAGTTTATTTTCAAAAAATAGACGGATTTTATCTTCATAGGTAAACAGAAACTCTCAAAAAAGTGCTAACAAAAGTCCGGAATATAAACGCAATTTTTAACGCAAAAATAACACTCCTATAAAATTCTCTGTAACAGTTTTCGCGCTTTTTTTTTTGCTCTACAAAATACCCTTTTAGTGCCGGCGTTCAAGCATGTATTTTATTTGTTAGGCAAACAGCGGGATCCTCTACAAATTCTACGAAGCCTGAACCATCTGGTGCAGTACCGACAAGAGCCGCACGGTAAGCAATCGACTTCGCAAATATGCTTGCGCGACTCACAATGTTTTTATAGAACGTTCGACCGCCTTTTAGATGTTTTGAAATCACGAAATTTCAGTTCTGGTGTCGATTTATCATCTAGATTTTATTGTGAATGGCCGTGATTATGATTTTGCCATAATTATTTTTGGCGTCATCACAGCTCATTACGTTGGTTTTAGTCGATATATAATACACAAAAGTTTAGCGGTGCTTAGTGGTCTAGCTATTCCCAATTGCGTCTTTTCTCGGCCTTTTGAATAAGCGCTATTTCAGATACTAATACCTTCTGTTCTGCGGGAAGAAAGTGGGAATCTTATAATAATTATATTGTTCTTTCCTTTCTTCTTTTTTATTTATCTTGTAGGACATACACGGTTGGATGATGAGCGGTTACCGTCATCCAATGACGTCAACAATATCAGGGCATAGTCAAGCCGCTTCATAAAATTTCTATAGATCTGATTAAGTACAAATAAATATTCTTTCAAGTATTTCGTCGTCGTAGTCTAAAGGATAAGACGTCCGGTGCATTCGTATCTAGCGATGCACCGGTGTTCGAATCCCACCGGCGGGTATCATTTTTTCTAATGAAGTACGTACTTAAAAAATGTTCACGATTGACTTCCACGGTAACACCAGGTTGGCTGTGAGCTCGTCCACCCAACCAAGCAATAAAAAATACAGAAAACGCTGCCAACAATCTATCAATTTGTCTTTATTTGCGCATTTTTCATAGTTTACTCGTGGCCTACGAATTAATTACTAGTTAACTGGGTTATACTAAGATGAACATTTTAATAAATTTGTCACAGTAGCAATTCGAGCTTAAGTCATTTAAATACTGAACAAATATATATTTTTAACAGGTTTTCGAGATTCATTAGATCCACTTGGTGAAGGCTCAGATTTAGATGACGAAGAGGACGGAAGGGCTATTGTTGGAACCATCCTATTTAAAACTACTGATTCGTTGAGACGTGTAAGAGTGCATTAAATTTTAACTTTAATAAAGCTGGAGTGGGGCAACTAAACATTCCGAGACCGCAAAGCAGTCAAAAGCAGCACGGCCACATGACGTTTCGACCTCATTACCCAAGTTAATGACGACATTCAGGTTATGATGTTTGTGAGCTAAGGTTATATATACAACTAAAAACCTGATGAGCCATGAACTCTATTGATTGTGATGCAGTAAAATTTAGACTTAAACAACTGACACATTAGATGAATTTCGAAGTGTATACAAAGAGTCATTGAAATGTTGAGATACCCATTTTGCAAGGTCGCAGCCATTATAAATTAAAATTTTAAAATATTATAATTTTGTTAAAAAAGAAAAACCTCAACGCCCAATATTAATCAATTTACTGGTGGCAGGACCTCTTGTGAGCCCGCGCGGGTAGGTACCACCACTCTGCCTATTTCTGCCGTGAAGCAGTAATGCGTTTAGGTTGGAAGGGCGGGGCAGCCGTTGTAACTATAATGAGACCTTAGAATTGATATCTCAAGGTGAGTGGGGCATTTACGTCGTAGATGTCTATAGCTCCAGTAACCACTTAACACCAGGTGGACTGTGAGCTCGTCCACCCATCTAAGCAATAAAAAAAAACCTGATGTCATTTATACACGCAAAATTATGATACGACTTTGCTTATTTAATACTCAATCGATCAATTTTTCAAACACATTGTCGGGGCACAGAAATGTACTTAAAGCACTTTCGTACAAAAAAATAGTATATTGCCTTGGGCCATTATTTTATTTCGTAAATTCCAACGATTGTAGTTGCGAGTCAAAGCTAGTATGGTACTAGTAAGTCACGTTTTATGCCGTTCATTCAGAATTACGTGCGTTATTTCATAGCTGATACCATAATTGATAAGTTTCTTGGAATAGTGAAGGATCTATTTGAAGTGGACGATCTTTAATGTTTTTACTGTCTAAGACTTGTTTTATTTATATATTTTATGTTGTTAAATAACGACTTTCATACTCCAACCAACTCCCATAGACACCTTATCTTGGAGATTGTTTGAAAGTAAGGGAGAAACATGCATGAAACATTCGTAGCTTATATATTAAAACGTAGCTTAAATATTAAATAATAAAAATACATAATTATTATTACTATTATTATAAATTAGATAATGTTTACTATTTATCGCGTAATTCGGCAACAATTACTGACATATCAAAACTAATTTCATGTACTAAATATTCTTTTTTGTTTCCTTCTGTACATTTCGAAAAGTACATTGATTATTTTCAATTTTGTTTTCATTGATACCACTAAAGCTTGTCGTAATAGTTACTAAACAAAAATTTGAAACAGTTACATGCAAACAAAGGAGAAAATTGTACGTAACTCTTTTGTTTTGTGCCTATTTATTTATGTATTTATTGAAATAATTATATTATTACGCACAGCTAGGAGTAAATAGTCCTCGAGGAACTTTGGCCTACGTGTTACAAGAACAAGCTTTGCTGATTCGTGTCAACAACGGCTGGCAATACGTAGCGGTGAGTTTTATGTTATTGATACTTATCTATTAACTATTAGCTATTAAATATATAAAAATGAATTGCTGTTCGTTAGTCTCGCTAAAACACGAGAACGGCTCAACCGATTTGGCTAATTTTGGTCTTGAATTATTTGTGGAAGTCCAGAGAAGGTTTAAAAGGTAGATAAATATGAAAATGCTCGAAATTAAATAAAAATAAAAATTTTGTTTTCCCTTTGATGTGTCCTCCGTCGGACGGATTCCTTTTGTTTGTTTTAAGTTTATTTTACACTACGAAGTCTTCCGGGTCAGCTAGTGCTTGATATAGTTGATACTTGATACTTTTATTTTATTGCTTAGATGGGTGGACGACCTCACAGCCCACCTGGTGCTGAGTGGTTACTGGAGCCCATAGACATTCACAACGTAAATGCGCCACCCACCTTGAGATATAAGTTTTAAGGTCTCAAGTATAGTTACAATGGCTGCCCCACCCTTAAAACCGAAACGCATTACTGCTTCGAGGTAGAAATAGGCAGGGTGGTGGTACCCACCCGCGCGGACTCCCAAGAGGTCCTACCACCAGTAAAGATATGATAAATATGCATTTATTTATTTGTAAGCTCTTATTTGATGCTCTGTTTAGTTTTTGATCAAAAGTTATGAGTATAGGACAAGCTACCTGTAAATCAATATTATCCGTCTGTCAATATTTTTATTATCCGTCAATATTTCATGAGTGCCACTTTTCTGCCTATTTATTTCGCAAAATAACCTTCTAATTCTGTGTGAAGGGTGGCATAATCCTTATTCCAATGCAAACGATACATGAGCATAATGATTGTCTCGAATGAAATAGATCCCGCTATGAGACGTTACATAGTAATATTAATGGTAATCGGTGACAATATGAATTGTGAAAATACTGAAGTGTTTAATTAATATCTACACGTCTTTTAAAAACCCAATTTCATGCTCTCACTTAATAATATTTGGGTCAGCCAATTTGCATCAGTGAAACCGCTCATCCAAACAAACACAAAAAAGGGCCAACTAAATGTATTAATTAACACGGATAATAAACCAGTCAATAATTTAAAGTGGAGAACGAGGTACAAATATGAACAATCCCAAGTTAATTACAGGTTTGCGGTCATACATAATTGATACCTGAATTCAACCAGTAACATTAAAGTTGTACAGCGTTTTCAACTGTACAGGATTATTGCTTTCGAGTTAATTAAAAACGGTTTAGGCGAGTAATGTACGCGTTCCGTGTTTACGTAATCACCGGTTTTACGGTATAACAAAGGTTTTTGGTATTTATTAGGTCAGAATTTGTATAAAGTTTTGTTGGATTTTTTTTTATTGCTTAGATGGGTAGACGAGCTCACAGCCCATCTGATGCTAAGTGGTTACTGGAGCCCGTAGACATCCACAACGTAAATGCGCCACCCACCTTGAGATATAAGTTCTAAGGTCTCACGTATAGTTACAACGGCTGCCCCACCCTTCAAACCGAAACGCATTACTGTTTCACGGCAGAAATAGGCAGGGTAGTGGTACCCACCCGCGCGGACTCAAAATAGGTCCTACTACCAGTAATTACACAAATTATAATTTTGCGGGTTTCATTTTTATTACACGACATTATTCATATACATTATAGTTTCATTTTTATTACACGACACGATATTGACATACGATTTGCGATTTGATCACGATTGTTCTTTAGAATAAATAGAATAGACGTAAGTAGGTTTTTGAAGAAGAATGCGCTTATTTGGAATTTAACTCGTTTTGTTTTATTGTTTACTCTTTTTAATACTAGAAGGTGAATGTCGTCTGTAAGCACGAGATTGTAGACTTCTTTCTCGCCTAGAAGAAGCGCGGCAGGCGAATTAAAGGCCTACCCAGGGATTCTGTTACAGCAGAAATTGAATCTTAGTGACTATGCCCCTGGCTTTACCTGGGATCGGGACGAGCGCGTGTGTGTCTACCTATAAAAAAATGCCATCACATAATTAGCTTCACACTTAAATATTTCCCGTTTTATTTAATTGTCCGATATATTTTGCTTATACTCAAATATGTTCTTCAGCATGTTGCAGGACACACGTGATTATTTGGAAAGATCTGTGCTGGACCAAGGGGCAATCATTATCATATCGGTACAATGCAGTGTTGTATTATAATAATCAATGGATTAAAAATGTTTATACCATATTTTTAAAAGGTTAATAAGACTTGAAAGAAATGATAAGGAAAACTAGGTATAGATGGGAAGCAGAGCACGATTTCACACAATAGTGAGCACAAGTTCGGAAAAATCACATATTTAAAACCAGATGAACACGCCCTCTTTCTTCAACTTTTTATTTTTTTGTTTTCAGCAATGTATAGGTTTTTTTTTAATAATCTAGGGTGTTAGGGAGTAGGCTATTTAAAAAGTATTTTTTAACACATTTTAAATCTAATTTCGACAAGTTCGTTCTTTGAAAATTTTATTGATCGCAAAAATATTCAATAAACATCTCAACCATACGCATGTTGTTCGCGGTGTCATAGAATGTAGCGTTTTTCTCATAGCGAATTCAGTACATGTTTGAGGGTTCAAATTAAATTCAAACAAACGCTCCCCTGAAAACATAACAAAAGCTTCCTACCCGACGACTTCCTGAACATAAATGCTGCAACTTTATAGCATTTAAATATTCATGAAAAAAAAAGAAGGAAGAAAATACCCTGCGAAATCCTGTTGGGAGTTAGTCTCGTCATGCTGCCGTTGTTTTTAAATGAAACTTATTCCTTCGCCCATCGGGAGATAGCTGAATAAGTTAAAACACTTTTTATTATGGTAAGAAATTAAGTTTAGTTCAGAGGTATTGAAGTTGCTTTTGTACATTTGATTTGTTATTCATAGGCCGGAAAAAGAAACACTGTTGGTTCATAATAGGAGTGCGTGCTTAATAGGAGCTAAAATATTTGTGTTTTTCTTTATATATATAAAGTTATAGAAGGCTTTTAAGGTTTAAGTTATAGAAGGCTCTATTAGTGGTAGGACCTCATGTGAGTCCGCACGGGTAGGTACCACCACCCTGCCTATTTCTACCTCGAAGCAGTAACGCGTTTCGGCTTGAAGGGTGGGGCAGCCGTTGTAACTATACTGAGACCTTAGAACTTATATCTCAAGGTGGGTGGCGTATTTACGTTGTAAATGTCTATGGGCTCCAGTAACCACTTAACACTAGGAGGGCTGTGAGCTCGTTCACACATATAAGCAATAAAAAAAAAGCTGTCATTATATGCGCGTCACACCTAATGCATACATTTCGATTATTTTATTTAAATCTAACTTTTGGGTCTTGCTCTAAACTAAGTTGGTCTTCATAAAAAAAACAATTATTATATATAGGTATGTACCTTCATTGAATATATTTTTTTAGACTTTTATAAAACTACCCGCTTTTACAGTATTGCTCGATATAGGGGGCTATTAGTTTTCGCAATCGGTTTATAGCCATATTATATTATTGTATTATGGCATAGTATGAAAATGTATTTTCAAGCGATTGCTGAAGACCACCGAGACAAAACTGCGGGTATGAATAGTATTTTTCTTATTGTCTTATTTGATGACTAGCGACCCGCCCTCGCTTCGCTTCGGTAACATTAAAAAACACATGAAACCAAAAAAATAAAATAATTTTTTTTAAAAAAAAGTTGCCTATGTTCATCAGGGACAATGTCGGCTTCTAATGGAAAAAGAATTTTTCAAATCGGTCCAGTAGTTTCGGAGCCTATTCGAAACAAACAAACAAACAAATCTTTCCTCTTTATAATATTAGTATAGATATATAGGATAAACGAGAACAGAAAGAGGTCGAACCCTCAGTTGTGATATACCACTGCTTTCCAACCTTTCGAACTGGAAAGCGTTACTTCTTCGCGATAAATAAAGGTAAAATGGCACCTACCCGCGTGAGTTCAAAGTATACAAGTGAATGACGATAGATGATCGCAGTATACTGAAATTATACTTGAATGAAAACCGCTAACTACCCTTCTGTGAATCTCTTAGTCATTCTCGGCTACACTACCAATTACCTCCTATAGTCTACTCTTAATTAAAGTAAGTCAAAGCTACGTTATACTATTTCGTAAATCGAGTCATCACAAAATAGTTTACGAAGAGCTATATTGGTTGGAAGTGATTTCGAAAATAAACTATATGCTTATAAATTTGATTTGCGACAGATGGGGTCATTACTCGCTTTGCACGCTCCGCCCACGAACGGCCCTACCAGGTCGCCATTGCAGAACATTCTGGAAACGTCCAGTTTGGTTCACCACAAGAATCCAGCTGTCGACGGACCAGTCGTGAGTATAATTTGCATCGACTCATGCAAAACTGAACTACTGTCATCACACCATTTTTAAATTTATAATTTATAATCAATTTACATTACTTTAGGATTTTTGGCGGGAACGCGAGGAGTGAAGTTGTGTGATTTGTTTTATTTTGTCTATATCGTGTTTCTTCAGGTTTAAATGTGTAATAACGGTGGTTTATTAACTGTTTAGTATCTATGAAAGTGCACAAATGTGGGAAAATGAAACAAAGCCGCTGGATGTAACTTATCGGGATCCTCCAAAAAGTCCACTGAAAAAAATCTCAGTAAATGATCACCATTTTACGGAGATTATATTTCATCCCATATCATCTCATTTCATTTCACTCCATTTTATCATTTCTCATAAAAATAAGAATATAAATTATAATAAGACATGACTTAAAGGTCTTAATTACCAGGTCATAAAATCCCTTAAAATGATTATGTGGTGTCGTGGGGACACCAGGTAGGAACGAAGTTCCTTCGGCTAATGTAGAATCGACACAAATTGCAAAAAAATCGTGCTCAATTTTACGTAGGATTTCTTGATTTTTCTCTTAAATTTTGCTGATTAGTTTTTATTTAAGTACAAGAAAGTATTTAGGAAATTCAGTATTTTAGGAAATAATAAATTACTTAAAATAAAAATACATCGTAATTCAAATTATCAACTAAAATAACAAAATATGTCTCTTTATTTTTGTTTGACAACATAAAATTACATCGAAATAGAAAAATAGAAATAATAATAGAAAGAGAATGGATGAGAGAACGAAAAGAAAGAGGGAGAAAGAGAAAGGTATACTACTCGCTTGTGTATGCGACTGTCGCGCCTGCGCACGTCTCATTTAACGGTTTTATTCCACGCACTTTTTTCCACGGATTTTTTCTTACGGTTTCACATTTTTTTCAGTTCGGTCGCGCAGCAAAATCCCTGTCCCCTCCAAGCCTGCCGTAAGGAACTTCGTTCCAATAAAAACATTAATTTGGATTTTGATTGCTTGTAAACTTTTAAGTTTTGCTCTGTCATGATTTACATAACAAAAATACATTATTTTCTATTGTCAAAAAAAATCTTATCATACTAATAATCCCGTTCCAGCAAAAAAAAAGAAGCGTTATTAAAATATCACGTCTCAACATTACAAAAGGAAAAAGCTTTGACATAATGATTTCCATCCTTGACTTCACTCAAACTTGGATTCACAGGATAAACTTACGCTGTCACTTGACATCTTGGAAATTAGGTGGTCGTTTTCTTTGATTATTATCTTGATACGCAAAAAGCTTACACGAAAACAAGATATTATCAATTTCCCAGAAATTTTCCGTTCCCATCTTCTCGTTAAAAAAAATGTATAATGAAAAAAATAACGGTGTCGGCAATAAATTATACGTTTATTTACGTAAAAACAAAATGTTAATTTTACATAAATACTATGGACTTACTTTGTTCGGTAGCCACATAATCAATATTGATAAACAAGTAAGACTAGTCGCATACAAAAAACAAAGTCAAAAGCCTTTTTAGTATGAAAAAGTATCAGAAAAAAAAACCTCACACAGATCGCTTTTTGATTAACCCGTCGGGCGAATTATCGAAACCTGTACATACCAAGCAAAACAGACGGATGCGAGATTATTCGCAACTGATGAGTTAATAAAAAAGGGTGCGTGTACTTATGTACGCGCGTAAGAAGTTATACTTTACTTTTATTAAACTTATTTCATTTTTTTAAATATTAAATAATTAATAATAAATATTTAACGTTAATAATTTAATAATATTTAGTATGAATTATATTAAATAATAATTTTGTCATTTATAACACCAAAAAATGAATGCTAATAAAAAAAAATTTACGAGTGTACATGCGCGAAAGTTCACCTGCGGCTATATTCAGACTTGCCAAGTTACGTCGGTCATATTGAATGAGCAATTTAGTGGGCAACTTCATTCTGTTAATTTTGTGTCACGGTGCGCGCGCATCGCAAAATTTCACCCTCATCAATTTTTCATAACGCGCCTAAAGAAGTATAACTTCAATAATGATAATATCGATAGCATAATGACAGTATAGTCTTCGAATCCACAACAAATAAACAGTTTATTGCCGATATTATTCTTACAGTTTGTTCGATGTGACAATTGCACATATGTGTCCGGTTTTAATGAACGGGCCCACTGACTTTCTCGCCTGATCTTCTCAGCGGGTCGCGATTCCGATAGTAGATTAATTCGAGCAGCTACCATTGAGTGATTAGCTCTCCTTCCCGGCGCTCAGGTAGCTGATAGCAAACCCTACCCCTACTGAGCCCATGCTCGCCCATTTGTCCTTGTGAAACTGTAAATACCCCCGGGCCACCAGTAATCCTTTAATCCTAAAATAATAGAAAAGATGTGTGGTGTCGTGGGACATCGGATAGGAACGAACTTCCTTATTATAAAAATATTAATTTTAAGTTCTATTCGAGGTATAAAGAAAATAATTGTTCTGGTATACATTTTTTATTATGATTTTTTATAAAGACAAACAAAAAAATAACTATTTTTCAAAGTTATCAACTTTATTTTATTCACAATGATTTATAAAAATATACAAAGAAACAGCTATTTATATGAATAATAATAATAGGTATATAGCCATCATACTAAGACTATACATAAATAATAAAAATCTTACGTTACGGGCGTTTGTTCCCGAACTTTGTTCCAAAAAAAACTTAATAGTAATATTAGAAAATCTTACGTATTATTGAGAAGAAATTTTCTTACAGTTACGTCTGGCTGCATTAAACGAGCCTCGCACGGGCGACATGCACGGCGTTAGCAGCACAAATTACGAATGCAAAAGACAAGCTCAGAGAGCTAACATGGACGGAACATTCCGAGCGTTTATATCGTCGAGGTGAGTTTTCATAGTAATATTCACATAGTGATATACATAGTTATCGATACTCCACATATTTTGGCCAGTTACTAACTATCTCTAATAAAAATACCTTTGGACTAAATGTGACTAAAACCCCATCGCGCAAAACATCGCCCATCGTAAATGACGTTGAATAGAACACACTCTACGGCGCAGCGGAGTCAACGCAGCTTCAATCGCGTTTGAGTGGCAACCGCTTGACTGGAGAAGATCTGGTCAACAACAACAATATACATACTATGTCTATAGTATTCTTCTCTACAAATAAAAACTCAAACAGTTATTGTACAATACGTTCATTGATATAACTGGTGAGCGCAGTGGCAGAGACGAGCGCGGTGATTTTGGTTAATTCATGTTCAGATTTCTCCAGCAAGCCTTATTGCCTTTAGTGTAGGGTTTAAAATTGAACAAACTGGTTGAGCTTCCAAAACTCTGCGCGTAGTTAATCGTGAACACAAACATTAGCAACTTGACAAGCTCAATACGGTCGCACCGATCGTGCTCGAACGAACCGGCTTCAAACGAATTCGAATGGAACATGCACATAATTTGTACCGAATAACAGAAATTTTTAAACAACTTGTAGGTTAAAGATATAAATTAATCAGTTTATATGGTAAATAAAATTCAAAACACTCCCGTATATTAATTTAAGAGGTTCAGTTTTGGACTATAACTATGTGACCAAACTTTTGACTGCCGTGATAGCAGACAGAAGATCTCATGACGCTTATGCAGCTAGGTAGCGGCTTGGTTCTACCCCTGGCATTGCTGAAGTCAAGCGACGGTAACCACACACCATCAGGTGGGCCGTGTGCTCGTCTGCCTACAAGGGCAATAAAAAAATGCACAACCATATTGTTGATACCGCAGAAGCATTAAATGGCAAAATTTAACAAGTAATGCTTTTATAAATCCATTGTTTTTCTACCAGGGTTCAAGCAATAGATTCCATCGTCAGCTGGGTAGACAGAGAGATTCCAGTCGTGAACACAAGAGGGGATGTTCTCTTTAATTCTTGGGGTGAAATGTTCGATGGTTCAGGAGCATTGTTCGCTCATGCCCCCAGGATATACAGCTTTAGTGGTCAGAATGTTCTAATGGACCCTGGTTGGTAAGTAAGGCATTTTCAGGATGGCGATAGGTATTAATCAGTAAATCAAACAACATGACTATGGATTAGGTTTTCAGTACCTACTGCTAGCTGTAACATCCTTCGAATAGGATCGCATTACTGCTTCTCATCAAAAAGAAGCAGGGTGGTGGCACCTAAATGTGGGCTCGCAGAATGCGAATGTGAAGCTATCTGTCGGTTGATTGTTCTTTTTTATTGCTTAGATGGGTGGACGAGCTCACAGCCCACCTGGTGGTTACTGAAGCCCATAGACATCTACAACGTGAGATGTAAGTTCTAAGATCTCAGTATAGTTACAACGGTTGCCCCACCCTTCAAAACGTATTGCTGCTTCACGGCAGAAATAGGCAGGGTGGTGGTACCTACCCGTAAAGGCCCTAACACCAGTAAATGCTTTGTCCAGGTTTGTTGATAGTGATTTGAATACGAAAGTGAAGTTTACGTTTTTATATGTGGTGTGTGAGCATCAGCTCGGCCGTGGACTGTCTTCTTGGCTAATTCATTACGAATTCATGTCTACGTATTCATGCGTAAGTAAATAAGCATATTGTTAGGACTTACTGGTGGTAGGACCTCTTGTGAGTCCGCGCGGGTAGGTATCACCACCTTGCCTATTTCTGCCGTGAAGCAGTAATGCGTTTCGGTTTGAAGGGTGGGGCAGTCGTTGTAACTATACTGAGATCTTAGAACTTACATCTCAAGGTGGGTGGCGCATTTACGTCGTACATGTCTATGGGCTCCAGTAACCACTTAACACCAGGTGGGCTGTAAGCACGTCCACACATCTAAAGCAAAAAAAAAATTGTTGATATAGCCATCTTTAATTACTTTTGTCAACAAAAACTTACAAAACAACTGGTTCAAAGGGAGACGGACTTACACAAAACTACTGGGGGGGAGGTAACCCCAACATTACAAATACCGAGATAATTTATCTATTTAAATGCTCTACAAAGTCTTAGTATTTACGAACAAACTCCGTGACGAGTTTTCTAATTATGAATGAAACGTGCCCTCATTAAAATGTCACCTGAATTGGGCCAAGTATTTAATTAGTTTACATTTTTCTTTGATGATATATATAATGGATTCGGAGGAAGCCTACCCTAAAAATGTTAAAGGCCAAACACATTAAAATTTAAGATAGTAAATATTGGGAGCTGAAACACGGAAAATTGAATCAAAAACGGATAATCCCAAGACTGCCGGTGCTAATGGGTCGAAATCGTTGTTGAAATATTAAACGAAGTTATAAATTTAAGATCGATAAAATGGATTTATTTCTTGGTTTATAATTTTGCTAGCTTGTGCTAGGGCGTACAAGCCTACACGAGTAGGTACCGTCATCGTACATATTTCTACATAGTAGCTATTCTATGTTACATTATAGGACTGTACAAACGTGCGTTTGTGGCCTATGTCGCAAAGTGGGGGTCAAAACTATTAAATACAAGGCTAGCCGACAATTACGCTACCAAAAGTCAAAGCAGATTTGCTTCTAAAAATATTTCTAAGGTCAAATATTAATTTAGGCCTACAAAAGCCGTCTGGCACGGCGCTAGTTCCACCGGCGAGCCAGCCATGGATGCGTACTGTGACGCATGGCATAGCAGCAGCCCAGATAAATTTGGTCTCGCATCTTCACTGCACACGAATAAACTGCTGGATCAAGAGACGTGAGTGTTTTAGTAACAAAGAAAACTTACAACAATGAATATGTTCTTCTATATACGTTATACAAACGGGAGAAGTGGCGATTGCTCGTGAGTCGCATAATATCTGCCCACGGCAATGATACTGAATGACGACCACGACCACTTTGACAAAAAATAAACTCGTTGGAACTTAGTTAAGAATTTAATACTCCTAATTGAACACAAACAAGTACGCAAGCCACCAAATAAACCTGTATATAGTACGGGCCTTATCGCTCATAGACCATACCTTAAAACTTCGAAAGTGGCGGGGCATTATGTATGCCCTCAATACTAGGTACCACCTATTTGTCACCTTAAAACTTCGAAAGTGGCGGGGCGTTATGTATGCCCTCAATACTAGGTACCACCTATTTGTCTGATGCTATCTTGGCTTCACAGGGTGAATCCACGTTAAAAAATACCACCTTCGATAAAGATTTCGAAGTCGTAACCATCATTTTATGGTTCGCCATTCAAGTTGCGGTGTCTTTGGCTCACAGTAACCCTTTAATACCATATGGACAATGATCTACTCGTATACACCAAATAAAAGATGATGAGGCTTTTTTTTTTTTTTTTTTTTTCGGGTAGAGGGCCGAACCTCCTACGAGGTCCCCGCGCAAAAGGGGCGCGCGGGGTATGTGAGACTCAACAATCTGCATGGTGTTGTGAGCAGACCGCGGGCCCAAGGATTTTAGAGCCCACCCACTAAACGACTCCTCTGCACTCTTACACCCGACGTCCGATCCCCTCCGAGGTCAGAACCCGGATGAGGTAGGGGGGCTACCGCGGTCAACACTACAACCAGACGGCGCGGCTCACCCCAAGGACGCCCAGCCGACGGAGCCTTCGAGGCGAATCGAAGGCTCTGAAACGTCGGCCGTCTCGGTACGGCAGCCCGTCGGGCCGCCCAGACGGTGCCGCTGGTGTCCCGGAATACCCCGCTGGACCAGAACCAGCCTGCCGGGTCGAGACGCGATACACCGTCGACCGGTCGCTCTATTCACTCCACGGCAGCGCGCTAGAGTGCTGGTAGCGCGCCGCGCGGCCTCATCCCCTCAGGTCGCCCCTTGACCTTCACCGGGGGGAGGCCGCCACCTACAGGGGCCGGGAGGTACGGGCGTATTCCCGCCTCCGGCCCCCGGCTCGACGGCGACGGATCGGTGCGGAAAGGGAAGAGCTCTCCCTCTCTCGCTCCGCCGCCTCCTTCTGCGAGATGGTGGACTCGCAGAAGTCGAGCATCGCCTTCCAGGACGCGTCGCTGCCGAGCATCGTAGCCACGACGCGCGGCAGCGAGAGGTCCTCTCCTATGACCGCGACGAGGGCGGCGCGTTGCTCGTCAAATCCAGAGCAACGCGCCAATGTATGTTCCGCTGTGTCTTCCTCGTCGCGGAAGATGATGAGTCCTGTCGGAAAAATTTTTTTGTCCAAGCTAAAGATTTTTTTTCCAGATATTCGTGCAGCAGTAGGTTGATAGTATTATGCGTGGAAGCAACTCCGGCTGATACGGTTCGAAGAAAAAAACGATCCAGGTGAGTTTCCCATTACTTTTGACGGCAGACATGGCCCATTTGTAGGGTATAGTTACGATCACTCATGGCGTCAGCAGCTACTCCTGACTCCTCCTCGCGTCGTTTTCCTCATTACTGAGGGTCGAAACTCCCCCGCTGCATCAGTTTCTCCCATACGACTTCCCTCCATTTGCCGCGATCCTTTGCTTCATGAAGGGCATTATGGAAATTGATGCTCAGAGAAGATCGTACTTGGTCCGACCATCTCGTGGGACTGCGTCCTCTGGGACGTTTGCCATCCACCTTTCCTGTCACTCCTGACTACCAAGGATGAAATATTCATAAATTGTCATGTAAATTGTCAAACCGCTCCGTTGGCGAAGTAGTTTCATGCTGTCCGCGGACTTTATTCCGGTGGTGGCTGCAGTGGTAAAACATGACTGGGTCACAGGAAGCATTTCCTTAGAGCACTTACCATATACCCAATTTTAATTTCTATTCAGTACCTCTGCTTTGAGTGAAGCTCAATTATTACTGAACTCCAGACCACATTATCGTCTTAGGCCCACTTTTGAAGCGAAGAGTTCACTCCAGTTGCAAGGGCTTAATAATTCATTTGTTCGAAACCCCGATTATTGAGGTACTTAGCATCACTGAAGTATGGTATGCGTACGAGACATCGGAAGTCTTTATATGTTTTACCCTTTATTATATTCTGTGACCTGCTGCTGTCTTACTGTAGATAGGCTAACTGAGTTTAAGGTTCAACTGGTTTTAGCTGGTTATCTCGCAGACACCACTTTAGTGCCTTTAAGCAAGAACATTGAGACCTAAAATGGAAGTTTTAGTGGTTTTTTAATATCGGCCTAGCTTCAAAACTGCCTGATTCCGCTGCAAAACAATCTTACATTCCATTCTATCATCTATGACGGCGATTCTCAAACTGGCACGCGTGTCGCTCGAAGCTCCTGAGAATTATATTGGGAATGGCAAAAATACTGAGAAGTTAAAACAGTTTAGCTAAATAAATATTAATATAATGTATACAAAAGATTCAGATGAACCTTATTACTAATAACTTAATAGAAACAGACCGAGCGATAGACCTTAATATAAACGAAACACATTTTTAGGAGAAGTTATCATTTAAAGATTTATTAAGGAGTACAGGAATGAATAAAAGTTGGGAAGTACTGATCTATAACTTACTTGACACCAATTGTAAGTTTGCCTACCCGTTTATCGTAATCTAAATAAATACATTCGCATCGACTCGCGTCGACATCGCAGCGACGTATGGCTTGCCTTAGAAGCCAGCGACGATGACAAGACTACTCTGCCCAGAGTATCCGACTAGGAAGGAAATAAATACACAGTCTGGGAGAGTCCTGAGTTCATAATGCCATAATTTTGCCTTTTGAGTCCGCATGGCACCAGCACTCTGCCTAATTTTTTTTTTATTTTTTTTTTATTGCCCTTGTAGGCAGACGAGCATACGGCCCACCTGATGGTGAGTGGTTACCGTCGCCCATGGACTTCAGCAATGCCAGGGGCAGAGCCAAGCCGCTGCCTACAATTTCTGCCGTGAAGCAGTAATGCGTTTCGGTTTGAAGAGTGGGGCAGCCGTTGTAACTATACTGAGACCTTATAACTCTTATCTCATTGGGCGGGTGGCGGCATTTACGTTGTAGATGTCTATGGGCTCCAGTAACCACTTAACACCAGGTGGGCCGTGAGCTCGTCCACCTATTGAACTGAAATAGATCAAATGATCAAATTAGAGAAAAACCATACCGTATTGACCCATATTGATGGGCGAGCTACTAATTGGATGTATGATAAAACTTAACCTTAATCTTTATTCCAGCAGGTATCGAACAAACGAAAAGCTCAAGTTCTTGAAAGATTCAGAAAAATCGAATGAAACTAGTCAAAGCTTATAGGTAAAGAATATAATATGTGTATGACTGAAAACGGTTGTTCTACTTCTCACGTTGTCTATGTAAATAAATTTATTCAAAATTTATGTTTTTTTTTTATTATTATTTAAATTCGAATATGATTCTTTCAGAACCAGTTTTCGTGATCATTTTATATAATAAATTTAGCCGACTTTTTTTTTAAAAGTCTGGATCCGACTTACCATTTTTGTATCTCTTAGTTCAATGATACAGTGAAAACAACGAGAAATAGTTCTTGCGTTTGTGTGGGTTGACAGTGTGAAAAAGGTCGGATCGAGTACTGCAATGCGACATATTACGTCGCAGCGATAATGTTCTTTGCTCCATACAGACACACACATACACACACACACAAACAAGAATATAAAAATGTAAAATAGTACGTCTAGGTCTGACTTTTTAAATGAGTTTGAAATTACGAATTGGATAGGAGAACATTAAAAACTAATTTATAAAATATCTTGAAAAATTATTAAAAATCGAAGACTGTGTAAAAATTGGAATAGAAAAAATCAATTTTGAGAGTCAATAAAATAAAAGGAATGAATCGACAATATTTATTAATAAAGAATCTTCTAATATGTACGCCACTACTAAAATACATTAAAAATCTATAGATGAAACTTAATAAATTAGATCATAATTAATATATTAAAAATTGAATGTTTAATTACAGCCATTTCTGTAATTAAGGAGAGCGTGGAAATATTTAGATAGATTTAATAGAAACAAATATCAATGTTAAATTTTGTAAATAATTAGACAAAAGCTTAACTATATTTTGTTCTAAAATTACCTATTGTCTATTTTTGCGCTTAATACTAAAGAATATTATATTTTTGTTCGCAATTTAAATACCCAGCTGTGTAGCTCTCTCTGATGAACTGAACTAAAATTCCGTTAATGTTATATATAGCAATTATTTACAAGTGAAGGCACATGGGTCTGGAAAATCCCCATTATCAAAAGAAATTTCTGAAAATGAGCTAGAGACGAAATAGGCTACTTGAATTGTCGTATAAATGTGTCCTTCAGATATATCATTTAATTCTTATGTCACGCGCAACTAATTCAGACTTTATTACGGGATCTCCACAAATGTAGCAAATTTTCTAGTATTAAATTAATATAGTTGTATAATTTATAGTTGAGTTGATATTGAATTAAATTTGTTCCAAAGTTTTATTATTATTTGGACTGTGGTGTAAATAGATTAAACAGTAAAAAAATGCTAAGAGATAAATTAACGCATCAATTCTAAGTGTCAACTCAAGTATATGATATAATTGAATTAGTTAAGTTACTTGTAATTTTTTATTGTTACAAACGAAATATAGTTTAATAATTATTAATTACTGTACTTAAAAGGTGCAAATTGTTTTCGTGAATAAATAAGGTGTTTTTTATTTGTAATTTGTGTTTTATTTTCGATTTCGATTTCGATAGCAGTTCAGTTTTTGGTGACATTAAATCTAAATCATGGTTACAGTTACAAAATACCACTCACTGCCTTTGTATAATACTTAATTTGAGCACGTCAAACTTCAATGGTTGCCTTTTTTAAAACGGCTTTTCAAATGAGCTAAAAGCCGTCCTGATTTGGGCGATAATCTGTAGACAAAACAGCGTGAGTGCCGCTATTCATCTTAAGATAGCCTTTCAGATTAGAATACACGGCTACTTCACGACACAAATAGGCAAAGCGTTCAAGACTTACTTACCATCAGGTGACCCGTCTTGCTCGTTTGCCTCTTAGTTGTTATAAAAAAAAAAAAAAAAAAGACTGAGCCGTAGGGCCACTACACGCATTTAGAAAATTACCAAAATTCAAGCTCACAAACATAAATCTATTAGCATTAAGGAAATACAAAATTTATTATTCATCAGCAACTAATCTTAATGATGTTAATAATTAATCGAAGTGTCTGTCTCCGTGGAATACAAACGTTGTGAATGCTGCTATCTCTTTCATTCTTTCAGTAGTGGTAGGGTGCGTTCAACTGCTGCCTGATTACAATGGCATTGAGACCGACTTCATGACTCAATATGGACTCTGGTAAGCCCTTAACGACAGGTAAACCATGAGCTTCACCTATCAGGGTAAAAGAACAAAAACTAACGTAGGATCTTCTGTTTGTACAAACTATTGTACAGAGCTCTTGCGAAAACGACCGCACCACAGTCATTTACTTTTCGAGCCAACGATCGCGTGCAATGAAACCCGGATTACGTCATGGCTTCATTTTGACACGGCCGCGGAATAATAATTTGGGAAAAAAATAGTAAAATGCGCAGTCACTTCTGGGCTTTTTGTCAAACGAGGCCACTCAAGGCAGGTGGCTTTGTCGAACTAAAATGTATTGCCACTCCCGTGGACTGTTAACGAATGGGTTTGATTACTGTGTACATCTTTGTCTTCAACAATCTTGATAATCCATTTTAAGTTGGATTCCGAGTGACGCAAAAAACGCCCAAAGTTAAACACCACAAGTACCAAATTATTATATACAAGTATATTTTAACAACGATAGCTGGTTTAAATGTCTTAATTGGGTTCATATTATTACTTGGCGAGATAGGTGTTATTAACGTTGGCTTATAACACCTGTCTAAGAGAAGTAAAATGCTCACCGCCCACCTGGTGTCAAGTGGTCACCAGAATTCAAGAGACCACATTATAAATACCGACACAAACTTTTCGACTAGAGTTCGAAATTTGAATTTCATAGAAAAACTACGGTCTTACCCTTCAAACCCGAATGCATGACTGCTTCACGGCAGAAATAAAGAGATATGTATGAGCTTACAATCTCACCAGTAAATACGTATAGGCTATGGGGGGTTTGATTTTTATTACCCAACTCCTTCAGGGTGAAAGAAGATCTTCAACACGTCTTGGGTATATATGTACTTTCTTAGAAACATTTAAAAAAAAAAAGAACGAATTCCTTAGAATTTGCGCTACAAAAGTGATTTATATTTATACACTAGCTGACCCGGCAAACGTTGTGTTGCCTTAAATAAGATTGCTAGGGAAATTCTAGTGTGGAAAAAAAACCTCACTTAACCACATCACAAAAATATATCCAAAAAATTAAAATTAAAAATAAATGTTTGGGGTGGACAGACAATCCTTTTCACTTAGGTATGAAAAATAGATAGTAGCCGATTCTCAGACCTACTGAACATACTATTGATACACAAATAAAACCAAAAAAACATGGCTGAATAATGTATAGTATTGTATAGCTCTCAAATATAATAATAATAAGTGTATAATCTATGATGTATAGTGAGTAAGTAAGACAGGGACTTTTTGGCGGGAACGCGAGGAGTGAAGTTGTGTGATGTGTTTTATTTTGTCTATTTAGTGTTTCTTCGGGTTTAAATGTGTAATAATGGTGGTTTATTAACTGTTTAATATCTGTGAAAGTGCACAAATGTGGGAAAATGAAACAAAGCCGCTGGACGTAACTTCTCGGGATCCTCCAAAAAGTCCACTCAAAAAAAGTAAATGACCATCATTTTCTGAGATTATATTTCATCTCATTTCATTTCATTTAATTTCATCCTAGTTGATTAATGTCTCAAATTAATCATCTTCATATCATTTCACTTCATAATATCATTTTTCATAAAAATATGAATATAAATTAAAATTAGACATGACTTAAAGGTCTCAGTTACCAGGTCATAAAATCCCATAAAAAAAAAAAGTAAGACAGGAGACCGGCTTTGTCCTCATCCCTACTACGTGATGTTTACTGGATGAGTGGTGGCATCAGACGGGGATAGCTGATCGATTGATAGTTGATCAGTAGTCAACCGGCGAGGGCGGGAGATCAAATTCAGTTTAAAAAAAATCATAATTAAAGGAACTTGAAATTATAAACTCTGAATAAGAATTTGTCGTACTACAATTATAATATTTGATTGCCATCTTGCAACCTTATTGCGGATCTGTGCATAGAATAAAAAAAATATTAATCGGGATGGAAAAATAGGGATTGATCGTATAAGAGTGAAAATTGAGAGTAACATGATTTTTTTATTTTAAGTCATGACAAAACAAAATAAAAAACTTGCCAAAAAAATTAAAGTTTATAATTAACAAATAAAAACTTGGGGTTGATCATAGAGGGATGAAAAATTTAGAGTAACATCCGATTTTTTATTTTAATTTATGACAAAATAAAAATAAAAATGAAAATCTTGTCAAAAAAATTAAAGTTTATAATTAACAAATAAAAAATAGGGGTTGATCGTAGAGGGGTGAAAATTTCAGAGTAATATGAATTTGTTTATTCTACGTCATGACAAAATAAAAACAAAATTCTCACAAAAAATTTTAAAGTTTTTAATTAGCAAATAAAAAATAAGGGTTGATCGTAGAAGGGTGAAAATTGAGGATTGTATGTATTTTTGTATGTTGTATCATAAAAAAATAAAAATAAAAATTTTTGTCTAAAAAATAAAAAAAAATATTTAGGGGTGGACTACTCCTAACATTTAGGGGGATGAAAAATAGATGTTGGCCGATTCTCATAGATACCGGATAAGCACAAAAAATTTCATCAAAATCGGTCAAGCCGTTTCGGAGGAGTATGGCAACGAAAACTGTGACACGAGAATTTTATATATTAGATACGGCATACCCATCGGTCAAAATATTGTCATTTTATCCCATCTCAAAACATTTTCCATGCGAAATATTATAATTTGTTATTAAGCCAACTAACTGTACATTTCGTAAACCAATGAGCACCGCAAATAAAAAATACACTGAATCCTGTCAAATAATCCGTATCATAAAACGCGGTCGTGATTTTAAAACGGTACGTGCTCTTCGTAAAATTAAATGGGATTAAAGGGATGAATTCAAGTGCTCGATCGTCCGTTACCTAAAAGACATTTTTCGTTACCCGGTCTTTGTAATCGAAATGTTTTAATGCTTTGTTTGAAATCTGTGTGGATCGCAACAGGATTATGCGTCATGAGAAATGAGAAGCTTTTTTTTATTTTTTATTGCCTAGGTATGTAGACGAGCTCACAGCCCACATGGTGTTACATGGTTACTGGAACCCATAGACATCTACAACGTAAATGCGCCACACACCTTGAGATATAAGTTCTAAGGTCTCAGTATAGTTACAACGGCTGCCCCACCCTTCAAACCGAAACGCATTACGGCTTCACGGTAGAAATAAGCGGGGCGGTGGTACCTACCCGTGCGGACTCACAAGAGGTCCTACCACCAGTAGATAGTTTATTTTTCTCCTTCCTAGCCTTACCGCAGGAAATGGAATTGGCACAACAGTTTTGCTGCCGTGAACCCTACGAGCAGTTGTGAATTTGGCTGAGCAAAGGAGGATAGTCATTTTTGAGCGAATATAATTTAAAGGGCTTTATTTAGGTTGAGAAAGTTACTGGTGACCCAAAAGCCTTTTCAGTTTCACCAGGATCGGTTGACAAGCAGGGGGCCACGTTCGAGCGTCTCCGAAGAAGACGTCATAGTACAAAGGCAGCTGCTTCGCAATTACATCTAAAACATAAGTATTATCATCATCAACCTCCAAGTTGAAGACCATAATTTTGAGTTTCAATAAAAAGTCACACAAAACTAGGACAAGCCATAAAGTGTTTAGTTAATAGAGTTGTAAAAGTTGCCTTTATGAGGGTACGTTGTAATTCACGCGATCTTTTGATGTACTAATAAGGATACATTGGAGGTTGGTATAATACTGATATTTTACACTGAAAAAGACTAAGCCACGACGAGTTCTGGCAAATAATTTTGCAGAGAGAGCTCATGATCTGTTATTATCTGATCTGAATGATTATGTCGATACGGATCCTCCCGATCCATTAACGGTGCTTTAAGGTACATCAAGCACCGGTCACCCTCCTCGCCGAACCCGTTGCTTGCGACGAAGGGCTCGACGAGTAAATTAACCCATAGACATAGCCCACTGAGTTTCTCGCTGGATCTTCTCGGTGGGTCGCGTTTCCGATCCGGTGGCAGATTCTGCGAAGCACTGCACTTGCTAGGGCCAGTGTCGGCCAACGCTTCCAGTTTGAGCCCGTGAGCTCAACTACGCGTTAGGGTAAAGCTGAAATAGCCTCTCAAGGCTATCAGCAGAGGTAGGCAAAAAGTACATTGTGTTCGCTTTCTGTGCATCAAAACCGATATTTTAACTGAATTTAAAAACCTCGTTCCTTCTGCCCTCAAACAACTGTGCCACACATCCATATGATAATTATGAATCAATCGATTCAGACACTTACCACCTACTTTGCCAAACGCTGAAGGAGAAGATTTTTTTTCGAACGAATCGATATGTTTTTTTCTAAGATCTACGCCTATTGATGATGTCTGTGTATTTATTTCTTTGTCATTATTACTAGTATGACTAAGGCTTAATATATAAATGGAGATGAAATTTCTCGATGTTTGTTTCCTAACCTCGATTTGAAAGCTCGGTTTAGAGGTTTCATTTACTACACAACCAATTAATGTTTCTTATTGAACTTGTGTTTGACTAATGAAGTCTTTATGAACGCTGCAAGACTCAGTTAGGAATTTTATTAAAAAAATAGCTCATATTATATTAATGAAACTAATAATATACATTAGTGACGTAAAAAGCGCTTAATGATTTGCAGAGGTCTGAGAGGTGATTATCTGTCTTTTGTCCGCAAACCTAATGTTTAATTAAATTGTAGTGTGTACATTAGAAATTACTATGAGATGCTATTGAGTTTCGCAAGACTGGCGTTGAGTCTAAAAATAATGTTTGATTTTTAACATTTACCCAAAAATTGTTCTTCTCTTACAAACATTAACGGAGTATAGTAGCCGAAACGAAGAATTAGTTACCAGATTATTTATTACCAATAATGAGAAGAATTTGACGAACACCTAATATTCCAGTTTCATATTTAGGCAGTTTTTAACATCGGCTCGCGTGTCCAGTTTATTGCCGAGATATGCAGTCCCTAATAAAAATATTTTCAAATTATATGCCACACCGTAAAAAATTCACATATAAAACTGGCAGTTTAAGTATTTTAATTAACTTAATCGTAAATGGGGAGTCAACTATGACCTAAAAAGTTTTTAGTCGTAAACGGTGGCTTGTTTATATTTACGAGTAAGATGACATGAATTTACATATAATATATAATATTATTCAATTTACATATAATTACAATTTACATATAATAGTCAATTTACATATAATATATAATATTATATGTAAATTGACTGATATTCACTTATTTTTAGTGATACGATGAGCTAGTCTACTGGCTTCAGTGATTTAGGTTTTCGATCTAAGTAAGTCATATTCGTTAGAAAAATATCTTAGCTTGGTTTTAAATAGTCATAATTGTTTTCTTAGTGATGGTTGTTCCAGGGTTTCTAGAGAGTTAGGTCGCTCAGATGCGCGAAAATGTTCTAGGTTTGTGATATCAAAAGCTAGTAAAAAGTTATTAGCTTGTTTATATTGAAAAGTTTGTACCTGAATGATACGTAAAAAAAATATATTATTTGCAGTATTTTATTATAAAAGAAAACTATATCATTATATTATTAATGGCTTAAAGATGTTGTGAGTAAGGGATACTAAAAGATTTTAATTATTTGAGTAAAACATTAAAAATTATATTCTGTACTCTTGGTTTGAGGGTAAGATTTTAAATGATTCATCATTCAAGCTATCCATGGCACGTTGCCATGGCAACCTTGGAACTAGTCATACGTTTTAATACTATAAAGATTGCCCAAATTCTGTTCATATTATGAATATTATTGCTTACCTCGTCTCATTTTTTAGATTTAGATTAAATCCTTTTTTACTAGTTTTTTTTCTTCAGAATATTAAGACTTCTCAAAAGTAGCACTCATCTAAAATATTTTGTAATTATCCTGCTTTGAATCAATCAGTCTTCTATTGGAATTATTACGGACGGATATTTCTTAGAAACAACTCTTTTTTATTTCAATACTATATTAATCCAAAAATTCTAAGATCACATAAATTTAAAGACATTTGGCGTTGAATAGCATTTTGTACGTGTGCCTTTTTAAATGTGCTTTTATACTCATAATACAAGAAAATCATAGCTTTAGTCTGTTGAATAACGAATATTTTTCTGGATTTAAGCAATTTTCTTAAGTAGCTCGGCATTTCAATTTAGTTTGAAGTATTTTCAAATTTACGTGATAAAATTTAATAACTTCATAGGTTAAACAATAAATAACGGTTGTTGTTCTGTTATCAAGCGATACGTCTATACCAGTGTTCCCTCCGGCAAATACCGATTTTTTTAAGAGATGTATCTACTTAATAAATAAAATAAAATAAATAAAATAAAATTCATTTAATTCAGACCCTCTTAAGTCCATATGTTGTAAGTTGAATAATACTTAGAACTATGTTAGTAAAATTAAAATTAAAATTAAAATTAGCAATTAAAACATTTAAACATTTAATTCATAAATCTGCGCTGCTTTGAGGCACCTGGTATATGGGTATGTATATGAACCCAGTGTCTCAAAACACCACATTCGGGTTTATTACCTATAACCATCAGGATATTATTAGTACTCGCACGAACCCCACGCATCAGTGAGGCCGTTCGTTTGCGGATGATTGATGAAAAATCATCCACGTGAGCATCCGCAAACATACCTGATGCGCTACAGTACCGCGGGAGCCCCAACAACATCCTGAAAGCATTGTTATATTGCACTCGGAGAGCATTGTATGCCCGCCGCGCATATCGAACCCACAGGGTACAGGTATATAAGGACTGGCAAAACGCCTTGAACAAGGTTACCTTAACCTGTGCGGTACAACGGTAGAACCTGCGGGCCAGCATACTGCAGCGGACAGCCAACGCTCTCCGTTCCCTTTCAATATCTGCATCATCTTTAAGGTGCTCAGTTACAATATGGCCAAGGTATTTGAACTCAGTAACCCTCTTCAGTGGAGTACCTCCGAGCGTCACTGGTGGCACATAACTCGGTTTTGTCTTTGCTGCCTTAAAGACGAGCAGTTCACTTTTTTTAACATTATAGCGGAGCCCGTGAGATCCCGCGTACCTCTCACAGATGGACAACAACCGCCGGAGAGCACCGATCGATGGGCTCAACAGCACCATGTCGTCAGCGTAACTGATGCTGTTCACACAGTGACCATCAATCGAGCAGCCGACACGTGCCTCACCGAGTGCCTCGATCAACTCATTAATATACAGGTTGAAAAGCGCCGGTGAGGTTAAGCCCCCCTGCCTCACCCCGCATTCCAACCTGTACTCCTCCGAAAGTGTGTTTGACCATCTTACCTGATTGGTCTGATACTCGTACCAATGGGAGAACAAGTCCACGTAAGGTCCCGGTACGCCCGTCTGCCTCAACTTACCCCACAACAAGTCGTACCTGACTAGGTCGAAAGCCTTCGAAAGATCGAGAAACACTGCATAAACAGGCGTATTCCTCTCCGTGTAGTATCCCACCACATGCTTAATAAGTTCGTTTATTAAAGAACAAGCTGACCCGGCAAACTTCGTAGTGCCTCAATCGATAAATAAAAGACCTAAACTTTTGTATAAAATAAACTTAAAACAAACAAAAGGAATCCGTCCGACGGGGGGGACGCATCAAAGTGAAAACAAATTCTTATTTTTATTTAATTCCGAGCATATTCATATTTATTCACCTTTTAAACCTTCTCTGGACTTCCATGAATAATTCATGGCCAAAATTAGCCAAATCGGTCCAGCCGTTCTCGAGATTTAGCGAGACTAACGAACAGCAATTCATTTTTATATACCTATATATAGATAGAAGATAGATTAAAGAATAGTGCCGTCAAATAAGTTTCTTACTTTCTGCGTCTCACTACAAACGTCTTCCGGTAATAGTTAAAGCTTGGCTATGAGATCGCCTGCCTAATTAATTTAAATCAGAAACTAAAAGATTAAGCCAGTAAACTGATTTTCAACTATGCGTATAACTCGCGAAGCCTGAACTGTATAGTTGACGTGTAAAACGCTTTACTTCGCCTCGACGGAGAATGTTTTCTCGGTATACATATTACGAAACCAGGTAAGCCCTATTTGGCTCAAAGCCGGCTAAATCGTTTACTCGTGTGTCGCCTAAGGTGATGCGTTACGTGACTGAAAATTTTGAAGGGACATTGAATTTCTCGTACGTTTTGAGACTCCATGAATATTTAATGCGGGCATTGGCCTTAGAAGTTTGTGCTGAATAGGGTTTTCGGCAAAAAGGACCGGCTTATAAGCATATATTAGGCTACGTGAAATAACTATTTTTTGAGAAAATAAGGCGGGGTTGGTGATTTCTTAGTTTGAACATAGAGTTCTTTACTGGTGGGAGGACTTCTTGTACCTGACCTATTTCTGCCGTGAAGCAGTAATGCGTTCCGGTTTGAATGGTGGGGCAGCCGTTGTAACTATACTGAGACCTTAGAACTTATATCTCAAGGTGGGTGGCGCATTTACGTTGTAAATGTTTATGGGCTCCAGTATCCACTTAAAATCAGGTGGGCTGTAAGCTGGTCCACCCATGTAAGCAAAAAAAAAGTTCAGTTAATTATTATTGTTATTATTTTCATAGCTTTTTGTACGTCAGAAACATAAGTCTATAAGCACGAACAAAAACTACGCCGAGTAAAATCGACAGTCAATCTATAATAGTAGTTTTACTATAAATTGAAATAATAAAAAAAACGATAGCAAGTAATTATGGCTATAAATATTGAATTGGACGGTTTGTTATCTGCGTTCTTGTGGTCAGCTAACTGCTTCTAAATAACTAGGTGGATATTTATTGCTCCTTTCCAATTGAACTGAGATATTTATTATTGTTGAAAATATTTCTAAAATAAAAAAATCATGTTTATTTTTTGCTGTAGTAAAACGACAAACGTGATCGGAAAAGCTAAGTCGTGATGTAATAAAGCTATTTGGTATAATAGTTTTCTTTACAACAATTAGTGCAATAGTATTAATTTGTCAATTATATAAGAGAAGATTGGAGCGACTATTTAAGCAGTATTTTAACATGTAAAGGGAAAATCAAAAGCTTCCACCTACGGGAAACCATAGAGTTTATAATCATAATTATTTTGTGAGCTTATATTTTTTAACTACTGGGCTACTGGCAGCTGTGGGGTCTAATTGATTGGTACTTTTTAAAGACAAAACGTAGAATATTCATTCAGTTGTTTATCGTCTAGCGTTCTTAGATGGAAATACTTTGTAAGGATTCACCTACAGTGTTGCCTTGCGATTTTCAGCCTTGGTAATAAACCGTTGAGATTAGATTGTATGCATAAGCATTTATCATTATAGTTAATAAAAGTCAAAACCGTAAGTCAAAAAATCATGCATGGGTCATAACTTTTTTGTTGCACTATATTTCTGAATGAAGTCGCGATCATGATATATTTTATTACTAATACATCTGCACTGTTACTAATGTTATGAGTTATTTTATTCACGATTACGTACATAAATTTGCTATTAGTTTTTGAAAATATTTGCTAATGTGCAGCTATAAAAATAAAAAATGAAAAAAACGGTTTTATACTTGATAATCTAAGCGTATTTTCTGATCAAGATAAAAGAAAGCGCGCTTACGTGTCTATAATAACAATTTAAAATGAATTCTCGAGCGATCGAGTGCCCTGTGTTTGCATACAATTTATTCGAACGCCTTAATAGCCAAGGAAATTGATTGCAAATAATTCTGGTACCGAAGGGTAGTTCTGAAATTGCCTATACAAGGGACTGCCACAACAAATCTCTCTATTTCCTAGTTCAAACTGTGTAATGTTTACGGTATTATAATTTTAAATGGCTCCCAAGGGATTAGGACGGAAGTAGCAATGGCTTAGTTGAGATTGCGAATTTTGAATGTTCAAAGTTTTGATCGAATGGTCATGACGGCTGTATGTTTTGTAAAATATTTCGTGGACGCATTAAGTATTCAATAGTTTTGCGTGGGATCAAATAGAGAGATGACATATAGTTTGATAGAACACATTAACGTTAAATATAATTACAGGGTCTTTTGTTTGTTTGATAGATACCTTTTTTTTTTTTTTTTCGGGCCGAGGGCCGAACCTCCTACGAGGTCCCCGCGCCTAGGGGGCGCGCGGGGTATGTGAGACTTAACGATCTGCAGGTGTTGAGAGCAGATCGCGGGCCCAAGGATTTTAGGGCTGTTTGATAGATACCTACATTAACATTACAAGCCTAAATATAATTATAGGTTATTTTGTGTGAGTTGTGGTCAATAACAACGTCCAATTTCACATACAACAATTACAGAAAAACTCCTACTAACAGTTCAGAAGCTGAAGAGTAATGAAAACGAGCACAAGTAGATAGATAGTTCAAAGCAAAGGATAAGAGAAAGTCTAGGCCCACAATAAGCTATAAGCTGTATGTACATTTAACATTTATTTTTTATTTATTTATTGCTTAGATTGCGTGGTTACTGAAGCCCATAGACGAGCTCACAGCCCACCTGGTATTAAGTGGTTACTGAAGCCCATAGACATCTTCAACGTAAATGCGCCACCCACCTTGAGACATAAGCTCTAAGGTCTCAAGTATAGTTATAAGTGCTGCTCCACCCTTCAAACCGAAACGCATTACTGCTTCACGGCAGAAATAGGCAGGGTGGTGGTACCTACCCTCGCGGACTCACAAGAAGTCCTACCACCAGTAAGTATGCGAGGGTCGTGAGTGATCAGAGATCTGTGGACGACTGGCACGAGAAGCTACAGCAACGCACATAGCACTCTTCACACTCACACTTACAAAATCCCAGCCCCCGGCTCGGCGGCGACGGATCGGTGCGGAGAGTCATAAGCTCTTTTTCTCGGGTTCCACTGCCGCATTCTGAGATATGCTGGATTCACAGAAGTCATGAATCACTTTTTAGGACTCGTCGCTACCGAGCATCGTAGCCACGACGATCGGCAGTGCAAGTTGGTGCTATTAAAGGAAACGGCTCTGCATTGCTCAAATGTGTGCTCCGCCATGTCCTCGTCGCATTCACAGTGGTGGGACTCCATGTCACTGACAAAACATCCTAACCACAAACTTAAATATTCTAAATATTATATTAATCAAAAAGTACACATTCTTGTTTTCATTCGTATTCAATGTAGCTATCTATACTTGAAATTCAAAAGCTCATTCGCTTTATTGTATACAAACTCTGAAAACGGATCTGTACCGGACAAGTATACAAAGCCCGGAAGGAAACGTCAAGCCAGTCCACAGTATCGGAAACGGTCGCACTGCGCTACTAGCTAGTCTCACTATTATTCTATCAACTGTGGGTAGTTGTAATTAATGATTAACGTGTACCTATTTTTAGTGACGTTTAAAGAAATCTTGCCATAGTTTTCACTTACAATTATGTTGTAACTTCTAAACCAAATAATTCCTTCTAGTTTCATTTTTTTTATATCCTTGTAGACAGACGAGCCTACGGCCCACCTGATGGTGAATGGTTACCGTCGCCCATGGACTTCAGCGATGCCAGGGGTAGAGCCAGGCCGCTGCCTACCGTTTAATACTCTCCACAAGCCTCGTTTGAAGAAGGACACGTCATAGCGCTCGGGAAGCACCGTGGAGGGGAGTTCATTCCGAAACCGGATGGTACGCAGCAAATAAGATATCTGGAAACGCACTGTGGATGACCGAAGTGGCTCCAGGTAGTATGGAAGAACTCTACTCCGGTGGTGGGCAGTGAGTGCCATGCTAAAAACGAGATGATGGTATCATCTCAAACAATTCTTCGGATTTCCGTAAAGTGAGAAATAGGATATTTATAGGTATTTAGGACAGACTGGGAATCTGGTCTTAAAAGGTTTGAGCCAGGTAAGAGCAGAAATACGGTAAACCTCTGCACTTGGACGGTAGAACAGTGGATCGGTACAAAAGTTAATTCTTGGGTACAGTTTAGATGTTTATTCAGCTATTTTGTACGCTTGCATTTATTCATGAGCGTCTTCTACGATAGAGAATTATCATAATAGAATAAACAAGATTAAAATTTAATAAATTGACGGTAACGATATAATAGATAGGGTATTTTGTAAGAGAAAGGTGGATTTTTATGGGGTTTTCGGTTTTTTGATACATTATTGATTTGGGGATTGGGGATGTTAAATATTTTTTTTTTTTGCTTAGATGGTTGGACGATCTTACAGCCCACCTGATGTTAAGTGGTTACTGGAGCCCATAGACATCTACGACGTAAATGCGCCACCCACCTTGAGATATAAGTTCTAAGCTCTCAAGTATAGTTACAGCGGCTGCCTCGCCCTTTAAGCCGAAACGCATAACTGCTTCACGGCAGAAATAGGCAGGGTGGTGGTACCTACCCGCGCGAACTCACAAGAGGTCCTACCACCAGTAAAAAATTGCACATTTACATTATTTGAGATTAAAATTATAGATGAAGGTCCCGTTATTTACCTTGGTTTGTTCTTCATATTTATAAATTTTTATAGAACCATAGTACGAAATAATTAGAATACATTCCGAACTTTTCGAAGTGCTTGTCAGGACATGAATATTTGAATAGGCTTGGATAACTTTAATTTCATTTTATGGTTCCGTTCTGAAAATTACCGCAGTCACACAATAATCGTAATAAAATAAAATGACTGCAATTTAAATATTATAATAGGCTTTGAGCTAATTTATAAAAAAGTGTCTGAATTTACATTTTTAATATTATGACGATAGTAGACGTAGTCACGATTAGGTGAATCTATATTTAAATTGTTGGAGCCCATAGATTGGAATAACATTTTAACTCACCTTGACAGACAAGGACTGAGGCTCAACTGTCTAACTACTACCTACCGTCTAGCTGTCGGACTATGTCCTCAGGTGTAGAGCTATTTTAGGCAGGCAGCAACATAGCTAATGCTTTAGACAGGACAGGTTTTTGAAGAATAAAAACTTCGATTTTTCCGTATTACTGGTGGTAGGACCTCATGACTGTATTTTCTTTATTATTGTTTTTAGCAACAATTCTTGTTTACATTCGAGTTGAACTAGATCAATGAGATTCCAGCCAATCGTCCGTCTGACCACCAGTAACTGGGAACAAGCAATTTGTAAACCGACAACGTTTTAGTCCATTCAATGGACCGCCGTAATCGAATTTTGCACGCGTGCTACATGTCTATGGAGACTTAGAGAAATTCTCCAGCAATACTAAATATAATTTTCTGTAATTGACTATAAAATATTGTTTAAAATATTTGCGACTGATTTTTTTTATTGATGTGAAACATCTATAGCCGCACGTAAAACCGATTTCTGGCGTGGTGACGCATGCAGTGGCGACGCGTCGCCACGCTATATGATGGTATATATATACAGTCTATATGCAGTAGTGTGTACGGTGTGGCGACGCGTCGCCATGCGCAATCGACTGTGCTATTCTCTCCCACACGATCCGGCGTTAAGCCATCTTTCTCACTACACTGAGCTCGGATACCTATAGTGTATACTCCTTAGTGTATACTGTGTTGTTTACTACAGTACACATAACCCGTGTTTTACTTGAAAACAAATTATTTTTTCGTATTATTTTATTTTATCATTATGACATATTTAGTTCCTATCACAATCTGTTCTTCTCTGCATATTACTTTTACAAAATAATGTCGATGTTTCACATCTGCCAGGCGTCCCGTGACGGCTCACATTTTTTTATTATAATTTTTTGTGTTATGATGATAAGCTCCACCGATCGTTAACCATCATATGAACTATGAACTCGTCGGTCAATAAAGAACAAACAAAAATCAGAACTTTATCGCTTGTCTTTTTGCTTAAATTATAGTTTCCCAATCCTTTTCAATCCAACTGTTTTTGTATATTTCGTTGTCACTATTCAATCTCCTACAAATCTCTATAATAATATACAAACTTACAATACAGTGAGTTCTATTTCCATTACTTAATATAGGCTTGGAAGTTTGAAATATCCAAAGCTCCAAATCCACTCGGCTCCATTTCAACAAGGCTCTTCATAGCAAAACCGTTTCACACAAAGGGTTGGAAGCCTACGCTGCAACGATGTTTCGATTCGTTTGTGATATCGTGTGTTCTGTATACTGACTACTCAATAAGTAAAACCTGAGTATTTGGATGGTTTAACAACATAAAATGAAAATTTAATACTCAAACAACATCGGCAGACTTGTAATTTTTATTAATTAATGTTTCAGCCCTATCTGTCTTGGGTCAAGGCAGTCCAAACCCTCTCTGTTGAATTATTTGTGATATTTTTATTGGTAGTGCACTATACAGGTCTAAAAGTCAAGTTTCAGCTGGGGTTAAGTGGTTACCAGCTAATGAATACCACCAGCCAACTTAAAACACGAGGCCGAAGTCTTAATCTTAGTCGTAAAATGGCTTCAAACCGAAACGCGTGTATCTCTATCGAAATTGTTAAGATAACGATACCTATCCGTGCAGGCTCAGAATATAGCAGTCAACGTTGTCAAGGACCCTTGATTTGCAGTACTGTACTCCCACTGGCTATCTAATTTGATATGGCTACTTAGAACTGCACTGCGGGTGGTTTTTAGTTTCGTTGCGGTTACATGTGTAAAACAGGACAAATTGGTGCAGAAAAAACTGTACGCTTTTATTCGTATGTGTCGCGTGGAACGCTTTGAATTCTTGCCAGATAGTTTGCATTTGTTATATTTTTTCGGTTTTATTTAGCTTGTTACATGGACATGTTAGATATAAAAACGCTGTTCGCCAAATAACCACATATCAATATGGATAAATAAGAAACCTTTCCAAATAAAGAAACCAACATCCTGCTTATTGATGTCGTCTTTATAAGAAATAGATACTAATATGCAATAAAAAAATCGTAATCCTAATAAATATAGCTAGGCCTACTAAACCAGTTATGTAATCTCCCATCCACGGTACACCAAATATTTCACCGGCCATGTTATTGCACGTCACATTTGCTACAGGAACGCCAAAACTCTCGTATCCGCGGAAGGGCAAAATCTGTGTGACGAGAAATTCCCAGGGTGCCTTCGGCTTGGCTTAGTGGGCTGATTCATAATTGGTATGCTTTTGACGTCGAGTGTCTATCGTCGCTGCTATAATTATATTACGAACTGTCCAAAAATATTAATTCTTCTGATTTCAAATCTAGATAGGAGCTTACGATCGTGCGATCAAATCGAGTTTTATTATTGGCTTTATAGCTAAACGAATGAACGGTCTATCTAATGGTCACAATTGCTCATGAAAAATAGTAATGCCAGAGACCACAGCCGAACCACTGTCCACTGCAATCCTATCCAAGAGAATCCAATTTACAATAATAAAAATAACAGACATGTGAAAGAATCAAACAGAGCTCTAGTGCGATAACAATACATTGTCATTCGCTTTTTAAAAAAAACAATATCATTGGCTTATTTATAAATTTTCGAAGCCTTGGACGTATTCCAATATGTCCCAAGTCATGACTAAATTAACACGAGCTATATTATTATGAATAGCGGCTCTTTTACCTTATCACCATGCTTTATTGCTATATTTTTTTACGAGTTAATTATATTTCCATCCTCCATCCAAGATTATGTGGTAATTACTTTTTCTTGTAATAAAAGCTTAGTACCAACGTATTTTCTCATAGATGTAGACCTTATCTTACAAATAAGTAAATCATAATTTGATTTAAATGGTTTTTACCCAATTGCTCATCCGAAGCACAGGTTAGTTTCGTCACAAAAACAAAGACACGTAAAAAAAGATATGATACCTTCTGTAGTTTGGCTACAGAAACTTCAGATTCCAATAACAAATGTACTCTAGGTATACTCGGGATTTTGGAAGGATTTTGAAAGAGTATCTGAAAATCTAAAATCAACATTGTACTCTTGTAAATTTCGTTTGCAAGTTGTAGCCTGTAATTAATTTGAAAATTGCCTAAAAAGCTTACGTGATTTTAAAAACCATATTGGCAAACAGATACTGCCTTTGATACATTTAATGAAAGAAGAAGGTCGCCTATGAGGAGGACTAACCGGCGGAGGACGGACCGACCGTGAAAGCGGCAGTAATGACTGATAATCGTCGTGGCCTAAAGTCCGCACGGGTACTTACCACTGCCCTGCTTATTTCTGCCGTGAAGCAGTAATGCGTTTCGGTTTGAAGGTTGGGGCAGCTGATGTAACTATACTTAAGACCTTAGAACTTATATCTCAAGGTGAGCGGCGCATTTACGTTATATATGTCTGTGGGCTCCAGTAACTACTTAAAACTAGATCGAGTCTGCGACTATTTATTTACTTATCAAAACAACTTGTGTATGTTACTTAAAAGTATTCAGAGCAGAGCCACTAAACAGAGTCAGCACCCACAGACACAGTCCACTGAGTTTCTCGCCGGATCTTCTCAGTGGGTCGCGTTTTCGATCCGATGGTAGATTCTGCGAAGCACTGCTTGTGCTAGGGCCAGTGTTAGCAACATTCCGGTTTGAGCCCCGTGAGCTCACCTACACGTCAAGGAGAAGCTGAAATAGCCTCTCAAGGCTATAAGCATAGGTAGGGAAAAAAAGATTCAGCAGTTTGGTGCTTTAAAATAGCCGTCCCGACACTGTTTGCCTTGGAAATATATTGAAACAACTTCTCAATCAACTGACTCTGTGGGGTAGTAGTTAGCGGCTCTGACTGTTGCGCCGAGGGCCGTGGGTTCGATTCCCACATCGGATGAATATTCGTGTGATGAACAGATTTCTTTGCTCTTTGTCTGGGTGTTTAATATTTTATGTTTATCAGTTTCTGATAACCATAACACAATGAATTCCAAATTGGTGCCGGATAATCGTGCGTGATTTGTTCCCAGTTATTTATTTATTCTCAGATTGTGCTCTCCTTGGGGAAAACAATATTTTCGTCTAAAAATACCAACTAAATTTGGCGTGTTTTCTCAGAAAAATAATCTTTTAACACAAAGCTTGTGCTGACAATTTTGACAACAATGGAAAATGATATCACGCGAATCGATCAACTCGTTCTCAAGTGATCTACGTCATTCATACATGTGCCAATTGATTTTTATACTCGTACATAGCGACTTCTGAAATTTGACATGACAAATTTGGAATTTGACATGTTAATATAACTATACTGTTTTTTGAAATTTGGTTGTAAGAGTAATTGTTGTAAACGTGCTTAGATGCACATAATTGTTCATATAATCATTACTGTTAAATGGCTGGCGTACAATAAATAAATAATAGTTTATAAAAACTAACAAAATACGCTTTTATAGAAAATCCAACTAAAAATAGAAAATAAATTTTAATAAATTTAAATTGAAAATTGTGTAAGAAAAAATGATGATGTTATTCTAAAAAAAGCGTGGGGTGCTTTTCAGGTATCATCAAAATAACCCTTCTACTCATATCTGTTCATAAAATATTTATAACCACTGATACCATGCACTCCACGCTTTTTTTTACAATAAAATATTTTTTCTTACACTATTTTTAATTCAAATTTATTGTAATTTATTTTGCATTTTTTAGTTAGATTTTCTATAAAATCGTATTTTTTTAGTTTTTTTAAACTATTATTTATTTTTCATTTATTAGTTGAACTTCAATTTCTTCAATATATTTTTTTTCATTTTTTTTTAAATATTATATTATCCTTAATAAATGTCGGTCCTTAATAAGTATACCAAATTTCGAGTTAATCCGACGTTTTGAAGGGGGTCAAAATCATGTTCAAAGATTCCGTTACATAATAACATACATACGTCTTAAGCTAATAAAAGCGTATTGAAATAGCGGAATATTGTATTCCGACTCTACTGCATACATCACTCTTTAAATTTACTGCTATATAATTTTATTGTACAGCTAATAATACTACAATTTCTTTTCATCGTAACTCAACTCTATTTTCCTGTATTTATACGTCCTCAAAATGGCCATGTCCTCATACTTCGATTTTATGTACGATAGTGTTGCCATCGATATTGCTTAAATAAACTCTATTATCATATTTTACCGTGGCATACAAAAGAGAACCAGCCGAATTATATGTATCCGCGTATTAATGAAACCAAACAAAACAGATAATATCCATTATGCGGCCGTTCGCCAGTTGATCTGGACTGTTACGCATTGCAATTGAAATGAGCACGTCACTCTGTGGTCTCTGTTTACGTCACTGTGAATGAAATGTGTGCTTTCGCTATTTTATTAGGATTGTATTTAGTGATATAATATCATTTACGTGCTGTTATGCGGAATGGGGAAAATATATTTGAAGCTATTGCATAGCTTTTATCGCGGGCTTTGAGCACTACGAACGAATCAAGAAACTCCGTAACGAAAATAAAACCTAACACCCCCACTCCGCCTACCATGTAGCTCGCGTTCAACACATTCACACGTTGCGCTTGTGTAGTGTTTGTGAATAAGCGCGCGGCGTGACGTCGGACTGTATGCGCATCATGAAAAGTCTGCCCATCTCTCGGTGGACGAGCTTACAGTCCACCTGGTGTTAAGTGGTTACTGGAGCCCATATACATCTACAACGTAAATGCGCCACCCACCTTGAGATATAAGTTCTAAAGTCCCAGTATAGTTATAAGCTGCTCCACCCTTCAAACCGAAACGCATTACTGCTTCACGGCAGAAATAGGGAGAGCGGTGATACTTACCCGTGCGGACTCACAAGAGGTCCTACCACCAGTAAATGTATATACATGACTTTGTCTCAGCTGTCTTCAATAATGTTGAATAATGTTCTTCGAAACAGGATTCATGTAGCATAAATAGGCCTAGTGTGCGGCTTTACTGCAGATTGGCGTCGGTATGCTAACTCTAAAACTACCCGATCGCTGTTACAGATGCCCTACTACCACTATAACATACCGCTATCTAGGGCTAGGCTACAGCGTATGATTAGTTCTACATTAGTTCTACAGCTGTTATAATAATGAAACACTCGCGCCAGCCCTAGACAGGACGAGTTTGACGTCAACGCATTATAGTGTACGGAACTCGATAATCCAGATACCTTAAATAGACTCACTAGGCGGACTCACAAGAGGTCCTACCAACAGTAAAACCAGGATACAAAACTCTAAATAAAGAACCTCTTTCAGAGCTACATAAATAAATAAGCCTTTTGCCGATTGGCCTACACAGCAATTCGACCACTAATTACGTTTATAGAATGTTATTAACCTGTCAATAATGCTGGTTTATCCGTTTAATCGACCACATAATTGCGTACATTTCCCACGAGACACGTGGCTGTGTGTGGAGCATTGTTTGTTTTTATTACCCGGGGGTAAATTCTCAGCAGAATAAATGCTAAGGGAAACGTACTGAACGTTAATTAAGTCTTTGGCTTTTACGACCCCGTCGCAGTGTGTAAACCCTAATTAAGGGCTTACACCGTATCGAACGTTCGAGAATTCTTGCGTGGAAATATTGTTAGGTTTAGTTTGTTTTATTTTTGATATTTGTTTTTTTTTATTGCTTAGATGGTTGGACGAGTTCACAGCCCACCTGATGTTAAGTGGTTACTGGAGCCCATGGACATCTACAACGTAAATGCGCCATCCACCTTGAGATATAAGTTCTAAGATCTCAACATAGTTACAACGGCTGCCCCACCCTTCAAACCGAAACGCATTACTGCTTCACGGCAGAAATAGGCAGAGCGGTGGTACCTACCCGCGCGGACTCACAAGAGGTCCTACCACCAGTAAAAAATAATATAAACCGTTTAATAGAATCACATATTATGTAGGTCGTCCATCAAAATGTCGCATTAAAGAATAATTCGTCAGACTACTGTTCACACACATTCAATACGTGTATGATAATTGTGAAAAACAAAAGAAAATCAAGAATGAAAATTTAAATTTTTTTTTTCTTTTTTTTTGTTCAGAAACGCAGTTTTTAAGACTATTGTTTTTAAAATATAAATAAGCGAGGAACAGAGGGATTGTTCAGAATTGTTTAAGACGTAATCCTCATTGACCTCTGAAACTGAAGTTATCTCACTGTGATCTCTTAATGGTTTTCTTATCTCCTTTTTGTTTACTTTTCCTTTGTTCCTTGAAGCAGGAACTATTGAAAGTAACGTATTAATTTGAAATTTTATTTAATTCAGCAATAGTACGAACAATAAATATTAAGAACATGTGGTTACTTACAAAGCTATAGTTCATCTAAACGGCCGGAGTTTTGTTAGCGATTGATCAAGTTGGGATCCCGCATGGTACCCTGCGTACACTTGACTCGAAGTAATCGTGCTTTCCATTGGAAAGGATAGTTTGGACTATTCGACAACAATTAAAACTTTGGCCTTATCACGTGCCAGCCAGCATTCAGCTGTGGTGTTTATTATCTACAGCACCAATGGAAAATAACGTAACACGTTGAACCCTTTTCGACCCAACGGTGGGTCCAGCGTACTATATATACCATTCGAGCCAAGCCAATTTCAGGAAATCAGTAATTTTTATCAACTTGAGTTTTTCATTCGATAATTTGCACGGAAGATTTGAATTTGGTGACTTTTACCGTCTAGTTTTTAAGAAATTTTAAAAGGATTTGATAAAAACTACAACTTTCTATTGGACTAGAAAACCACGCCGCTCAGTTCGGCTAAAGGACCACCCAGCTCACTCCTATATGCGTTTTTCCCACTGAGCTTCTCGCCGGATGTTCTTAGTGGGTCGCGTTTCCGATCCGGTGGTAGATTCTGCGAAGCACTGCTCTTGCTAGGGCCAGTGTTAGCAACACCTCCGGTTTAAGCCCCGAAAGCTCACCTACATGCTAGGGTAACGCTGAAATAGCTTCTCAAGGCTATCAGCATAGGTAGGGAGGAAACGCGTTTTGCTTAATAGCTGTGATCTGTGGCTTGTAGGAAGCGCTTACGTTATTACCCTCACGCGGCTCACGGGTAGCTCTCATGGCCTAAACGGTTCAGTAAGATAAAGCTCACCATAGCCTTTTTTTTGTCAGGAGGAAATCACCCGACTTCCGCCCTTCACTGGGGATGGAGGGCGGGGCATGTCGGAGTCAAACCGACTAAAACCTCCTGTCGCTCAACAACCATCATCCAAACCTCGCATGAGACAGAGCTCACGAAAAGGCAAAAGGGGGGAAATTGAAGAGTTTAGTCCGGAGCACATCTCTCCCATTACCCTCCCCCTCGAGACGCCTGACTAGCGGTCGTCGGCGCAACGACCACAAGCCCTCTCAGTCGGCAAGCTATCCGAAGCCCGCCTAGATGGCGCCGGTTAGAATGGTCTCTCCTACGGAATACCCCACTGGGTCAGAACCAGCGTGAGTTGAGGATAGCCGGTCTTCTATCACCCGGATGCTCATGCATAAAACGCGTGCATCCTGCCCAGCGAGCACCTGCGTGAACCGGAAAGTGAGGTGTCCTCTGTCACGATTCACCCAATTCACCGTCGAGATTGAGCCTTCCGCGCTCTACCCACACTGGGGATGGGACGTGCCACGCCCCGGGCATGAAGGTCAGCCCGCCACTGATAGTCAGCGGCGAGCGCCTCCGCCTCCAGGACCCAAGGCGGCGTCCCAGCCAGTACTCACGCCGCCTCGAAGGAGATGGTTCACCATAGCCTGAATGAAAATACTCAATTTTTCATATGGCGTCCAACGTGTTAAGCAAATGTTATAGAATAACACAATTTACATCTTGTTTTGTACTGCTATTTTGTGAACACTCATCACTTGTGGAGAATATCTACGCGCCAGGTCCATTCAATTTTCATTAAATTTCATGCTGTCGGAACACAAAACGCCATCACGAACGCTGAACAATAAACGAAACGAACTACGCCATTTGATTTCGTGCGGTTGTCGCCAAAATCGCTACAATATACCGCAGGCCCTCCCGCGGGGACCATCTGTCCGAATGCGTTTCGCTATTTCTATTATCTCGGTTAGAGCAAGCTCCGGTTTTTAAACGGATTCAGCAGAACCTTTTAAATAAAATTACACGAAATAACCCAAGAATCTAAGAGGATTTTGCTCCGGTTTTCGCGAGTTGCAGACATAATTAAAACGAAGACTAATTAATACCGACGACTGTGACCACGAAAACGGTAACGTATTCGAAACATCCGAAAGAATATAATGACAGTAAAACTGCGATAATAAATCGTTAAAATAATAGTTAATTACATCTCTTAGAGATTACATATATATACTTGGGTATAGCCAAGTCTCCTTGTTTGTAGACTATATTAGTAAGTTTATATTGTTATGTATAATATTAATCACAAACGGAGTGACGCAAGAAAAAACTATATTAATATTAAAATTTACTAATTATTTATTAATATAATAATTTATTATTATTAATTTACTAAATTAAATAGAAGTAAATTTGATGAAGAACTATTTTTCAGACTTTAATTGATTGAACACATTTCAGTAGCTTCGTTCAAAATTTTCCAAACCCAAACCAAATATTCGGCTCTTGGTAAATTTGTTATTCTCAATTCAATAACAATTTTCGAATTGATTTCTCGAAAATCCTTCGCGATAAGGAAAAGAAGGATAAGAATAAAAGACGCTTAATCGGAATCGTCCTAATTAAATTGATAATATCATGTTTGGCTTTAGAATGCCCATAAAATATTTTTGAACGTCTCCACAGTGTTAACTTTTGAAATTTCCATTTTGGAATCTATGTATTCCGGTATCAACTTTAAGTCTTAAATATGTTCGTTAGCTGAAAAATTAAAAACAATTGTTTTCGCTCTACTTTTCCGTTAAATTTATAAGGCAACAAGTCTAGATTTCCTCATCCACCAAAAAGCTAAAAAAAAGCTTGTATTTCGCTGGGATCTGAATACAAATAAGCTTCATTTTGCACGAGTGGTCATCCAAAAGTTTCCTAATGGCGTTTCCCTGTTCACAAACATTTTTTTTTTTCGATGCACCGAGATATTATTAGCCTTTACTCGTGAATAAATTGAAAATAAATGTACGTTGACTTTTTGAAATACATGCTAAACTCTGTATAGCACAAGGACAGAAACCTAAGTACAGAATTGAACTTAAATGTTACGCTGTGATTATCGCTAAATATGACACAGGTATATTTATTATGTGTTATGTCGAGCTTTGATGGAACTCTTTTAAATGCTTCGTGAATTTTCGGAATGGTCACGCACTGGAATGGTTCTGGTTGGAAGATTAAGAATCAATTGAAAATATATAAATCGAAAATGTAACACTATGGTGTTCTATAATCACTCTGTAACTATTCTGGACTATAATTATTATTATAATAAATTGATATATATTTACTGAAATATGCAGCAATAATCCTCTACTAATTATCAAAACGAAAAACTTCAACAATAAATTAAAAGTAAAACTCAAACAAATCCAACTAATCCAGTCTTATCGAACATAATCGACGACGTCGTATCACGAATCCCTTTGTCTTTTAAAAATACCATTAATTATTCACCTTGAACGATTACAATATTCGCGTGTTCGGGCGTAGTTTGTTATAATAATATATTCGTGACCCAACTGACAATCGCGCTTAGTGAACGCGCTTCCGACAAATGCTAACCGTTTTGCTTTGGGATTAACTGACACAAAACCGCAAGAGTTCCAAGAAAGTATCTTGGGCAAGTGTAAAATTTGAAATGGGCTCTCATTTTTGTTTTTGTTTGTCGTAATCTATATATTAATACGTGAAGCAAAAACTTTGTATCCCTTTTTACGAAAATTGCGCGGACGGAGGAGTATGAAATTTTCCACACTTATAGAGAACATAGAGGAGAAGTGCACAATGCGAATATTTTTTTAAATAATGCATAAAAGTTACATTAAATCAATAAAGAAAACATTACACACACTACAACCATGTATTTTACGCACACACGCATGCATACTTTTTATTGTCAAACTTTTGTTCTTGACGTCTGTTGTTAAATTGAGATTAAATATTGTTTGTCTTTGTTAATATTTTTGAAGTGAAACTTCCTTATCGGCGTTGGAAAAAAATTTACCGTCACATTTTTCGGTTACGCGTCACATTTTTCCGTTACGCGCCATCTGTTTTGTATTCATGTCTATGATAATAAAATCCTTTTGTTTAAACTTTATCTAATTTAACTTTTTGAAGTGAAACTTCCTTATCGGCGTTGGAAAAAAATTTACCGTCACATTTTTCGGTTACGCGTCACATTTTTCCGTTACGCGCCATCTGTTTTGTATTCATGTCTATGATAATAAAATCCTTTTGTTTAAACTTTATCTAATTTAACTTTTTTGTATTCATGTCTATGATAATAAAATCCTTTTGTTTAAACTTTATCTAATTTAACTTTATTTAACCAATTTCTAGAAAGTTGCATGTAGATCATTTTTCGAAAAATAAGGCCATAAATAAGTTTCACTTCTTACGTGTGTACACTAGTACACGCACACATTTTTTTGTATTCATGTCTATGATAATAAAATCCTTTTGTTTAAACTTTATCTAATTTAACTTTATTTAACCAATTTCTAGAAAGTTGCATGTAGATCATTTTTCGAAAAATAAGGCCATAAACAAGTTTCACTTCTTACGTGTGTACACTAGTACACGCACACATTTTTTTTATAGTGTAGTCTTGGCGAAATTTGTGATTATAGAAGTATAAAATACAATCACAATAGTGTACAAACTTACAATTCCAAGGAATTATCTTCGAATTTCGACTATTGTGGGACATCTAGTGTAAATGGTAATCCTGTGCCTACTGTGGTAGGCTACACTGGTGCACCGACACGCCATAAGATCAAAGTCTCAATTATATTACGCCACGACTAGTCGTCGCATTCTTCAAGTCTAATCGCAGACTGCTTCACGACAGACAGACGGGATGACACCTACAAGAACAAGCTCATATTAGCGCCCTACCACCGGTAATTACACACATATTTTTTCGGATTTGATTTTGTGTCACTATTCCTTCATTAAGTCTAATCGTACTAAGTGTAAATGGAAAAACCTTATCTCTCTCTCTTTCTCTCTCTGCGAATAAGCCGTAAGCGTCTTACATAATTATTAGGTTTTGAAGTATTCGAAAATACCATTTAATTGTATCAGCCAATTCGTTCGAATCATCTACGTCATTTAAAAACGCCTATATTTACATATTATTATATATGTACTGAATTCATTTTTTGTGACTACTTGCATACTTATTATATAATCTACAAAAGCTTCTCTGAAATAGATTCAAATGTAAAATCAAATTCTCCATTAACAAAATCAGATTAATCAACATATTCACTAACAAAACTTTATGCCGTTAATTTACCAACATCGTTCGGGTTAAGCCAATAGCAACTTTCAGTACTGAAAATTGATTGTTAATACCCCTTCTGGCTCCAACGTAGTGGATATCGAAGTTAAATTGCAATTTAACTGTACCCGACCTGATATGGCGTGCTAAATACAATCCGTCCGTTAATTCTTTTGTGCGGCTTTTGCTTTAAATGCTTCGGTTTTCAATTTTAATTAAATGTTTAAGAGAATTTTATTTCTATTTCGGAGATACTAAGATTGGTAAAACAATATAGACGTGTTTTCCCTTTCGATCCCCATAAAAAAAGTGTTATTAAAGCTACATTAATGATTTTGTCTAAGCGCTTTTGAGTCTTGGCAATTTTAAATTATGTCATGTAAATTATTTAGTTTTCAAATGTATATGAAGCTATTTATTGAGTTTATGTTCAAAATAAGATGTGGAGATTTTCGTTTTATGGGCGTCAGAAATACACAACACCACTCACGAGACGAGACAAGAACTGCATCCAGAACCAAAATATGTTTAACAATGGTAAAAGAAAAGGTTAGACCATCAACCGCTACACCAATGAGGTGCTAAATAATAATGGCAGACAAACGTTTACGAGTACTATCTATGAAGAACACAAGGAAGAAAAAAGTTAGTACTTCGAACAAGTCCTTTAAAGTCTAAGTAAATACCCACGATCGCATTGGAAAAATTAAGGACAAGACACAAAAGTGGACAAATCTTAAATTGAATAACATTTTTCGAGGGTTCGTTGTTATGTATGTATATTCCGTTGTATTTTTAATTATCTGTTGTGAATATGTTTAATGCTATAGATTATTTTATGACGTGTTTTTGTTACTGAATACATAAATGCAATTACCTTGACTTTCTTTGTTCTAGAATACCCGAAACACTGTCTGACGATATTCTGGTAATACATAAAGTTTAATAAATCAAATACAAATAAATATTTTTGAAAACATATTACAAAAGGAAAATGTTATATAATTTGATGGAACAGTAAAATGATTTCATGACTCATATTATTTACCTAAAAGCATACACGATCTCATAACAGTTGGCAGTAAATATTGTGCGTCACTTTTAGTTCATGAATATCATATAGTTTTGAAGTGAAGATAAATACTAGCAATAAAGGCAAACATTATCAAAGTCTCCGTTTTATTGCCTTTCGTATAAATAAATGAGATCTAGTTATTTTTAGTGGTAATACAGAAAATCAATTTAAACTTAGCTCTTTATTTCTATATCTATACTAATGTATAAATCTACAGTGGTTTTTATGGATGTTCTGATATAACTACTGAACCATGCATCCGATTGTCTTGAAACTTGGTATCCATGTAGAAAATACGTGTACTTAATGGATAGGCTAATATTTAATAATAATGTTAATTTTAAATGCCCCGCGAAGCGGGCGAGTGCGGCTAGTATTATTTAAAACTGCATTGTACGGTGACGCTGTCGACTCTTAACAGCATTTGAACTCTTTTTAAGTATTCTTTATTCTTATATTTGTATGGTGGTTACGGGAGCCCATAGACGACACAACGTGAATGGGTCCTCCCACCTTGAGACCCTAAGAAGTTTAAGAATTAATTGTGTGAAAAGAAAAATGACTGACTGTTCTACCCTTCGAACCGGTATGCATTACTTCTTCACAGAATAGAAATGGGCAGGGATCTATCTGTTTTTTTTCCTACATGTGCTGATAGCCTTGAGATGCTAGCCAAGCTACTGACAGTAATTAAACTTGGAAATTATGCGAGATTGATTTTTATTACACGTTGTAATATTCCTTCAGTTGAAAATTATTCGTACAAAAGTTTTAAGTGTTTCATTATGAAAATTTAAATATATAGTTTTTTTTTTTTAAACCGGGAACATATCACGCACGATCATGTGGCCCAAAATTAGGATTCCTTGAGGCATAGGTACCAGAGACTGACATATATACTTATATATGTACGTTTAAATAAATACATAATAAATAAAAAAAATCTAGAAAAGAGCAAAGAAACCTATTGTACACATTTTTGTCCGGTGTGGAAATCGAACCCACGACCCTTGGAGCAACAGTCGGGGTCGCTAACTACTGCACCACTGAGTCGGTCAAAATTGTTACCAGCCCACTGAATTTGAGCACCAACATAGTAACTCTATCCGAGTACACCAGGCGTCTTAACCTTTAGGCTACAACGGTCACATAAAATAGTCATTTTTCCATCCAACGTTCAACTTTAATCGCTTTGAGGTAAGAGCCGACGTCTTCATTGTCGTGTCTAAAGTATGAGTTAGCAATATATACATGCCATCTATTCAACGACACTCAAAAAAATCTACGGAAATCCGATTGCTCATGTATTTTCTGTCTTAAGCGAATGAGAATAAGAGATCTTTTTAATTTTGATTGCTTAGATGGGTGGACGAGCTCACAGCCCACCTGGTGTTAAGTGGTTACTGGAGCCCATAGACATCTACATCGTAAATGTGCCACCCAAGATACAAGTTCAAAGGTCTCGAATATAGTTACAAAGGCTGCCCCACCCTTCAAACCGAAACGCATTACTGCTTCACGGCAGAAATAGGCAGCGTGGTGGTACCTACCCGCCCGGACTCACAAGGGTTTCTACCACCAGTAAAATCTCGGATCTCACTAATATATTATTATACTCATTCTATATAATCCAATAATTAAAACCGAAACTATTGTTTATGTGACAAGGCCGATCTATCAAATATAAAAGTCATATGACCACACACTTTACACCGTAATACGATCTACAGAAAAGCAATATTCACAAACGTAATTACAACATCTCCATAAATAATTTGTGCAAACAAGACAGGAGGTCTTACAACACAATAGATGACCCTTTATGTGTCCTCTTACCTGTCTCAGAGTAGGGACATTGGAATGTCTCAGAATTAATAAGCCCTTTAGCCGTGGAAGGATCTCGGAATATTTGCCTCCGAAATTCCTGTGAAGGTTGATCATAAGCTTGTGTCGGTTTGGTGACTTTACAAGTGAAAGTAGCTCCAGACCGCAACAGAAAGTCGAAACCTTGAAGTTGCTTTGTCTACGCGTAGTTATGATAACTAATCTGTTATAACTCTTTTGTGTTGGATTTACTTCACTGGTGACTTTAGATTTCTTGCTTTAGAAGAACTTGGAACATAAATTATTTTTTAATTTAAGCCTTTTTTAGAAGTCGTCGTGGCCTAAAGGATAAGATGTCCAGTGCAGTCGTATGTAGCGATGCATCGGTGTTCGAATCCCGCTGGCGGGTACCAATTTTTCTAATGAAATACGTATTTAATAAATGTTTACGATTGACTTCCACGGTGAAGGAATAGCATCGTGCAGTAAAAATCAAACCCGCAAAATTATAATTTTCGTAATTACTGGTGGTAGGACCTCTTGTGAGTGTGCGCGGGTAAGTACCACCATCTCGCCTATTTCTGCCGTGAAGCAGTGATGCGTTTCGGTTTGAAGGGTGAGGCAGCCGTTGTAACTATACTTGAGACCTTAGAACTAATATTTCATTTGGTGGGTGGTGTATTTAAGTTGTAGTTGTCTATGGGCTCCAGTAACCACTTAACACCAGGTGGACTGTGAGCTCGTCCACTCACCTTAGTAATAAAAAATTTAAAAAAAAATGTCCCTAGAACACTCGTATATCACATGCGGGACAATAAGTCAATAAGACTGCTTTCTGTCACATAAAAACAAGATCGCGGTTGAAATCTGGGATCATTCTCAGCTTGTACTATATCCGTACCTCATCTATTAGTATCATAGATGTCTAGTTTTTTGTGTCTATATTTCCTCATATCATATTAATATAAGTAATTATATTACTATAGATCAGATTGTATTTATTCACTTGACAGCGGAAGCTTCGAGAATTTAAATTAAAAAGTATCTAATTAAAAATGATTAGGAAAGTTTTTAATTTTTTGAAATCGAGGCATCTGCGCTCAGAGCGAAAAATTCCGACGCACCAATTACCGGAGTTACAAAAAAAACTTTTTTAATAGAACTGAACGAATTTATCGAAGGACTCCCTGGGATACGGCACTTCGAAGTTACCTCTCTAAAACTTGGAATGGAATCGATTCTATTTTTTGAATCATTTGAGTGAAAATATTTGGAGCGAATTTTTTATAGGCAAAAAAAAAGATTGAAGCCTTGAAAAATGGATTCTTGGAAAGTATTGTCAATCCACAATATTACTTGGTGTGCCTTGATGTTTTTTTTAACTGTGCGAACATAATATGATACTTCTACATTCTAGTTCAAACCTGTTTCCCATAATTATCATCGCAATGTGTATGCTATAAAATTTTGTCAATTTTTCTTATTTTTTAAATACTCCATAATTTCTTGGAATTCGTGTCAATTCTGAACTTGTTATCGTATAACTCATTAATGACTAATGAAATAACAAATGGCTTCCTATAACAAGTGGAAAGCTTTATGGAGGATTTGAGCCCTTGAATACTCAGATCACTCGATACAAGTTACAAGTTCACTGGCGATTTATGCTTTTCGTCACGATAACGTCAGCGTCCGTTGCTTTGAAAAAATACGAGTTAATATTTTCAAGCTTTCCTTTACCCAGTTTCGCTTAAAATTTTTCATAAAGCTTCTTTTATATTAACATTGGGAATGTAGATTGGAAGCTTCTGAATGAGCTTAGGATAGTGAAAGTAATTGAAACTCAAGAAAAGCTATTGCTAAATTTTGATATTGATCAACAAGCCAGCTAATAAATAACATAAATCTTATACCTTTAAACGAGCAATTCTTGTATATTAATATATACTTATATAATATGAATCTCGGAAACGGTTCCAACGATTTTCATAAAATTTAGTATACAGGGGATTTCGGGAGCGATAAATCGATCTAGCTACGATTTATTTTCAGAAAATGTTGTCTTATTCGTGTTTTCAATAATCAACTTTATCGATAATCAACTTTACGACTCTTCCTGACATTTATTGGCGAATAATAATATTATTTTTACTGCTTTAAAGAAACAACAAGATAGCGTTACAAAAAAAAAGCCGAGCAAAGCTCGGTCATCATCTAGTAGCATTTAAATATGAAACTTTATTATGGAAAAGTAAGCATCCCAAGGTATAAATGCCTTGAAATATTAATTTCTCCGGCGATTAATTTTACGTTTTTATCGTGAACTCATTAATGAATCTTAAGAATTCAGTTATTTGGTCGGTTTTAGAGGCTTAACAAATTAATCGGATTAATTTGAACTGGTAAAGCCTATTTTTAATTAATTAACGTAACGGCCTAATTAAGCTTTACAGAGTGTTAAGTTTCCTTATTTTAATTTTGATTAATTTATTACCCTGTTTATTTGTTTTAGTACAGTTATAGTACAATAATTAAAGACGTTGTTTTTAATGTTTATGTAATTAAAATCTTTTTATATAATAAAAAATATTTGTAGCATTAATTAAATGTATTTTAAATGTGCTACTATGTTAAGTTAATGACAATTTTTTTCTTACAAATTTGGATGTGTTGGCTTTGTAACAAAGTTATTGTTCCCTTTAAGATTTGTTGCACATTATTGAAAATAAAAACGACGACAATTTTGTGTCAAATCTTAAATTCTTAAAATAAGCTTAAGCTTTAAATATATTTTCTTGTAAATATATAAGTCATATAACATATCTTGATTTTTAGTCGGATACTCATGTTTTCATAATTTTTTTGTGGATATTTTTTTAATAATCTATTTCATAATACAATGCATTATGTGATTTTTTTTAACATAATTCATCAAATAATTGTAATATAAATATAATTATTAAAATTTCTAAGACCGAAATCGCAAGACAAATGATAAAAAATATATTATATACACAAATCCAATAATTAATTTTTTTTTATCACTGCTGCTATTAAGGACTATCCTTTGCAACTTACGTAATTAATATATAGGAATTCTTTAAGGAAATGAAAAGCATAGAGAAAATTAAACCAGCCCACAATCTCCCAGTACTTTTTTTTCTTTCAGTAACTCTAGGTGCAGTCAGCGATAAAATGAGAGCATTGTTTAATGTACAATCGTCCCCACAATGCGGTATAGCAATTAGTGATCACGTAACTAGCCATTAACTGATCCCATGTAACTGCTCGTGAACCATAAATGCTTTAAAAACATTTTTTTTTCTTTTATTGCTTAGATGGGTGGACGAATTCACAGCCCACCTGGTGTTAAGTAGTTACTGGAGCCCATAGACATCTACAAGACATCAAAAGTTTTTATCCACCAACATTTTGGGTTGATCACTGAAGAGAATTGACAAGAAACTCAGGACTTTACAAATGTATCTTAAGTTTGTATGTAAATGGCAAAAGAAAAGTTACAAGACATTTTAAATCTGTATATTACGTAACGTAAATATAGTATATAAGCATGATTATAACTAGAGGAAATATCATTTCTTCATTACTAAGCCATGATAATAATTAAAAAAAAGATGTGTGGTGTCGTGGGACACCGGATAGGAACGAAGTTCCTTACTATAAAAATATTAATTTTAAGTTCTATTCGAGGTATAAAGAAAATAATTATTCGGGTATACTTTTTATTATTTTTTTATTGATAAAAATAAAAATAAACTACTTTACAAAGCTATCAACTTTATTTTATTCACAATGAGTTATAAAAAAGATATAATAATAATAATATACAAAGAAACTGCTATTTATGTAAAAAGATGTGGTGTCGTGGGACACCAGGTAGGAACGAAGTTCCTTCGGCTAATGTAGAATCGACACAATTTGCAAAAAATCGTGCTCAATTTTATGTAGGTTTTCTTGATTTTTCTCTAAAATTTTGCTGATTAGTTTTTATTTAAGTATAGGAAAGTATTTAGGAAATTCAGTATTTTAGGAAATAATAAATTACGTAAAATAGAAAGAGAATGGATGAGAGAACGAAAAGAAAGAAGGAGAAAGAGAAAGGTATTACACACTACTCGCTTGTGTATGCGACTGTCGCGCCTGCGCACGTCTCATTTAACGGTTTTATTCCACGCACTTTTTTCCACGGATTTTTTCTTACGGTTTTACTATCACATTTTTTTCAGTTCAGTCGCGTAACAAAAATCATATCCCCTCCAAGCCTGCCGTAAGGAACTTCGATCCAATAATAATAATAACCGTAATCACTTAGACTATATACAATATACACTGTATAGCCATCATACCGGTCTTAAGAACCGCAACCGAGTACCTCATGTCTTGAGGTAGGCATTCACATTTTGATATCTTTTCACCTTAGTAACCCCTGTTCATCAAGTAAGCTATGAGATCGTTGCCCCTATAAACAAGAATATTATTATAATTGTATCGTTAAGGTAATTTGTTTATTCTCATTTCGACATTTAAAAATTAAATATTTTTTCTCACCAATTTTTCATTTTTGTTCATTTCACAAATCCCACAGAACGACATCGTGATAATAATAAGCCCGCATTAATAAATACTAGAAAATTACAATTGTAGGTTGAAAGCTCGCGTGGAAATATTTTCGAATGCGAACAGTCGTAAGCTTTATGAAACCTACGTGACTCGTATCATTAAGCTCCCATATCAACTCCAACTCATTAATTATTATTTTTTTAGTGTGACTTGTGGCTTAGACAATAATTTGAAATTACAATAATTTACGATCAAGAAAACAAAATTCAACATTCAACAGATTTTAGACTACTACCAAAATGCACATTCCAAAAAAAACTCCCCACAATTCATGGATAATTAACAGTCTGGCGATAAAAACGTAGTTACGAAAAGGACAACGCTCTACAAATAGACAGAGAAGAAAAATCTTAGCCGAACATTTATCATTGCGGGTAACAATGCTTTTTGCGGGATTTCCTTGAAGAATCCGAGTGATTAATGAAGGTGGCAATAATGTGGGACCATCCGATAAATAACAAAATAACCCACGATGCCTAATGACTTAGATTAATAAGAAACATTAGGCAACGTTTGGTGATATAAGAGAAAAATCTTTTCCTACAAAACCCTGAAAATAGGTAATTGTATGAATAAATTTGTTACCGTTGTTCGTGAAAATCGACAATACCAAATTCTCTTTCCAGCTCAAAATTATGAGGTATCTATGATCGCTTATATTCAAGTATCAATTTATTAAGAGATATACATGGTATTAATAATTATCAATAGATATACATGGAGAGAAGAAATATATTCTAAAATAGAATATCTTTGAAATTCGTTCTTGTTTATTTAACTTACGACAACAATGGAGTGTTTTTTGTTTATGTTTTAAAATGAGATTCAATGATCACGAAATTACCGGGGTTTCGTTCAAGCGCAGTTGGAAAGTTTGTTAATGTTTGAAATTGCTGGCAATCAAGCTAATGGCCAAGTTATTTGAAAGGTTGTCGTTTAATTCCCGTAAAGAGAAAACTGACAGCTAATTTCTTTGAAAATCAATTAGGTTCTTTTCTTTAGCATTGTATCAGACTGTTTCTGATATATTTTTTCCGTTGAAGATTTTAATAATTTATTTCGCTAATAACCAATGGAGTAAAACTAGCTCACTGAACGCAAGTCAATTTAAAATTATTTGGTGATTTTTCTTCGTCTGATTCGACTGTAACAAAAAGAGTTTCAAAACCTTGATCCACTTATTTAGCAAAGCAATGAACGCGAAAGCATAGTGTGGTAATAAGCATCATATCGTAAAGGTTAATGGAACAACACCGAAACTTATGAACTTTGAAAAGAAAAGGGATTGTCTCATACACGTGCTGCGGTAATAAATCATCAGACATGCCCCTGATTGATTACCTTCTCTCTCTATGCAGAGAATTAGTGGCTTTTTTTCTTTTCTTAATATTACACAGATTTCTTTTATGAACGATTCATGTTTCTGTTGATTATCTACTAATCACTCTGTTGTAGTCTATTGATGATTGAAATTTTGAAGCTATAAAGTAATAATCGTGGCATGGTATAACGCAAAATCTGATTCGATTGATGTTTAATCACGTTATTGACTAGGCGACTTTAAATACGGTGGATGCAAATATGGGCTCACATTAATAACGTGGCAATGCAACCTTTTTACTGAAATAATCTTTAATACATAAAATCGAAGACTCAAATTTTGAATTGCATATAAGAATCCTTCAACTCGGCATTAACTGTAACATTTACCTTAACTTATAGCGAGCCTATTACGTTGTACAGCAAATAATTATGCTAAATATGTGTTTTGTGGTAAATACACGTGTATATAAAAAAAGACACCTGCGTCCTTTACCCTCAAAATAGATCCAAGGAACATCTTATGATTTAGGCTACCATCGTCTCGAATAGTACTGCACCTTTGTTTTACCTAAATGAGTAAATCAGATTAGTATTTATAGAAGTATCATATCGACGCTTGAAAGGCAAACGTGACTAAGCGACAATGCGTGAACTTTACAGTAGACTAATTTAAAGTTGAAATAACTGAAAACAAAATTTATTTTAACGAATCTAGCTATAGTAGAATCTAGCTAGTAACTGTAGGATTGAAATGATTTTAATAGACCTGGAAATATTATTTTTTTGCGCATCGAATATGGTTATTGTCTATCATTTATGTACAAAGCAGTTATTGTCGCTTAGTCATTTTTGCCTTTCAAGCGTCGATATATATATTCACAGAAGTGAGACAAGTGAAGACACTTAAATAGAAATCTACAATCCGAACCTCAGATAATGTCGGGTCACCAGAAAAAGTGAATCAAGAGGGTCAGAAATTGGTATTCGAAACATGAAAAAATGTGAACCTATGGATGTGAAAGCTTCGATGGAGGAATGAAATGAAATAAATGCCCATACGAACTGGAGAAGAACAACATGGAACAGACAGTATTGGAAAAGATTAGATGAGGTTTTTGAACAGAGGCACACAAAGAAATGGGACATCTAGTATTTTTTTTTATTGCTTAGGTTGGTGGACGAGCTCACAGCCCACCTGGTGTTAAGTGGTTACTGGAGCTCATAGACATCTACAATGTAAATGATCCACCCACCTTGAGATTTAAGTTCTAAGGTCTCAAGTATAGTTACAACGGCTGCCCCACCCTTCAAACCGAAACGCTTCACGGTAAAAATAGACAGGGTGGTGGTACCTACTCGTACTATCTCACAAGAGGTCCTACCACCAATTAAAAGATTTATGTGCATGAATGATATGTGAATGTAAAGAAAATGTATTAATGATGATAATGAGATGCATATATCCAACATTGGACGACGTCGGGTCCTCACGTCTACTTCCGAAGCGGCGGTTCGGGTCTCGAGACAACCCCCTCTACCCGGATGTAGGCTCCCTGCCTGACGAGGCAGGGGTGATGTACTTGCTGGGATGAATTATGTGCTATATTTGAAGATCCTTTAGCATCTTTCATCCTTCTACTTACTTCTTCCTTCCCTCTTCCTTCCTCCATCACCCACAGACGGCCGCCCCTTTCGTTTTTTATTCATTTATTTACAATTTACCTATCCTAACTTACAGCTACCTTAGGGCTATCATACAATCTAAGTGATGGCAGCGCGCCGCCCCAGCCTTCTAAGGAATAATGGGGCAGCACGCGCCACCACACGTGAATCTAAGCCTGCTTAATTAATCTAACTTAACCTAGCTACGTAGGAGGGATCCGGCAGTGGACAATAATGTTCAGTGTTTTATTTATTTTCCATGCTAGATTTCAATGTTCAATTCTGTTAATTGATAAATCTCTGCGAAACACATGAAGGGTAAATTGTTTTTGACACTATCCAGCAAAATATATAAACCAATTTTCAAATAAAAACATCTAATCTAATATATAAAATCCTCGTGTCACAGTGTTCGTTCCCATACTCCTCCGAAACCGCTTGACCGATTCTCATGAAATTTTTTATGCATATTTAGTAAGCCTGAGAATCGGCTACTATCTATTTTTCTAACCTTTAAGTGATAAGGGGTGTTCACACTAAAAAATTTTTTTTACTTTTTGATAATTTTTTTTTTTTAATGTTTGTTGCTTTGTTATTTTTAAACAACATTCCCTCATCGTTCACAGCGCTCCAGGCCTTTTTCACTCATATTCCACATCCTTATACACTTCCAATAAGTTAGTAATTTTTTTTTTACACTAGAAATTCTCTAGAAATCTTATATATGGCAAGACAACGTTTGCCGGGTCAGCTAGTATTTTTATAGATTTTAATTTAACGAAACTAGCACTCATTCGATTACAAAATTATCTTTATAGATGCACAAATTTGCTAGGGATACTCATTACAAATTATATCTACGAGTATTAACAGTTGATTTACTATCAGTTGATTTTGAAATAGATCATTGTAACTGGTGTGTAGAGCGTGGACTGTATTTTGTGCTGGTCGCTTCAATTATTTGAAATATTCAGAGAGAAGGTTATTTTTATTTTATTTTAATTAGTTACAACACGTGCACGTACGACCTGAATTGTTGATTGATTTACAATGACCGTGTTGTCAAAATTATTAATTCTATTTCAGAATTCAAAAAATTGTTATACAAACTTTATGTTTAGAATTGCTCTAAACAACTGGCGGTGAGCTAGCGCAGATTTTTTATTTATAAGTAGCTTTACCTAAATAATAATTATTTTTAATTATCTCTTTTTTTTTTTTTATTGCTTTGATGGATGGACGAGCTCACAGCCCACCTGGTGTTAAGTGGTTACTGGAGCCCATAGACATCTACAACGTAAATGCGCCACCCACCTCGTAAATGCGCCACCCACCTGATCTTAATCTTTTTAATAAGTCGTATCTGAATACATAGAATCTATAGAATAAACTGATTAAATATCTATACATATTATTATGTTTGTCAATAGATCATTTTAATCAATTTTCATTACTTACATGATTTGATAGTAAAGTCGAAAACAAACATCAAAAGCTGGTAATAATTTTACGTTTTCACCGTTCCGATGCAATGTTGATTTTACGAGGGCAGCCATTTCAGTCAACCGAGTACTGGGGCACTGACTCATGCATTTTTCACTCTGATGCGCGCTGACTAAAAGACCCTGGAATTTTCTGGAATTTTAAAAACAAATTTTTATTTTGCGGTTTAGTTATGTTGAATTTAAACTTTATGTGGTTGGCACAAGAGCTAAGGATTCGATTTGTTTATTTTTTAACTTTGTGCTTGAACACGATTTGTGGCCAACGGAGTATTCCAGCAGGTAGTAATGACGAATATAAACGGACCCGAGTTCAGTTCGGGTCCTTATCTTTTGCGACCTAAATATTGTTTCAGCGACTTGATTTACAGAGCTCAAGAGATTTTGGTTGTTGTTTGGTTGTAACAAATTCAGTCGCTCATTTCGGCTTACGGGCGCTCTGTCAGTCGAGATCTTGATTCAGAACATTGTTGCCATTCACTTTTCTGTTGTTAAAGCATCGTGTTTTGGTTTTGTTGAGAATTTTTTGAGATGCTCATAAAAAATTTTACTACGGAAAATTATCGTTGCCATTTTATTAACTTTTTCTAGATAAATTGAATTAAAATTAACTACACAACGGACACTTTGAGAAGGCGCCACGACATGAGAACCCTCTTGTCGTGGCTGCTGGAAACGACATACCCGACCCTGTAGATCGAATGGTAAACCGTCGACGTCGCCCAAAGCACGTTATTACGGACCCTCCTGATCCATTAACGGTGCTTTTAGGCACCACAAGCACTGGCCACCGGGTCGCGTTTCCGATCCGGTGGTAGATGCTGCGAAGCACTGCTCTTGCTAGGGTCAGTGTTAGCAACCCTCCGGTTTGAACCCTGTGAGCTCACCTACAAACGTTAGGGTGAAGCTGAAATAGCCTCTCAAGGCAATCAGCATAGGTAGGAAAAAAAACACAACGGAGGGGAAAATATAACCTTAATTCAATAAATAGTGCAGTAAAGTAGGTTATATAGTATATATGTATAGGTATTAGAAATAAGTCGCTGACTTCGAAGCTTAAATAGAGCACCAAATCATCTACAAATTATTAAATTATAAAAATATTCTATATGTTCACTGAACTTCTCCTAGAAGGCTAGAATGATTTTGAAGATTTTTGGTGTGGGTTGTGTGAGCTCTTGGGCAGTTCCGATGTTCAGATAGCTAGATGTTGCTTCAATAAATTCAATTTGAAGTCGTAGTGGCCTAAAGGATAAGACGTCCGTGGCATTCGTATCTAGCGATGCACCGGTGTTCGAATCCCGCTGGCGGGTACCAATTTTTCTAATGAAATACGTACTTAACAAATGTTCACGATTGACTTCCACGGTGAAGGAATAGCATCGTGTAATAAAAATCAAACCCGCAAAATTATAATTTGCGTAATTACTGGTAGTAGGACCCCTTGAATCCGCACGGGTAGGCACCACCATAATACGTTTCGGTTGGAAGGGGCGGGCAGCCGTTGTAACACTTAACACTGGGTGGGCCGTGAGCTCGTCCACCCATCTAAGCAATAAAGAAAAACAGGACCATTTTATTTTAAATCGAGACCTGGACAGGCCAGACCCAATGGTTTGCATTGCGTTCAGTTTCCAGGGTAAGAACCTGTCTGCCTAGTTTCAATATTAAATACTATCCTGACTAAACCAATAAATAGATTTGAATGTTTTATTTTTGTTTGTTAGCGGCCTTCAAACATAACATATATAACGTAGTCCTCGCCCTATTTAACAAAACAAAAATCTACACGTAGCTGAAATACCCTCTCGAAATTCGATTTCAAGAAATCAAATTAGCGTATTGAATAAAAACGATTGCCGGCAGCAATTGAAATACGAATCCATTTTATTACATTATTTTTTTCATCAACAGAAAGAAATCCATCGAGTCGTTTCTTTTATCCGAAATTGAAATACATAATATAAATGCGGGATAGTTTTAATTCATATAGTAACCAGTCTTTTTACTGGTGGTAGGACCTCTTGTGAGTGCGCACGGATAGGTACCACCGCCCCGCCTATTTCTGCCGTGAAGCAGTAATGCGTTTCGGTTTGAAGGGTGGGGCAGCCGTTGTAACTATACTGAGACCTTAGAACTTATATCTCAAGGTGGGTGGCGCATTTATGTTGTAGATGTCTATGGGCTCCAGTAACCACTTAATATCAGGTGGGCTGTGAGCTCGTCCAGCCATCTAAGCAATAAATAAAAAAAGTCTTTCTGCGTACTAGTGGTTACGCTAGTATGAATTGAGGCCGTCAGCGCAAAAGTGGTCTACCCCACAATTAATATTCGTGCTTATAGTCTAGTCAACAAGTTCAAAAACGTGTTAAATAGACATAAAGCTCCTAAAAATATGTACGATAGCTCATTGGATACGGAATGATGTCTACAAAAATGTTTTTTAAGGGCTTATCACCACATAAAAAATTGCGATTGTTATAAACAAAATAAGATTTAAAAAAAAAGGAATTTGGTTTTTCCTTAATAATTTCTAAAATAATGATATTTAAGAAATTTTGAAAAAAGATCCTGAAAGAGGAGGACATTTCCAATAAAAAAGTCCCAACTCCCGGAATTCTATCTCTATTATTTATACATTTTTTTTAACGCTGAAAATAGCGCTCCGCGAGGTCGTTACGGCATAGGCGCGCCGTCTAAAAAGCCGGTATATCACCTAAAATAATTTTTTTATAGTATTAAATAACAATTTAAAAATTTGAATAAATTATGGTGTAATCTAAACACTTGAACGAAAAAAACATCGGTGAAATTTTTATTTTATATCGATTTAAAAAAAATTTACACCATTGTTAATTAACTAACTTTTTTCCAATCTCTGTTTTTATAAATTACGGTATAAAAGTTTCAATAATTCATCTATAAATTTTTCCCTTCGTGGAGCTCTTATCATTTAAGTTCTTAATAAAGTAATGCAAAAAAAATTTTTTTATCTTTATTATTTTGATAATTATAATTTTTTTTAATTAACAAAAAATTAAATTTCTAAAAAATGTTATGAAAAATAGATTTTTTTCCGTAATATCTTAATATTGCTGTTTTTGCATCTACCATAGGTATTAATTAACATTTAAAAAAAAAAAATTACACTATTTGTTAAGAATTTTTTTTATAAACAAATAGACAATTTTGGGATTTAAAAAAAAAAAAAAATTACTGTCTTATTGTATAGGTGAAATAATGATTTTTAAAAAAAAATATTCTTAAATAAATGTTTTAATTGTTTAAAATCGTTTTTTTCATATTTCAATTGTTTAAATAATTAGTTAAGAAATTATTTTTTTCTTAAAAATCATCATTGTCTCTTTTCAGCGGATTAACAAAGAAATACATTTTTTTATAAATAATTTCATTGTTTATTAACTTAACAATTTGTTATAAAAAATTAATATTAATCGTTATATTTTTTTTTCGAAAACTACAAAAAATTACAAAAACAACCATACATAACAAAATATAGAAAAAAAAAATGTATTTTTTACAGCATTTTTAGATATTATATGATAATGAAATTATAGCCGTTACATAATTTGTCAAGTTATAAATTGTTATAACTTTTAAACTATAAGAGATACGGTAAAGGACACTCAGTTCATTTTTATAAAGGATTTATTTATCTTTAAAATAAATTCAAAATCGATCCTGTAACTATTGTTTATCAGTTGTTATAAGCATTATCAGATGAATTATTGAAACTTTTGTACCGTAATTTATAAAAACAGAGATTGGAAAAAAGTTAGTTAATTAACAATGGTGTAAATTTTTTTTAAATCGATATAAAATAAAAAATTCACCGAGGTTTTTTTCGTTCAAGTGTTTAGATTACACCATAATTTATTCAAATTTTTAAATTGTTATTTAATACTATAAAAAAATTATTTTAGGTGATATACCGGCTTTTTAGACGGCGCGCCTATGCCGTAACGACCTCGCGGAGCGCTATTTTCAGCGTTAAAAAAAATGTATAAATAATAGAGATAGAATTCCGGGAGTTGGGACTTTTTTATTGGAAATGTCCTCCTCTTTCAGGATCTTTTTTCAAAATTTCTTAAATATCATTATTTTAGAAATTATTAAGGAAAAACCAAATTCTTTTTTTTTAAATCTTATTTTGTTTATAACAATCGCAATTTTTATGTGTTAATAAGCCCTTAAAAAACATTTTTGTAGACATCATTCCGCATCCAATGAGCTATCGTACATATTTTTAGGAGCTTTATGTCTATTTAACACGTTTTTGAACTTGTTGACTAGACTATTATGTATTGTAATTTATTTAAAACATAATAAATTTTGACGCAAAATCGGCCTATCCCTAGTTTCATCCATAGATAACAGATGACTTTGTAAACAGCATTTTAGCGCGAATTTTTTAACTTACGAACTATTGTAAAAGTAACTTCGAACCTCATTATCGTCATACTATGGTAAGCTTAGGCCACTTTTGCGCTGATGGCCTCAATTGTACCTCTACACCTATATATTAATAGGTGAAGGAAAACTTTGTATCCCTTTTTACGAAAATTGCGCGGACGGAGGAGTATGAAATTTCTCACACTTATAGAGAATAGAGAGGAGTGCACAATGCGAATTTTTTTTTTTAATAATGCATAAAAGATACTTTAAATCAATAAAGAAAACAGTACACACACTACCATTTATTGACACAACACATACATAAAAATATACTCTTTGTTTACTGTCAATTGGGAAACTTTTCTTATTGCTTAAAGTCTGTGATCGAAATGAAAATAGATTAATATGGTTTGTCTTTAATATTATTTTATCAATAGTGCAGTTTTGGTGAATACTGTGATTATATTTTCGAAATATAATAGTGTTTGACAATAGAACCATAATAATGTTTAAACTTATAATTTCAATTAATTATAGTCGAATTTCGACTACCAGGGCAGCACTAGTTATAGTAAATATGTGTTACTTTATTACGCTTTAACAAGCCAAATATAATTAAATCTACTTTCACGTTTTTCGTTTCGGGCTAGGTAAATATTTTCATTTTACATTTAGGTAGGTGTTAAGTAGGCGAGTTAATCTAGACAGATTGTTGCTGTTATCTATATATTAATACGTGAAGCAAAAGCTTTGTATCCCTTTTTACGAATTGCGCGGACGGAGGAGTATGAAATTTTCCACACTTATAGAGAATATAGAAAAGAAGTGCACAATGCTAATAATTTTTTAAAATAATGCATAAAAGATACATTAAATCAATAAAGAAAACATTACACACACTACATACCATGTATTTGACGCACACGCGCATGCATACTATTTATTGTCAAGCTTTTGTTCTTGACGTCTGTTGTCAAATTGAGAATAGATTAAATATTGTTTGTCTTTGTTAATATTTTTTATAGTGTAGCCTTGGCGAAATCTGTGATTATAGAAGTATAAAATACAATCATAATAGTGTACAAACTTACAATTCCAATTAATTATAGTCGAATTTCGACTACTGCGGGACCTCTAGTAAAGATTAAAAGGTGCGTGGTGTCGTGGGACACCGGATAGGAACGAAGTCCCTTATTATAAAAATATTAATTTTAAGTTCTATTCGAGGTATAAAGAAAATAACTATTCGGGTATACATTTTTTATTATGATTGTTTTATTGATTAAAAAAAACTACTTTGCAAAGCTATCAAGTTTATTTTATTCACAATGATTTATAAAAGATATTGTTATAATAATATTATAACAAAATTATGTTATATTTATTGTATATATTTTTTGTATGTTATTACAAAGTTAACTCGTACACTGTGTGCATTACTAATAAAAATCTTACGTTACGGACGTTTTTTCTCGGTTAGGGTACCCGTCGGCATCGTCCAATAAGGAACTTCGTTCCAAAATCAAGTTTGTGTCAATTCATAAGCCGTTTCACTAGCCCATCCTGAATATAAAGCCCCACATATATGTTCAATCCGAATCCAGCCCCCTTGTGGTAGCCCAGGGCCCAGGAAACCAGCATGAAAGGCCTGTCGAACACGTGCCGCGACTGCGCGGCGCCATGATGTATTTTCTTAATAGATTATTAGCTTATCACTCATCAAGAACCCATGACCTCGTCGTATCGCGCCTTAGGATAGGAGGTTTCAGGGTGATGATGTGGTAGGGAAACTAGGGGGTGATGAAATACGGCGTGGCAGTGTGGCCGACCAGCTAACCTATTTTGCCAATCGAGAAGTGTCAAGTGGCAAGTCACGCATGCCCGTGTCAATCCACAGATTGGTTTCAAACAATATACATATCAAGCTAATAAAATATATTACTGGTGGCAGGACCTCCCGTGAGTCCGCACGGGTAGGTGCCACCACCCTGCCTATTTCTGCCGTGAAGCAGTAATGCGCTTCGGTTTGAAGATCGGGGCAGTCGTTGTGACTATACTGAGACCTTAAAACTCATATTTCTAGGTGGGCGGCGGCATTTGCGTTGTAAATGTCTATGGGCTCCAGTAACCACTTAACAACAGGTGGATCTAAGCAATAAAAAAAAACATTGTTGGCGGCGATTACAGATGACCGTGTCGCCCAACAAAATGTTAATTATAATGGCGCACCGTACCATTCGGGACTCTTTTAAAATCTTTTTTGAAGAATACCATAAGACAGTATGTGGATCTGCTGAAGGGCATTCTGGAAATTGATGCTTAGAGAAGATAATGCACAATGCCCTTCATGAAGCAAAGGATCGCAGCAGATGGAGGGAAATCGTACGGGAGAAACTGATGCAGCGGGGGAGTCTCGACCCTCAGTAATGAGGAAAACGACGCGAGGAGGATGTGCTAGCGGAACGATGAAAGCATTCACTCGCTAGTTTTAAAAGCTACTGCAAATTGGTATTACATGTCCGATTTGAGTGGCATTTTGAGGAAGTCTCTACAATCTCAGTACTCAGAGAAGGAATCTCTCTTTATTCTGTCCTCTCTACCTTAATTAAAATTATGTGATTAAAAAGAATTAAACAGAGATTCTCAGTAAATCATTATCACTGTAGTGTTTCAACGGTAAACAGCAACTTGGCTCTGCCCTTTGCATTGCTGATGTCCATGAACAACGGTACCCACTCACCATCAGGTGGGCAGTATGCCCGTCTTGTAGACAAGGGTCATAAAAATAGATAATAGTTCTGGTGTGCATGGTATCAATAGTTATAAATATTTTATGAACAGATATGAGTAGAAGAGTTATTTTGATAATAACCTGAAAAGCACCCCACGCTTTTTTTACAATAAAATATTTTTTTCTTACACTATTTTTAATTCAAATTTATTAAAACTTATTCTCTAATTTTCTGAATCAGTCGGTAACTTATCCGAAAAATAGATGATGGGCGTGCCTGGTAGCTTCCCTTCTTGGTCTTGACGCGGACACTCCGGGTCTCAGGAAAACAAAAAATCGCTAATCTTGATTATCCTAGTAAGGGTAACGGATCAAATTTTTTTAAATATATTGAATTGTCATCGGTCCTTAATAAGTATGTGGAATTTCCAGTTTGAAGGGGATCAAAATCATGTTCAAAGATTCCGTTACAATACTTACATACGTATGAAGCTAATAAAAGCGTATTAAAAAAGTAAAAAACGATCTGATCTATAAACTATTATTTTAATATCCATACTACTCGTAAAAGAAAATCCTCAAAACCTCTTGTGTAGTATACGAAACTCGAAGGATACTAACGAGAAAAGTTTTCTTATAAAATGCCCGCATTGAATATTAACATGTTCTTTATTGCCCATAAAAGAGGTTCGGTCGTCACGGGCATAATGATCGAGTTTCCGAACTGTTTCCGCGCGACTAATTGGGGCTACGTGTGTATTATCGGAACATGTTTCAACCAAGTCTGGTATGAATATGTGTGCTAGTGTTGGGATGTATAAGCTATAAGTGATAGCTTTAGAAAAAAATTAACTTAATTTTAGGTAGGCCTCAGACCCGGCCTAGAGCTTCAAGCCGCTTTCAGACTAAGCTATAATATGATAGCATATAGTATATAGCTCATAGCACAACAATATCGCACACCATACACTTTATGGACACATTCACACTGTACTGTACTATACTTATATATAAGTATTATTGCCTATGGCTGCTATACTATATGGCACTATAGTATAGCGTAGTATGAAAGCAGCTTCACTCACTTATCATATTATGACATCACCATATCACATCATATTTTCTTGCATAGACAATACGTAAAAAGTTCAAATGCGCTGCATTCCTTCGAAAGTATTTAAAGGGAAATGTACCGTAGGTATTGTTACGCCGGTAAGACTAACGCCATCTATCGCCGAATAATCAAACGAATATCGAAGGATTTATTAGCATCTAGAACGCCGAGTAGTACAACGCCATCTATTGTCAGATAACGGAAACACATAACTCGAAATGTGTGTAATAATTTCGATAATTCTAGGGATGTGGTATCGGCTATAAAAGCGTTGTGGGGATGGCACGCAGTCAATTAGTAATCGGAACTACTCGAAGCGAAACAGCGAACGGATCACCTGAAGCGAAGCGGAAGAACTGAATTGAGAATTTTAAAATGTTTGTGAAGTGTTTTAAGTGTTCTAAGTGCTAATACAGTGCTAACTTGTAATTCAATAGAATTTTTATTTATCCCGAACTCCAGCGCGTAACAGTATTTGAGTCGTCTATTATCAAAGGTGGCAATCTGTGCATTTGGACAAAAAAATGTTATTGATATGTCAATACAGATTGATTTGAATATAATCGTCTCCTTCAAAGAATACGGTTCAAAACCTGCATTAAATAAAGGTTAATACTTAACCTGTTATTTATCTAAGATGTCGTTCAGAAGAGTTTTGTGACTGCCAATGGAATACAAAGTCAATAATTCGGTTTTCTGATTTACCAATAATTGTCCAAAAGTCACATTGTCGGCTTTGATAAATACTCGACTCATTTACCTTCAAAGTCACATGTCGAAATTGGCTTTCAACCGAGAGGCTCTTTCATAATGAAACATTCATTCATGTGACACGTCTAATGCGGACCTAAAATATTTCGTAGCAAACAAATCGAGACCCGATACGAAGCACATGAATTAATTTGCTTTAGTTTCGTTCCAAAAGTTTAAATAGGACACACAAATATATCCTGTATTCATGCAAATATATTGAATTATATTTTATTTCTTTTATGAATATACCCAAATCTAATAATTTCATGGTACGCCGTGTCATGAACTATAATTTAATATATATTATAAAGAATAACCTCTTTAGTTTTAAAAATATTTTTCTTAGATCAGTTCACTTAGAGCTGACTTAACCTAATAGGTGTATGGCTCTAGGAAAATAATTCAATCTTGCATAATACAATAATATTGTTCAAAATATTAATTTATATAAAGATACTAGCTGACCCGGCAGACTTCATAGTGCCTCAATCGATAAATAAAAGAATAAAATACACTTAAAACAAACAAAAGGAATCCGTCCGACGGGGGACACATCAAAGGAAAAAAAATGTTATTTTTATTTGATTCCGAGCATTTTCAAATGAATCTACCTTTCAAACCTTCTCTGGACTTTTACAAATAATTCAAGACCAAAATTACCCAAATCAGTCCAGCCGTTCTTTAGTTTTAGCGAGACTAATGAACAGCAATTCATTTTTATATATGTATATAGATTTTATATACATAGATTAAGTGTTTTAAATATATTTTTTGTATCTATATTACAGAAAACACAGTTAAGTCTTTCATTGTATGGAGTATCTGATATCATTATATTATCATAACTTCCGTTCAAATTATACGAATCACTTCATAAATAATTGATTTTTAAAGAGATTTTTTTTCGAGGCCATTTGTATGGTTCGCACACGTACTTAAGTCACTGATCATACACATAGACACACGCATTCGAATGATCATTTCATACCCAAAAGTTTTTTTCCCACATAGATAGGGATTTGTGTAGGCAGCCATTGTCAGGAGAAAATACTTATGCTGTATTGTAGAGCAAAATATTTGACATAGAAATAAACTTAGATCAAAGTGGGTATAATCTCTCAAAGGGATTCAAAACGAACAATAGATTTACGAAAATAACATAACTCAAGAAAGAAATAATAGATTATTTACAGATTACCCCAACGGCAACAATGGACATTATTTAGAAACCCAAATATTTCACTAAAGACGAAACATAACAATTAACATTTTTTAAGATACAACACGTCACTGTGTAATAATATGTATTTTCTTTTATTACTAACTATTACGTTAGGAACACTAAAAGTCTGGTCTCATATCAGAAAATTGCGTCAAAAAAAATCGCCCCAATTTATACTCAGTTTTATTGACTTTATTAATCAGCATGTAATAATATTTTATTTTCTTAAAGAGTATTATAATGTTCTAATTAAAACATTTCAAGTCATTTATGCGCCATTAACAAAATAAAATAAAATTCGATAGTAAAATTGTGTAGGAAGTATGCAAGCGTGACGACTCATTATATATTTTTATAGCATGAAATAATTTGTTTTATAAACGACTTCAATATTTAAAACCTATTTGCCAGTAGAATTTGCAAACACCTGAATCGTTTAAAGATATTTAAAAAAATCTTTAATAATGTAAGCCCCAAAGAGTTAATCCCTGAAGTCACGGATCATTCGGCGTCACTAAGCAGGCGGAAAACTGTATTTGCGTATTCTACAGGGCTTTCTATGGGGGTTTGTACGAGGAACTGAAATGGATGGACAATGAACAAATGGATAAAAATGATACAATATTCTTTATTCTATATCCGAATAATAACCTTACTTTCATATTGAGCATACAAGGGTGCTTCCAGAAATATCTTCTGTCTATAACGTATTGTGTCTCTTCAAAGGACATTCAAGGAGAGTTTGCTCCGGACAGCGGTCCGTTTTGGCTCAGGTAATCCACGTGCCGCGGATGGCCCACAAATTCATTTGATTTGCAAGAGATTCTATTTAATAACTGCATCCACGCACGAATTAAAAGCTTTTTCTTTAAAAAAAAAAAAAGATGTGCGGTGTCCTGGGCCCCGGATAGGAACGAAGTTCCTTATTATAAAAATAATAATTTTAAGTTCTTTTCGAGGTATAAAGAAAATAAAACTAAAGGTTTCGCAACAACCCACGGTCATTTGCTAACGTGCGAACTTATTGTGGTACACTTTATTCACGGCTGTTTGCATAAGAGTTAGTGTATTACGCAAACGAACGCTCTGAGATTGTGGTCAATGAATGATAAAAAAAAATGTTATTTTTTGTACGTTATTACAAAGTTAAGGCGTACAGTGTGTGCATTACTAATTTGTACGCTATTACAAATTTACGTCGTACTCTGTGTGCATTACTAATAAAAATCTTACGCTACGGACGTTTTTTCCCGGTTAGGGTACCCCTCCGCATCGTCCTATAAAGAACTTCGTTCCAAAAAACACCCACAAAAATATAACGACAAATAAAATTAATACGTTTGACTGCCATGTCGGTCACCGGTGCCCTACGTGGCCCACTAGTAATTATATCGATTTCTCTCTTCGATCTTCCTTTGGCGCATTTACGTTGTAGATGTCTATGGGCTCCAGTAACCACTTAACACCAGGCGGGCTGTGAGTTCGTCTACCCATCTAAGCAATAATAAAAAAAAAGAATTCGACATAGGCAAATAGGCTTCAGTGCGCCGCGTAGGGTACCTGTGACGTACATGGCAGTCAACGTGTTAATAATAATGGACGCAACACAGCAATACGCATCAGCGGTGCCCACATCCGCGTCCGACACGGATTATCTAATTAAACATGAAAATTAACGCGAATAGACAAAACGTCGCCATAAATTCCGTTCATTAATCATTTCACTAAAACATGACAAATGAAATTAGTTACAGCAATGTGACAACGCTATTAAAATGGCGTAGACGAATCCAACCAAAATGGATGATTAAAGTTTCCAACTACATATTCTGTTTTGGCGTAAAGTGTGGCGTATTAAAAGTTGTGTAAAGTGTATTAAAAGCTATTTTTGGAGTTTACTCCTTTAGAATCGATTTACATATATAGGCCCGGGGTATGAAAATTATGGGGACCAAAATCGTACTAGCATGTCACACGAAATGCGTTATGCGCCTGATTGGCTCCTGATTGCGTGATGCGTGCGCGCGCCAATCAGGAGCCAACGCGCGGCCGCGTTATCGCAGGTGACGCCGGGCTGCTGCGCCGGCAGTCCGCCACAAAGCCTCGTACTGATCGCGCGTTTCTCTCATTATTGTATTTTCATATATTTGTTAGTCGTTTGTTTTGTGTCTCGTTAATTTGTTAATAATCTGTAGTGTATCGTGTTGTCGTAATATAGAACTATTTCTCGTATTGTTTCGTTTAATTTTTTATATCCAGTAAACTCCAGTCGTGCGTCGGAGCGGACACACACACTTTTTTTTTATTGTGTTTTTGTCGATAAATGTATGAAAAACATCAATGTATCCAACCGGCACGATTCCTGTGACAAAAACTTTCTTTAAAATGCGAAGACCAACTAATTATCTGAAGTTTCTAGTCAATCAGATGGACTATATGTAAATGCGTAGATTAAATACATTAGAAACATACGAATGAATGAATAAATCGATTTTAAATAAGATGGCAATATAATGTGACAGAGAATCCTAGTGACGGGAAAAGTGAATGGAAAACAATCGAAGGGTCGGAGCCGGAAATAACGAGGTTCTCAAGTGTCTGAGCGTCTAGACACAAGACTGGGTGATGCACTTAACTATGCTACTGACTGATAGAAGTCGCTACAAATCCCAATATAAGGGCTCAGGCCAGTGCATCACGATGCACGGCAATCAGCGATGAGAAAGAGGAGGGAACAGTATTTTTGCGAATAAATCGATCTTCGTAATTCAGCCACCAGACGACCTTGAAAAATTTACTGTGGTGGGCAAGGTAGACGGGAAAAGACCCACCGGCCGGCAACCAAACCGTTGGTCAGATCAGATAACTGCGCTCACTGGACTCTCTGTTGCGACCGCCCGGAGAGAAGCCGAAAACCGAAAGAAATGGAAGGTGATGGTACAAAGAGCCTCGAAGGGCTTTCAGGGACACGACTTTCAGCAATGAAGTATGCCACTAAGAAGAAGAAGAATTATCGCTTTACTGTATGAATTTCACATTGTTTGATGTTGCCCTAGAACCCTGTCTCTTCCAGTGGTTGTCAAAGGCTTCATTGGACGATGTGCAGCAGCAGTCCAAATTTAAAAAGCAATTTTAATTGTATCTAAGAATCACGAAAACCGAAGAAAAAGTTCCAAAACATACATTCCAACTTTATTCTAAAACAACTCTAAACTTAATGTTTTGAATTACTCAATTTATTTACTGAATTAATAATCAGTTTGAAAATTTATTTAAGTCGATTGTTTTATGTTTTGTCAATAGATTGAAAGTTGGAAAACTCTATTATATTTATATAAGAGAAAACTATTCTATTTGGACATCTGTTATAGTCTAATCTTTATCTTAAAGTGTTTAGTTTAATGCTATTGCTTATACATACAGTACGATCGAGCGATTTGATTTTCATTATACAATCACTACAAATAATTAATTCATTCGTTAAATTGTTTTCTGTCCGTGCTTCCGTTTTTTTTTTGAAGAGAAACTTCTTTAGAATCGTTGTGATTTCAAACTCGATGAAACGAAAAAATAAGTCCATAGAGACACAAATACATAAATGTATAGGATTCAGCCGGCGAGAGAATGAGATAGAACACATTAGACATTCTCAGTCTCCTCTTTATGCGACTCTTCGTAGCATCCCTACTATCGTCTACTAAACATTGCCCACAGGCATGCCCCTGTGGGATAGTCAGTATATTATTATTTATACACACACTTTTTTATTTTTTATACGGGCCTACAGATTTTGAAAACGTTTGACATAAGTACACCGGGCGTCTTATCTTTTTGCCAATGTTGACTTTGAGTTGCTCATGAATATTCATTCAATTAATTTAACAACAAATTAAATTTATATTTCTCGATTACGCATTTATCTTTTCAGATAATGAAGACATTTTATTCCAAATTCAATGGGAGAGAATCATATTTTCCTGCATGGTGAATAATTCCGTGAAATATTAACAAGAGTTACGTCATGAAGTCCAACGGACGGTGAAAGGAAAAACAGTCCCTCGCTGTTGAACATAAAGATCGGTTTTGCGTGTTACTAATACGACACGTATAACGTTTTCGCTACGATCGAATCAGATATCATTGAAAATTATAAGAGAATAAATTGTACCGTGAACGAGCGAAGTGCCCGAAATATGTTTAACCTTGTGAATTTATCAGGAGAATTTCAACGTTCATAATTTATAACATTCGTGCGAACGTTAAAATATTAAAAAAATAAAAACGCCAGCACAAAGCCTCATAATCCATTTATGCGTAATTTTGTTTCTTTTTGTTTTGAGTTCGTGTAATCTGAACGCAGTTTAGAAAAGTCTCAGTCGTCTAATGTGTCGATATAATGAAGAGCAGTGAAATTATTACTACGAAATCAGATATTAATTAAACGATGTAAACTGAATTAGCGGCTTAACAAAACACATTTCATTATTTGTCATTCAATAATATTTTCCTCAAAATATGTTAATGCGTATTGCTTGAATATTTGTCGTATTAGACAAACATTAAAAACAATAATGGAAGGCGCATATAAACTTGATAATGTAGGCAGAACAAAAATACATGACCGAAACACAGAATATTTAGGGTATCCTGTAAGTGTATTCGCTGCGATGTGTTTACACAGTAAGAGAACTGTCATTCCTGATATACAAATGAACCGATGGTGACTCGCTTTTCTTCTATGATGGATTTTTAAATGCCAACGACAAAAAATGCTTAGTAGGTGGGGTAATTTACGTGAAGGCTGACAAGGTTTTTTTGGGGAGCAAACCGTGTCAAAGTATTAGGAAATAACGCTTGAATTTCAGTTTAGGATGCCGGAATTTCTACAGTCATTTCATTTAACAGCCGTCTGGTGTAGTGGTAAGTGACATAGTCACTACACAAGGGGGTCGCGGGTTCGAATCCCGCCAAGGGAAGATATTTGTATGATAAATATAAAATGTCTTTTCCAGGGCTATGGATGTATATTAAACATATGTACGTGTATAATAAAAATCTTACATTTATTTCTGTTATCTGGTACATGTAACACAAGTTCTTTACGAACTTAGCACGGGATCAGTTAACGTGGCGTGATTGTTAATAAATGTTTATTTATTTATTTAGTAAATATTTATTTGTTTATTTATTTGCTTCAAATCAAAAATCAATCAGCAGAGTCGACTCTGTAATTCAAAGGGATTGGTTGAAGTCGCTTAAAAGACAGTGTTCTCTTATCAAGCGAGTACGCCGGTGCTCAAATCCGACATTCAGATACCAATCTTTCTAATGAAACTCGTGTTTAACATATTTTTACGGATTCACACGCTAACGGATAGAACTTACGTGCACTTGCTTGATAAAAGTCGCGTACCACAATCTTGTATATTTCTAACGCAAAACATTTATAGGTCACAACGAAATGCAATTCACACTTGAAGCTCACACGTCTCAAGGGTGTTGGTGAAATTTTGATTGTGAAAAATTTGGGCTTCCGTAATGATTTACCTTTTGTTCGCCTCATTAGCTTCGTTCTGTATAAAAAAAAGTAACTTAATTACGATTGAAGCTTTACTTTGAGATTTTAAAATTAGAAGAGTCAAAATTTTAATGATTCATATAACCGCACATTAGTGAGTTTTCACTGTACACTCTACTTTCTGAAATCATAGCATAGCTTTGTTTCCATTCAATATTGAAACCAAAGCCATCAACCATTAGACTCCATAATAAATATAGCCGGCTTTTCATAATAAAAATATCCAGGTCAAACTCAAGATTACAAAGCTGATATCCCGACGTTGCTACCGAGAGAAATCCCTCGGAAACTTTTCATCTCCCTCGTAAAGAAGTATTCCTATAAAGACTGCACAAATTTGAGTTATGACTCTTGACTTTGAAAAACTTGAATGATACCAAAGAGAGATGAATTAAATGGCCTTCTTTGTCATTGTTCGTCCTCTGATTTATTTGAACTTGTTTTTTGTAGGAAGCTGTAACAGATACACTTGGAGATGCTGAATGAGCTTGTGTATTGTTTTGAATTGGGTGTCTTTGTTTTATACGACATCTTTATTTACATGTTCGTTACGCAGTTCTGTAGGAATTAAGAGTTGATTTAAATTAAGTAAATTCAAAAGTCATCACAATTCTTCCTTGTTGGGTTGAAATAATCTATACTTAATATTATAAAGCTGAAGAGTTTGTTTGTTTGAACGCACTAATCTCAGGAACTACGGTCCGATTTCTCCAAGATCCCATCATCAGATCTTGATGTAAACAGGACCATTCGGGAAGTTTACCATTTCGAACAAAAAAAAAAAAAGAATTATCAGAATCGGTTCAAGCATTCTCGAGAAATCGGTGAACATACATAGATAAAAAATGATGGTCGAATTTATACTTCCTCTTTTGAAGTCGGTTAAAAAGCGTGATTTTGATACCTTAAAGAACTCCTTAACATTCTATTATTCAACAATATTTTCATTTTCTACGTAAATGAAGAGGCGGGTTAAATTTTGCGTTATGCCAAAGTAACTATTCCACGCGGACGAAGTCGCGGGCAAAAGCTAGTCGTTAAATATAATAATAGAATTAAGACATCGACTTGTCTATCGAAATATCTATTACCTGTAGCTATAATAATAACGCGTTTAGGGTGCTGGTGGTGCTGCCCCGCTTTTGTAGCGCATCAGGGATGTTTGCAGAGGCGCACATAGATTGTTTTTACGCTACCATGCGTAAGAGGTGTGCATCTCTGGTAAGCAGAGTGAGGGCCAGCTCCAACAGTATCCTGAGCATGATCGCAAGCAGGCTGGACTGTGTATACATGGGTCGCTGTGGTGTCATCTCCCATGGGATGTTACGACAGTAATTCATTGTGATGTAAATATAACTACTAACATAGGTCTAAGTCTTATTAACAATTTATATGAGTCATGGCTACTTGCAATAAAAACATTATTATTATTATAAAAGAATCAGAAACATATTTAAATGTACATAAATATGGATTCCTTTATCCCGTGAATCGAGCTGTAGCGTTTTCAATATTCAAAGTGAGTAGCGATAATGAATTCCGAAGTCCAAAGGTTAATTACGATTCAGTTTATTGATTTTCAATAGCTCTGGAATTGGTTGTATCAGAACTTGACTATGTAGTGAATGGTAAATGTATTTATTATAAATTTATTTCGTGAAGCTGTATTAATTTTGTTTTCGGATGTGTATTTTTTTTTCCTTGAGACCTTTGAACTTATATACTTGTGAGTCCGCGCGGGTAGGTACCACCACCCCGCCTATTTCTGCCGTGAAGCAGTGATGCGTTTCGGTTTGAAGGGTGGGGCAGCCGTTATAAATAAATAAAGAAATATTTACTAACAATCACGCCACGTTAACTGGTCCCGTTCTAAGTTCGTAAAGAACTTGTGTTACAGGTACCAGATAACGGAAATAAATGTAAGATTTTTATTATACACATACATATATGTAATATACATCCATAACCCTGGAAAAGACATTTATATTTATCATACAAATATCTTCCCTTGGCGGGATTCGAACCCGCGACCCCCTTGTGTAGTGACAATGTCACTTACCACTACACCAGATAGCCGTTGTAACTATACTGAGACCTTAGAACTTATATCTCAAGATGGGTGGCGCATTTACGTTGTAGATGTCTATGGGCTCCAGTAACCACATAACACCAGGTGGGCTGTGAGCTCGTCCACCGTCTAAGCAATAAAAAAAAAACTTCCAAATCGTTAAATCGAACTTTTCCTTCTGTAGTATACAGATATAAATAATACTGTTTGATGTTGTAGAAACTACTACAAAAGCAATATTGAGATAAGGAAAATATTTATAAAGGAGCACAATGAATACATATTTTAATAAAACGTATTGATTTGAATCGATTTAATTTTTAATTTATTAGGACTATTTTATGTTGTAATATTTTAAGCACTGTTCAACAAATAGTCTCAAATTGCGTTTTAGCGAGTATTATAAAAGAGTCCTCAATTAAGATTAATGTTTCTTGGGATTTATAAACCAGCTGATATTATAAACCGGATAACAAGATGTTACGCAGAAAAAATTAGCGTAAATAAATGCGTTATATTTTTTACTATACAACTCTATTTTTTATATATTTTCTTATACAAATTGTCTGATAGAATTATCACTTAACACTTAAACATCATTGAACACAAGTGTATTTATTGTATTCAATCGTCACGTACTGTGATATTAATAAAATATGTACTTTATAAATTTCTTATTTACTGTATTCAAGCACATATCGAGTTAGTGCACCAAATTTTTATATGAATGCCAATTATTTCATACATTAGGTAATGTGTATTAAGCGGTGCTTGGAAAATATTAATTTAGACGTAGAAAAATATTAAATTGATCATCTGTTGCTATGGCGATTTAATTATCAGTATCAAATTGAATAAGCTTTATATTAAAATTATTCACTAACAAACTAATTAATACAGCCGCGTCATGGCCATCAAAACAAATACTCTTGAGTTAGTTACCTTATTGGAATTCACGAACCTTGTTTTGCTTTTTACAATTCATTTCAATAGCTTAGATACCATAACAATTATAGAGTATCTATAGCATTTCAAATTCAATTAAAAATAAGACTACCAGATTCATAGTTTAATATTTTTAGGTATAATAGGCTTTTTAGGCTTAATAGGTCAGGCAGTACAATGATTTTATCTAAATTTTAATCTCATGGTGACCTTGATATCTTGAACCTAGACTGAGGGGATTTGTCAAATGTGTGAAGGATATCCTATTTAACAATGGCTAGTTATCAATATTTGTAATTTCAATTGTGTTTTCAATAGCCAAAGCTATGTACATAAATATAGATTTGCTGAGTGCACATACTATTTAGATTGCAATCTAGATTAGATCTAGGTACTACTTGTACGATTTAGCTAATATGCACTGTAATGATTGTAATTTGTTTTGTACATCAATAAATTAAAATAAAATGTGTGGTGTTGTGGGACACCGGATAGGAACGAAGCTCCTTATTATAAAAATATTCATTTTAAGTTCTATTCGAGGTATAAAGAAAATAAAACTGGAGGTTTCGCAACAACCCATGGTCATTCGGTAACGTGCGAACTTATTGTGGTACACTTCATTCACGGTTGTTTGCATAAGAGTTAGTGAATTGCGCAAACGAACGCTCTGAAATCGTGGTCAATGAACGATAAAAAAAGATGTTATTTTTTGTAACGTTATTACAAAGTTAAGTCGTACACTGTGTGCATTACTAATTTGTACGTTATTAAAAAGTTAAGCCGTACACTGTGTGCATTACTAATAAAAATCTTACGTTACGGACGTTTTTTCTCGGTTACCCCTCCGCATCGTCCCATAAGGAACTTCGTTCCAAAAAAAAAACCTTTTTATATGTTTATACAATACCAAATCCACCCTTAACATGTTTATAAGTGGCCCGTACTTCACTTTTGTTAATGCCAAATTTAATATCTAATTTCCCAAAGGAAAACCGATAAACACGATTGCCACTCGAAAGAGTATAATGAAACGAAATTGAAAAAAATATTCTTTTAGATAAAGACGTCGTCATAAAAATGATTTTCTTATATAAGAACTTTATACGATTGGAATAGCTCGCGTTACGAAAAACCTTTGAAGTGTAGTAACCGTCAGATCTTCTGTACCAATAACGTGTACCCAACAAAGCCGTTACGTTCGTTTACAAACGATATTGTTACTCTAACGTATGAAACGAAATGCAAATAAAAGAATCTTCGGGTTATTGTTTCGGAATGTTTTTCGTTTTAATGATATTGTTTTGTTTTTTTCTTCTTTAAGGGAAAGAAGCATTGTAAGTACGAATAGATCTGATAGAAAACTTGAATGCTTAAGAGTGTTTCGAGAAAGTTTCATAAAAAATTACACAAAAAAAAATGACTTTAGGTTTTTTATTGCTCTTGTAGGACAAGCATACCATCTGACGGTGAAGGTTTATTGTATCATTCGCAAAGCTGGTTCGAAGAAAGATGTGTAATTGCGCTCAGGAAATACTGAGGAGGTTAGGGATCTACACTCAGTCAAGCTGCTGCAACAATAACGGAGCTATTGGAGCTAATAAGAGCTATACCTCCACATCCTTAGAAGGTGAACTATTGATCCAAAAGTTCAATCCCCATCTATAAAAAGTTTACAACTTTATCGTTTTAAATCGTACCGTTAAAACGCAACCATAATATGTGTAATATTTTAGGGCCCCATAAAAACATTCCAACATAATCAATTGAATAATAATTATTTGTGTAATTAGACAAACAATTATATTTTCGGTCTTATTATTCACGAGGTGAAGAAATAATATTAAATTAATTTAAAAAAAAAAAGAGCAGAAATAAGAATTTATCTTCCGTACAAATCCAAAATGATATACAAAACTATTTCAAATTTATGTATTCGTTCTATTCAATTTGGGCAATTTTTTTATTTATTTTTCTTATTTTGAAATCTTTTAATTTTTTGAAATCAATAATAATTTATAATATCATTATTTACAATTGAAGATTATTTACAAAGAATTTCTTTTTAAGTCGATACATCATACCCGCCTGTTTGCAAATTTATATGACAAATTAATTTGATTAACAAATCAAGTTCATAATTAACAAATTTACTTTTTAAAAAAACTAAACAACAATCAGTGTACAATTTTCAATCAAGGAGCCGTCGTTTGCGAAAAAAAGCTTCAAACCGACAAACAAGGGATATTTCTGCATAATATATTACGGAAATTTTAATTAACACTCAATTTCCAGGGCCCAGGCACTAAAAGGACGCAAAGTGGTCTTGCAGTAGCTTAGGCCATATAATCCGGACCCAGCGCCCTTAATACGAAGGGACAGCCCATTGTATGAAGTGCTACGTACATTTACCCTTAAACTTAAGATGACATACGGGGTTTAGCGTTAATTATAACCATGATCAAGTTTTGTTAATGGTTCGAACGCCTTAATAAGGTTTAGGGAATATTATTAGTGATGGTGTACTATTGCGGTGAGCCCGTGTGCACAATGAGAAAAAGAAAATAAAGAATAGAACTAAATTAATCTTGTTGTATATTACTGTCACAAAGAAATCATAAAAATGCCTTTTATTTAGATTTTTATTATCTATCTGCCAATGGCCTCGAAAAGCTGTTTTAGGATCACTTTGACGGGTGGACGTGCTCACGGGGCTCAGACTGAGTGACTTTGAACACTGAGCTATTTATTTATTTATTACACTTCATGTAAAATTTACATTGGCGGACTTAATGCCTAAAGCATTCTCTACCAGTCCACTAAAGGTAGTGCAGAGTGGTAGGTGCAATGAAATTTATATTAAATTACAAATATATACACAAAAAAATATACATATACATATAATAGTTTATACAGTATTAAAAGGATTTAATTTTATTCTATTAAATTTTCCCACGCTGCAATTTTCCAAGAACCCTAGCTAATTCTTTTCAGACTAGAAATTCTTTACAAAAATAATGATTTACTAACATACTTTCGCTTTTGATTCGTACCTAATAACCGTGTCTGAAATTCGTAGATGGATTCAACAATAGCGTGAACGAAGCTACATTGTTAATGTAATTTAAGGTGGACTGCTTTTTTTATTTGTCACAACGAAATATTGTTAATAATAGGTTTATTTAATTAAAGCTACTGTTACTGCTTATAGATTGAGAAACATTAGACTAAGCCGCAGAAGTAACTTTAATTAGACCCGCGAAAGCCGATACAAATATCAATAAGTAAATAATTGTTCGAAGATATACTTCAAACTGGATTAAAAAGGGCTATTTTATTTATATATTATTATGAACTTTCTTAGTCGGGATAAGCTCGGATCATCTGCTATTAACTCACCGTGAATCATATGTATATTGTCAATTCCAATGGACAAAACTGTCTCGCCCTTAAATTTAATATATTGCGTGATAGTTTCGCGGCAGAAATAGACAGTATAGTTGTAGCTACCCGTGCGGGTTTCTAATACGCCGTACTGATAATTACTAAGCAAGTTTATTAAATTTTGCAAGTAGCATTTTGTTTTTTTACCATCGAACTGTCTGGTCAACGGCGGTAACCATTTACTTATAAGAAAAATATCTGATCGTCCACAATCCATTCAATATATTTCTCTGAATCGTTGGTTATCGAAAACGACAGAGGACGATTACCAGTGAAACGTAAGAAATGTGATAGTAAAAATATTCTACTTCAAATTCCTGGATAATCGAAAAATACCTAACATGAACCCTTTCGTAATTTATCGCTCCGCTCTTTGTCAAGCTGCGGAGATGTAAAAATAAAATCCGCCATAAATTTTGCAAGTCACCTTTAAATCGTTTGTCAACTGATGACCGACAAATTTGTATTTACTAAGTACATGACCCTTAACTCGCTTGTGATAGAGTCTAGAATGTAATTGTTCGGTGCTAAAACTTTCGTTCGGCAATAAAGCCTGTGTCACTGTGGCCTGAAAATGCGACATTGAATGCATGCGACGAAATATAGTGGTATGAATAATTTGTGGGACGATTCCTGCCACGTCACCGATCCGGTGGTGTGACAGCTCAATAAACAATTGTACTCATTAGAGTGCAGGCGAAATTAGACCATAACACACTATTTTACAATTGCTAATGAAATAAGCTACTTTGCTATATTCATTAAGGATCTATTTTCATTAAATCATCAAACTCGTTACGTCATTATTTTTGCGTTTAAGCTGACGTTTAAAGGTTAGTGTAAATAGATTGCTAAGTGGTTCGTTTATAGTACCTACGTCTTCCTTTGCACAGGGTATCATCACTACATAGTATAAAACAAAGTCGCTTTCTCTGTCCCTATATCCCTATGCATGCTTAAATCTTTAAAACTACGCAACGGATTATGATGCGTTTTTTGAAGTGAAACTTCTTTAGGCGCATGGGGGTAAAATTTTTGCAGAACGTCACGCAGGTATGCAACGGAAGTGACATCAAACTACTATTGAAATTAAGTACTTGTCAAATGTCAGTAGTAGTAGTTGTTGTATTTTTCCAACTGGAAAGGCAAATGTATCATACCATACAGCCTAATATTTTATAATTTTTTTGTGAAAAATGTTAATAGGAATTGAAATGAAATGAAAAGAATTTGGAACATTAATCAAATAGCATGAAATTAAATTAGTCAATTCAATTGGCAAAATATTAGTCATTTACAATTTAGAAATCTAAACATTACATCCATTAAATAATGGAGAAATCAATAATAAATTACAGTTTACGAAGCGAAGCGAAGGCGGGTCGCTAGTTTAAGTATAAATAGTTCATATGTATAATAAAGCCTAATACAGATCTAGAAAACGTTTGGTGACTGGACCAGGGCTGCACTCGTGAATCCAATCAAACAAACAAGCTGAAGTCGATTCATATCCAAATATCGGAACGTCTTGTAGATCCACAAACGCGCAAGGAGTCACTCGTCGCACCCAATTTGCTTATGTAAATACGCAGTTTCCGGTCTGACCTGAATAATTCATTGGACGACGTGAGCGTTTGACTCCCGGTTTTGAAAATCAACTGAAACGTAACGTCTTCACAAACACGAAAGGATTCGTAAATTATAAAAGTTTGAGTGAAAATTACCATTGACTTAAGGCGCCTTCGATGGAGATATTGGATTGTTTGTTGTTTGCTTTCCTTTCAACTTCAAAATTCGTATCTGACCAGTTAAATTAACTTGGTTGATTCGGTGAAGCGATTGTTTTATTATAAGACACATAAGAAAATTACTAAACAAAACAAACGATCGTGTAATTAAATGCGCCCCATTAAACATAATGACATACATATTTATACTCTTAAATCCATTATTATTACAATTGTCGTACAAAAATCGTCAATTAGTCAATATTCGAATTGTAGTTAAAAATCTTCCCCTCGTTCGTCCCTTCCCACATTCCCAAAAAAAATAATAATATTAAATCATTTATTTTAATTAAAATACATTTCTAAAGTAAATGGATTTTATCAATAATATAATTATATTAATTAGAGGTCCCAGAGTAGTCGAAATTCGACTATACTAATTAATTGGAATTGTAAGTTTGACAATAAATAGTATTCATGCGTGTGTGCGTCAAATACCTTCATGGTATGCACTGTGTGTAATGTTTTATTTATTGATTTAATGTATCTTTTATGCATTATTTTAAAAAAATATTAGCATTGTGCACTTCTTCTCTATATTCTTTATAAGTGTGGAAAATTTCATACTCCTCCGTCCGCGCAATTTTCGTAAAAAGGGATACAAAGATTTTGCTTCACGTATTTATATATAATTATATTAATAATAATAATAATGAAAATTGATTATGGCCTTTGTGAAACTTACAAAATGCTTAAAAATACCAGAGAAACAAATGGAATGAAAAGCCAAAGGGAATTGTTGTCCGAAAGAGAAATTTTAAATGACGATATTTTTCAGCTACCCCCGTTTCCCTGCGGTGTTGTGTCGGATGTTTAGCATTGAGGACTCACGTAGACACTCGCTTCTTACCGCTAGCATGCAGTAGTAAACAATAACTGTAAATAAAATTCGATAGTTTATGTACATGCATACGTGTATATATATGGAGTGTATAAGGATGTTAAAAGTATACTTACACTGTTGTATCGTACTATCGTATCTACCAAGGTGATCACCTTTCACGAAGGGAAGGCGTTTTTTTCGAGTGTCCAATCTGCCATTGGAAATAGAACATAGAGATGATTTCTATGTTTTCTGAGCAAATCAGTTGGAGATGCTTATGTTCAGCAGTGGACAGTAGACAGGCTGAGATGATGATGATGATGATGATGATAAATACACTAGTATCCTATATATATCTCTCTCTTTCCAGCTATTTAACCCACATGGTGGTGGGGTCAGCTTTCCTTACTCCTCCTCCAATTCGTTCTGTCTTCGACATCCTCGTCAACAACATTGCATTCTCGTTTGTCCTTTAGCATCCTTCCCCCTTATCTTGGGTCTACCTCTAGTTCTCCAACCGGGGAGGTCGAGCAGTAGTAGCAAATTTCTGACAAAGTCAAGTGGTTTCTTTTTCACGTGAACATACCATCTCAGCCTACTCTCCTGCTTTTTGTCGGCGATGTCCCGAGGCTTTCATGCATGTACTCGTTGCAGATTTTAGCGAATCTGGTCACGCCGCATATCCACCTCAGCATCTTAATTTCAGCAACTTGAATGGTATGGACGTGCCTTTTGGTTGCCGCCCATGTTTCGCTGCCATACATGAGAACAGGCCTTAGTATTCTAAATATATAATTTATTTATATCCGTTCATGCCAAATTTTTAAAGCTTTGTTTAGCTTCTCAAATATCACGATGATACAACATTATGAACGGAATATTTATCGATATTGCCTTTCAAAAACAGCTTTATGTACACAATGGCTATTCAATCCTTTATTACTAAAGTTCCAATCAGACAGTGAGCCTTAAAATGAGCAGACTTCATAAACAATACACATAAAGTGGGCAATAAAGCTAACTGAATCTATTACGCAACTTTCTGAGTTTAAATTCAACCGCGAAGTCGAATTTGCATATCGTATTAGGACAAACAGGCAACTTTCAAGGCAAAGTGCCGTTCGAATTGGCTCCAAACAGATTCGCAACATCGTTCGTTCCGAATATTGGAATCACGTTGTAGTATCTTCGGGGAATATTGCAGTGTGTGCCGGGAAATAAAATCGTAGACAGCGCCTCTGGTAATATCCCAAGACGGGCCCAATATAGACAGGTATCTCCTAAATTGAACCCTTAAAATGCAATGCTTTGTAAGGTTTATTCATGTCGAGTTTTTATTGAGCTAGAGGGAATTGGATTTTTTGGTCAATGGTTTTTATTGCCTTCGAGAGCTGTAAATTATCTCCCAGCGAATACGATATTGGTAAATGCAAAGACAATCTGAATACCGCTTAGCTACGGTAGATATAATATAGTATATTTAGGTTGTAGCTGTACTTCTAAACTTTTGAATGCATTGTATCCAAATATAATCTACGGTAGATGTTCAGACTATATAATAAGCTATGTAATGAAATTACTCTATAATTTAAATTAAATTCTTACTTGTTAATTCACTAGCGACAGTATATGAGGTAATTCTGTTAATTTAAGATACAATAATGACCGCTTATTCGTCAAAACTCATTAGTTCGCCACGGTTTCAAAACCATTGTGATAACAAAAATTACAAGTTTTTTTTTATTGCCCGTGTAGGCAGACGAGCATACGGCATTTACCGTCGCTCATGGACGTCAGCAATGCTAGGGGCAGATTCAAGCCGCTGCCTACAGTTCAACAACAGGTTAGCATCTGTTGGAAATTAATTACTTTTAAGAATACCTTCTTAATTCAAAGTAGATTCAAATAAATCTACCAATGAACAGGAACTCCAAAGAAACCGTAATATACAATAACAACCGTTTATTGTGATAATAAATTGATTTTAGTATAGCTTCAAATAACGGCATCATCGTTGATGAAGAATTTTCTTTGTATGCGTGACTTGTAGTCGAAGTCTTGAGAAAGATAGCTATAGTCTTTTGAAAACATTTTTTTTATATTGCCCTTGTAGGCAGACGAGCATACGGTCCATCTGATGGTGAGTGGTTACCGTCGCCCATAGACTTCAGTAATCCCAGGGGCAGAGCCAAGCCACTGCCTATAGATGTGAAAGCTTCGATGGAGGAATGAAATGAAATAAATATCCATACGAACTGGAGAAGAACAACATGGAACAGACAGAATTGGAAAAGATTAGATGAGGCTTTTGAACAGAGGCACACAAAGAAATGGGACATCTAGTATTATTTTTTTATTGCTTGGGTAGGTGGACGAGCTCACAGCCCGCCTGGTGTTAAGTGGTTACTGGAGCTCATAGACATCTACGATGTAAATGATCCACCCACCTTGAGATTTATGTTACAACGGCTAACAAGTATAGTTACAACGGCTGCCCCGCCCTTCAAACCGAAACGCTTCACGGCAAAAATAGGGAGGATGGTAGTACCTACCCGTGCGAACTCACAAGAGGTCCTACCACCAGTTTAAAGATTTACGTGAATGAATGATATGTGAATAATGAGATGCATATATCCAACAGTGGACGACGACGGGTCCTCAGGTTTCCTTCCGGGGCCTCGGTAGTAGTAACACTACTACCGAGGCCCCGGATGTTAGTTACTACTAGTAGTAACTAACATCTCAGAGGAAAGGCGGAAATATAACGCCGCTTCCAGGTCCTACAAGAAGGCTATTGCCAAGGCGAAGTCGGAGCACGTTGCTAGAGTTGGCGAGCGACTAAAGAGCTATCCCTCTGGGAGCCGTGCTTTTTGGTCGCTCGCCAAAGCCGCAGAAGGAAACTTTTGCAGGTCTAGTCTCCCACCACTGCGAAAGTCCGATGACAGTCTGGCCCATAGTGCGAAAGAGAAGGCTGACCTTCTGGTCAAACTCTTCGCCTCGAACTCGACCGTGGACGACGGGGGTGCCACACCACCGAACATCCCCCGGTGTGATAGTTCCCTGCCGGAGATCTGCTTTACACAGTGTGCAGTCAGGCGGGAACTCCGACTCCTGGACGTCCATAAGTCGAGTGGGCCAGACGGCATCCCCGCAGTGGTTCTGAAAACGTGCGCCCCTGAGCTGACGCCTGCGCTAACGCGTCTGTATCGCCTCTCTTATTGCGCTAACAGGGTTCCGTCTTCATGGAAGACCGCCCACGTCCACCCTATCCCCAAGAAGGGTGACCGGTCGGACCCATCGAGCTATAGGCCTATCGCGATAACTTCCTTGCTTTCCAAGGTGATGGAGCGAATAATAAATATACAACTCCTGAAGTATCTTGAAGATCGCCAGCTGATCAGTGACCGACAGTACGGTTTCCGTCACGGTCGCTCAGCTGGCGATCTTCTCGTATACCTTACTCACAGGTGGGCTGAAGCCTTGGAGAGCAAGGGCGAGGCTCTTGCTGTGAGCCTTGATATCGCGAAGGCCTTCGACAGGGTCTGGCATAGGGCACTTCTGTCGAAGCTACCATCTTACGGAATCCCCGAGGGTCTCTGCAAGTGGATCGCTAGCTTTTTGGATGGGCGGAGCATCATGGTCGTTGTAGACGGTGACTGCTCTGATACCATGACCATTAACGCTGGCGTTCCACAAGGTTCGGTGCTCTCCCCCACGCTTTTCATCCTGTATATCAATGACATGCTGTCTATTGATGGCATGCATTGCTATGCGGATGACAGCACGGGGGATGCGCGATATATCGGCCATCAGAGTCTCTCTCGGAGCGCGGTGCAAGAGAGACGATCTAAACTTGTGTCTGAAGTGGAGAACTCTCTGAGGCGAGTCTCCGAATGGGGTGAATTGAACTTGGTTCAATTCAACCCGATAAAGACACAAGTTTGCGCGTTCACTGCGAAGAAGGACCCCTTTGTCATGGCGCCGCAATTCCAAGGAGTATCCCTGCAACCTTCCGAGAGTATTGGGATACTTGGGGTCGAGATTTCGAGCGATGTCCAGTTTCGGAGTCATCTGGAAGGCAAAGCCAAGTTGGCGTCCAAAATGCTGGGAGTCCTCAACAGAGCGAAGCGGTACTTCACGCCTGGACAAAGGCTTTTGCTTTATAAAGCACAAGTCCGGCCTCGCGTGGAGTACTGCTCCCATCTCTGGGCCGGGGCTCCCAAATACCAGCTTCTTCCATTTGACTCCATACAGAGGAGGGCCGTTCGGATTGTCGATAATCCCATTCTCACGGATCGTTTGGAGCCTCTGGGTCTGCGGAGGGACTTCGGTTCCCTCTGCATTTTGTACCGTATGTTCCATGGGGAGTGCTCTGAGGAATTGTTCGAGATGATACCGGCATCTCGTTTTTACCATCGCACCGCCCGCCACCGGAGTAGAGTTCATCCATACTACCTGGAGCCACTGCGGTCATCCACAGTGCGTTTCCAGAGGTCTTTTTTGCCACGTACCATCCGGCTATGGAATGAGCTCCCCTCCACGGTGTTTCCCGAGCGCTATGACATGTCCTTCTTCAAACGAGGCTTGTGGAGAGTATTAAACGGTAGGCAGCGGCTTGGCTCTGCCCCTGGCATTGCTGAAGTCCATGGGCGACGGTAACCACTCACCATCAGGTGGGCCGTATGCTCGTCTGCCTACAAGGGCAATAAAAAAAAAAAAAAAAAAAAATAGTAGTAAGTACTCTCCGCAAGCCTCGTTCGAAGAAGGATATGTCATAGCGCTCGGAAAAAACCGTAGAGGAGAGCTCATTCCAAAGCCGGATGGTACGTGGCAAAAAAGCTGGAAACTTCTCTAGAAACGCACTATAGATGAACGCAGTGGTTCCAGGTAGTATGGATGAACTCTAACTCCGGTGGCGGGCGGTGCGATGGTAAAAACGAGATGGTGGTACCATCTCAAACAATTCCCCAGAGACATAACCCGATTTAGCGCCATCCAATGTTTCAATTAGTGCTTAAATAAGCCTTTCGATGGATACATCAGTGAACAAAATTTTAATCCTATTATCGTTCGTTAATATTGTAATCTAGTTATAATGCTCGCATGTAATCACGAGTGTATTCAAAATTAATGATGCGGTTATCTGAACATCATTAATCATGCATTACTTGAATGGATCGATTTATCTTGCACAGCGTTGTTATTTCTTCATGTTACAAAATTAATTTAGTAATATTTTAACAGGCGAACCTTATATACTCGGGCTGGCGGTACTACTCCAATATTCACATTTAAAATTAAATGGTTTTATAATTATTTATGAAGTCGTCGTGGCCTAGAGGATAAGACATCCGGTGCATTCGTATCTAGCGATGCAACGGTGTCCGAATCCTGCAGGCGCGTACCACGATTGACTTCCACGGTTAAGGAATAGCATCGTGTTATAAAAATCAAACCCGCAAAACTATAATTTGCGTAATTACTGGTGGTAGGACCGCTTGTGAGTCCGCACGGGTAGGTACCACAACTCTGCCTATTTCTTCCGTAAAGCAGTAATGCGTTTCGGTTTGCAGGGTGGGGTAGCCGTTGTAACTATACTGAGACCTTAAAACTTACATCTCAAGGTGGGTGGCGCATTTACATTGTAGATGTCTATGGGCTCCAGTAACCAGTATTGCGCCGTGAGCTCTTCCACCCATCTAAGCCATAAAAAAACCTATTGAAGTGAATGCTTTAAATTAAAGATATTAGAGACTGTTAGGTGGTAGTCACTAACTAATATTCATTTATTCATTCAGGGTCTTCAATGGGTGGTTGTTGTTTAAAATTATTCTTGGAATTTTAGACATGCTTAGTGATCTCTATAACTGGACTGAGAGAACATTCTGGGAGCTTTATATTAAATGTAACACTTTGAGAGTATCACGCAATCTCAGCTTGCCGTGTTCAAGTTCTTTCCTAATAAATACCAAGCTCTCGATTTTAATTTTGATAAAATGAGATGATAGGTTTTAGTGTTTATTATTCAACGAAGCATCTCACTACACCCCAAAAGGCACAGCTAGACGATTTTCTGTAAGTAGGGATTGGAGCTGATTTTTGAATTGGATAAAAACAAACAAAATTAGCTATAGATTGCTGATTATTGTAGAGTATCGTCCAAGACAAACGTTATTGGTCATCACAGAAACGATACAACTGCTAATTTGAAAATTTACAAGAAACCTTGCTAAGCCACTCTATAACTTGATATAAACTTGGTCATATTTCCGAATCACCTTCCGGTTTGTACCAAAAAACTTCTTTAATGATTTCATTAAAAATCCAGCCGTAAACACCATCAAAAAAACATGGGGCTAAAGTAACGTCCACGACGAGTCATTGCGACCAATTTGCCTATGTAAATGCGAAGCCTTACTGAATAATACAGTCGCAACACCTCCACGGAAAATCAACAGTCTCTACGTGAATCATGAATGAAGTACCTTGCGTGTTTCATTTCTTTTTTGTGTACAATCGCCGACACCGGTTTCCTGGAAAGTTTTGTTCACACTACACGATAGAATAGCAGAGTATACGATTTTTTTTTATAGCTTAGTTGGGTAGATCACATCCTACCTGGTGCTAAGTGGTTACTAGAGCCCATAGACATCTACAACGTAAATGCGCCACCCACTTTGAAATATAAGTACCTAAGGTCTGAGTATATTTACAACGGCTGCCCCACCCTTCAAGCCGAAACGCATCACTGCTTCACGGCTGAAATAATTGAGTGTAAAGACCTTTTTTTCAAGGATTTTTTCAAATGAATCAGTTACTGAGGTTGCTGTTTATGGTTACAATAAAACTGAACTGCTTTTTCTATCCAGCAGTTTAGAGATATGAGAAGAACCTGAAGTAGGAAACTTCTCATTTTTAAAGTTACACTAATATTCCCGAAAAAGGCTTAGATTTCAGTAAAAGTAGAAACACGAAAACATAAATCTAATCACTGAACCTAAATTTGTTGTTGTTTTGGTTCAGAAATAAAAGCGTAGTAATAATGGTTTTAACAGATTTCATCTTCTTCAAATCAGCACCCCGATTATTAGGCTTAAATATTCTGGTCATAAGAAGTCTCTACGTACCTCACCGTGGGATGTGAACTCGGCAAAGTGTTCACCCTAACAAGCCTTTTATTGGAAAACTTGCGCCGACCTGTATACCGAGTTTGAAACATTTGTCAAGCGTGTAATCAGTAATGCGAGACCGTAATTTAAATTATAATTAGGCTTTATAAAACATTAATAACTGGACGTATTGTTGAGGGAATTGCTACTTCATTCTTTGTTCGAAATTTTAAGGATCACTGATTAAAGGAGTATTGTTATTTCAGTTATTCAGGAGTAAAATTAATTAAGGTTTTGAACTTTCTTAAATAAAATACTCAGTAATTTTGTTTGTTTTCTATTTATAATTTGGCTCACTGATTCTGATCATACAAGAACCTATTCCTGCTCCAATTTCATGTATCGAGTTGTGGTCTTGAATGTGGTTATTTCGTGTTACCTCTGTCGATTTTTGGAACGCAGATTGCGATTCAGGTTTTAAGATGCAATATGCGTCATTGTTACCTCATATCTCAAGATGGGCGGCTATTTTCACTTTATTTATTTTCACTTGTGGTACATTCATCTATCCATCAAAGCCAACAGGATATGTAGTATACTTAAACAAATTTAGAACCGCTAGTTAGACACCGGAATTGAGGGAATCGCCGGAGTCACGATCCTCAGCAATGAGGGACCGATTGAAGAGAGAGTTAGACGCCTAATCATCATACATTATTTCGCACAACTAAGTGCTTTCTGTTACTGACTAAGTTCAGCTTTATTTCAACGCAATTAAGGTCTTTTTTTTGTTTGTTGGAATTCGACCTGGTAATACCATGAGTATATGTAGTCTACACTATTTATTTCGAGTTTGTTTTAAAGTACCTATCATGTTCCGTCATTCATAAAAAAGATCAGTCTGCGGATTAACAACTAATACTGTCAACTGTCTGTCGGGAAAAATCACACGAAGCCGATGCACTAAAAACTCAGAAGCAATGAAGTCCGTCCAATCATACGGCATTCTCTTGTTCCAATTGCGCCGATAAATTGGATTCAACGTCAAAAGACTGACGTTTCAATGATTCAGGTTTTGCGTGTGTATCGTTTTGCTACCAGCTTTGCTTTGATAATATTATAATGATACTATTGCACCGGCAGGTAGCGGCTTGGCTCTGCCTCTGGCATTGCTGAAGTCCATGGGCGACGGTGACCACTCACCATCAGGTCGACCGTATGATCGTCTGCATATGAGGGCAAAAAAATAGTCAAGTTTATCTATTGTAAAACTTACATACATCCGTAAGCCTCATTTTAATAAATAAAATTTTAATCTCATTATTATTTTACCGCTTTCTGTTTAGATTAGTTTTCAATTTATTTTCCATGTCTGAATAATCTGAGGACTAATCTCGTATCAGACAACGCACACAGTCAGAGCTTGTGGGTAATCAAAATGTAGATTTAAGTTGGAAAATGCATAATGAATTATAAACTTAATATTTTTATGGGACAGATTTTAAAAATTACCAAATAATCATCTCGATTACACAAATTATCAGTGAGGCTTTTTTTCATCGCTTGAAACCAAGTGAACATGAATGATTTTGACTACTTTTGTTGTTTCCCACTGTATGCAGACTTGGATATGGTGAAGTGTTAACGAGTAGGTAGTTGCCGTCTATTATGGATGTAAGCAATACTAGACCTCACTAGATCATAGCTCTAATTAGAAGGGGCGAGAGCACATAAAAAAACCGTTAACACTTTCATCAATGCCTTATTTTATATGATCTTTAAAGCTGTACAAGGACATATGACGCGTTACTAGCGGGTAGAATTTCAGTTTCAATCTCAGTTTCAGTTTGAATCTCAGAACTACATTTAGCTTATAGAATAGTTGTCATGCATACTTTTAAGCAGTATTTTGAGTGTGCCCCTGGCACTCACCATTAGTAGGGTTCGTCTGCTATCGAAGGCAACTTTGTTCTTCGGAATATCCATTTTGTGTCAGGAATGATATGGATATTTACGGATATGACGAAGGGTATTCTTTCTCTTCATTTAACTACGGAATCGTAAAAAAAGAGATGCTTATTTACAACCACGTTATACTGATGATACTAATAACAAAGACACCAAGGAGCACAAGGAAAATCTTCATATTATTTGACAAGGAGCGTCGGGAGCTATCAGTATTTTATACGCAATAAATAAATATAAATATTTACTAACAATCACGCCACGTTAACTAGTCCCGTGCTAAGTTCGTAAAGAACTTGTGTTACAAGTACCAGATAACGGAAATAAATATAAATTTTTTATTATACACATACATATATTTAATATACACCCATAACGCTGGAAAGACATTTATATTTATCATACAAATATCTTCCCTTGGCGGGATTCGAACCCGCGACCCCCTTGTGTAGTGACCATGTCACTTACCACTACACCAGACGACCGTTTAAATACATTCCGTTTAATGTACATTCATATTTTTCCGTTTAGCGTTTAGGCAACTAGCTATCAATTTCAACGTGAAATATGTAGTTTTGTTTATCGCTGTTTGTACAGGCTCACTAAAGGTCGCTCTTGTATAGTTTTAAGGGCTTTTCGTTGTGTTTATGACGATCCGAAACTGTTTAAGTTATTTAAGCTCTTGTGGTTCGAGCCAGAGCTGCGAGTATTATTTATACTAGAACTAACTGTACTGGTGGTACTGACCTCTTGTGAGTACGCGCGGGAAGGTACCACCGCCCTGCCTATTTCTGCCGTGAAGCAGTAATGCGTTTCGGTTTGAAGGGTGGGGCAGCCGTTGTAACTATACTGAGATCTTAGAACTTATATCTCAAGGTAGGTGGTGCATTTACGTTGTAGATGTCTATGGGCTCCAGTAACCACTTAACACCAGGTGGGCTGTGAGCTCGTCCACCCATCTAAGCAATTAAAAAAAACTAAGTACTTGTGGAGCTGTCAAACAAAGAAAAATGAATTGTTTGAATGAATTTTGTGTGATATGAACACACAAATCGCCTATTTTCAATGCAAATTAATTACGGAGGCAAAATTTTACCGCAAAACAGTTATGCGATCATGTTTGAAACGCGGTACAGTCGTACGCAACACAATTCGGATTTCGATCTCGTGTCTGAAGATAAGCAGCGGTATTCACATTGTAGCACACCAAAAAAAAGATATATGCAAGAAAATACTTGAAAAGGATTTGAGAACAAATTTTACTGGTGGTACGTGTTGTAAGTCCGCACGGGTAGGTATCACTACTCTGCCTGTTTCTTAGAACTCATATCTCAAGGTGAGTGGCGGGATTTATGTCGTATATGTGTATGGGCTCCGATTACACTTAACCCCAGATGGGCTGTGAGATTGTCCACCCATCTAAGCAATAGAAAAAAGTGTGGTAGCTGGAGAAGTCTATATCCGTTAATCAGAGGTACTTCTTTATTTACGTAAAGCAGGTAGAATATTTATTAATGGCCTAATAAACAAAAAGAGTTTATCTCTTAAAACGTATCATTAAGATTATCTGACTTAAAACATGCATAGCCGTTATGTTACTTAAAAAAAAATCCTAAAAAGAAATACTTATTTAAATAGACCATACTAACCGAAAACTTCAAGAACGTACATTGAATTATTCATGCAGAATCTTATTTGTAGTCCCGAGATTGTTTCAACAAAATCAAACTTTCAAAGTACGTTAGACATCTTATATTCAAAATATTTAAAGAAATTCAGATTCTCAATCTTAAATAAGCCGAGTTGAATTTTGCTGAAATTTTTAATACTTAAAAAGAAAAATAGTACAGCCTTACTTTTAATGTTTAATAATCTATACACTTGAGACTCCAACAGCATATTACAATAAGATGGCGGAAAGCAGATTACCCAAGCCGTATACTTTTTACATATTTACATAATTAAAAAAAACTGGAAAAAAATGGACTAGCGGAAGTAATTCTAATTTAAGAAACTTTAAAATTTATATATCCAAATAGTACATTAATTATTTGACATAGCAGCCCTTTCAAAACGCACACACAAACATAACTTCATTCCACAGAGCGTTACAAACCAAAAGATTCATACGAACAAACTTCGACCAAAATTTAGTTTCACAAACTAAAAACTTCCACGGAATCCATACACAGAACAGAAACCACAAAACTGACTCACGTGAGGATCCAAGATTCATTACTCATGCCTCGGCGGCTTCCAAACTTCTCGATCCCAACATTTGGTATGCCGAAGATACCCCGATTTATCTCCGATCGGACGTATCGGATATTTGGATACGTTACGTTGGATTGAAGGAATTTTGGAATATCTACTTTCAACCGTTCCAAATTGAACGAATGACTTAGTGACGATAGCAACTGACACACTTAATAATGTTAAGCTTTTATTACGTACGTAATTAATATATTTATCATAATTTAATTATAGTTTTACTATGTAACGATAACCTTAAATGAACGAGCCTTTATACAGGAAATTCTAAACAATAATGCTTAACACCTACTCATTCGACTTATTACTATAAATTATTACCCCTATAATACATTATAGTATGTCCTTTATAAAATAATTTCGTCCGAGATGTACACACCGGACGATCAGAACGCAGGCGCAACCCTTGAAAGACTTCTCTTATCTTGAAGATAATATTTGATTGCATGTCCTTATATTCTAATTAATAGTTGGATTGGATCTTGGAGCATCGGCTGGTCCATATGACCTCTTCTGTGGACAAAAAAAAACAGCCCTGGAACAAGTTAATATCCATAAAAACCGTACGATCATTAACGATTACAATATCACTTAAACAATGTCCGCGTTAATTTTCTGGCAACGGACCAGTGAATTGAAAACTCAACTGCTAAACCGCGGAGGCTAAGTACGTGTGAACATCGCATTGAACGACGTAAATAGGCAATAATTTGGACAACACGTAATTTCGTATGCTACATAGCCGGTAATGCGACAAAGCCTCCAATTTTGTTCGATAACGCATTGGCATCCAATTTGGCAGCATCAGTTATTTGGAACCAGAGCCGGACACATGATGGCATCCACTCTACGCTGACAGTTTCCTATTGCACGCTCAAGGATTATTGCATTGATGCCAATAAACGATTCTACCTACACATATACTGACTATGATATAATTCTCGAAGACTTCTAAATCAAAGGTAATTGTTGCAAAGACCTTTTCATATTAAATATAGTATTAACACCGGTATAGCAGTGTGTCTGTAATTGATTGAATACGCTTCATTGCAGACAAATACAATTAATATTGTAAATAAGTCAACGGGTATAGGTCTTATCGCTGGACGCGATCTCTTTCAGAAAACCGTTTTCATGTAGGAAAAATTCTGAAAATTCTGAAAAATACAAGCAGGTTATTTTTTTGCTTTGCCTACCTTTTGCTAGTAGTCTCGAGGGGTTATGCACCGGACGTGGCAGATATGTTGTGATAGCTGATGTGGAATACCGCCGAGTATTGATATGAGAAGATAGATCTTCTGCAGTACCGATAGCGTTGATTGTCCGGCACCTCTTTAAGATATATATGCATGAACTTGGAACGTGGATAATAAGAGGCACGAGCAAAAACTTAACAATGAAGGGTCTCGGTGGCGCCATCTCTGTGCACTCCATCAAATACTGAACAATGAAACCAAAATTTTATTTATAAATAATATTTCAATAATGGCGCTGTATGGGTAATGATAATGTTATTCAAATAATTGAGATAACATATAAATTATTTCATTTGTATACGTTACCTCTTACATATTAAACACAGGTTTCGATAAGGTTTTTTGAGAAAATTTAATTCGGCTTTTTCTTTAGATGTCACCAGTGATCCTTGCGATGTGACATGAACACTGATGAGTATCAAACAGTAACTGCTTTGGCAAGCTATTTATAAGAGCATGGGACTCATTAGCGTATTTGCCAAACTCAGTTTTCAGTACCTACATCAGAGCCAAACGCGGATGGTGCACTGCATAATTACTGTGGCTTTTGTTTATGCATCCTGACGTTTGGTAAATTGAAACTTTGTTTTAGAATTAGTTGGCACGAGCCGTGTGGGCGGAATTCGGTTTCAATTTTCATTAGTTTGAAATAAATTAATGGGAATCCTTTTTTATATTGTATTTGGCATGGCCTGTGTGGTAATAGTCATAAGAGGATACGATAATAACAATAATAATAAGCCCATTTTATTTCCAAAAATAAAATAAAAAAAACACCTCGTCAAATAAAAAATTAAAAAATTAAATTTAAACCTGTGTTATTGGAACCCCATTCGGGTATAGGCCCCCACTAGCTTACTCCACTCTTCCCTATCTTTGGCTTTGTTTCTCCATTATTTTCCTGTTGCTGCTATTATTTCGTCGATCCATCTGCTCCTTGGTCGGCCTCTTCTTCTTTTTCCCACTGGCCTTTCCCATGTTGTGGTTTCTAATGTCCATCTTTTATCCGTATATCCGACATAATACCGTATAGACTATAGACGATAAGATAAATTACGTATATTCTTCAGACAAACAAACGTCTGATTAAATTCTATTTATTGTACAAAATTCCATATTTAAGATTGTACGAAATTCGTATTTTGCCAAATAATTTTAGTAAATAATTACAAAAACGCCTGGTCAGTTCATTTTAGCAAAACAGTTTATCACAGTTTTGAGTTTTTCAAGACCGTTAGAATGTATTCGAATTAATCACCAGATATAATAATAATATGTTATTCGTACATGTAAGTATTATTAGGACTTCGGTCACCACTTGACATTCAGAGGGTATTCTGAAAGATCGAACGGCCTAGCTGACATGAAAAGACATAGCTCAGAGAATCAACCTGAAGTGACATGGGACTGGACGTTATATCGTAGAACCGACGGTCGCTGGAGTAGACGGATCCTTAAGTGGAGACCACGCGAGGGCAAACTTAGTGTGGTACATTCTCCGGCTCCGACATGTCATTTTTCAATCGAGGCATGTGGAGAGTACTCAGAGGGCTTACGAATGGTGACCAGCAAGAAATGGATGCGCAGAGCGTAAATCGGGAAAGGCCTATGTCCAGAAGTGATCAACTATGGGCTAATAATGATGTGATGTGATTGGTCTGGATAATACCTCCAGTACGGATCGCCCAGAAGATACTTACGCTTAAATAGGTAAATAATACGAACTAAATTCGGTTAAAATGCGTACCTATACAATGTAGCAACGTAACTCTGCGCTTACACTCGATCGAAGTAGTTTCAGAGTTAGATTCAGACCACCGTCCCGTCGTTATGAAGCTCGGTCGCGCTCCCGATTCCGTTCCCGTCACGAGGACTGTGGTGGATTGGCACACGCTGGGCACCAGCCTGGCTGAATCTGATCCACCATCGCTCCCGTTTAACCCGGACTCTACCCCGTCTCCTCAGGATACCGCTGAAGCCATAGACATCTTAACGTCACACATCACCTCGACATTAGATAGGTCATCGAAACAAGTTGTAGCGGAGGACTTCCTTCACCGCTTCAAATTGTCCGACGATATTAGGGAACTCCTTAGAGCTAAGAACGCCTCGATACGCGCCTACGACAGGTATCCTACCGCGGAAAATCGTATTCGAATGCGTGCCCTACAACGCGACGTAAAGTCTCGCATCGCCGAAGTCCGAGATGCCAGATGGTCTGACTTCTTAGAAAGACTCGCGCCCTCCCAAAGGTCTTACTACCGCTTAGCTCGTACTCCCAAATCGGATACGGTAGTAACTATGCCCCCCCTCGTAGGCCCCTCAGGCCGATTCGCGGCGTTCGATGATGACGAAAAAGCAGAGCTGCTGGCCGATACATTGCAAACCCAGTGCACGCCCAGCACTCAATCCGTGGACCCTGTTCATGTAGAATTAGTAGACAGTGAGGTAGAACGCAGAGCCTCCTTGCCACCCTCGGATGCGTTACCACCCGTCACCCCGATAGAAGTTAAAGACTTGATCAAAGACCTACGTCCTCGCAAGGCTCCCGGTTCCGACAGTATATCTTACCGCGTTATTAAACTTCTACCCGTCCAACTCATCGTGATGTTGGCATCTATTTTCAATGCCGCTATGGCGAACTGTATCTTTCCCGCGGTGTGGAAAGAAGCGGACGTTATCGGCATACATAAACCCGGTAAACCAAAAAATCATCCGACGAGCTACCGCCCGATTAGCCTCCTCATGTCTCTAGGCAAACTGTATGAGCGTCTGCTCTACAAACGCCTCAGAGACTTCGTCTCATCCAAGGGCATTCTCATCGATGAACAATTCGGATTCCGTACAAATCACTCATGCGTTCAACAGGTGCACCGCCTCACGGAGCACATTCTTGTGGGGCTTAATCGACCAAAACCGTTATACACGGGAGCTCTCTTCTTCGACGTCGCAAAAGCGTTCGACAAAGTCTGGCACAATGGTTTGATTTTCAAACTATTCAACATGGGCGTGCCGGATAGTCTCGTGCTCATCATACGGGACTTCTTGTCGAACCGCTCTTTTCGATATCGAGTCGAGGGAACCCGCTCCTCCCCACGACCTCTCACAGCTGGAGTCCCGCAAGGCTCTGTCCTCTCACCCCTCCTATTTAGCTTATTCGTCAACGATATTCCCCGGTCGCCGCCGACCCATTTAGCTTTATTCGCCGACGACACGACTGTTTACTATTCTAGTAGAAATAAGTCCCTAATCGCGAAGAAGCTTCAGAGCGCAGCCCTAGCCCTAGGACAGTGGTTCCGAAAATGGCGCATAGACATCAACCCAGCGAAAAGTACTGCGGTGCTATTTCAGAGGGGAAGCTCCACACGGATTTCCTCCCGGATTAGGAGGAGGAATCTCACACCCCCGATTACTCTCTTTAGACAACCCATACCCTGGGCCAGGAAGGTCAAGTACCTGGGCGTTACCCTGGATGCATCGATGACATTCCGCCCGCATATAAAATCAGTCCGTGACCGTGCCGCGTTTATTCTCGGTAGACTCTACCCCATGATCTGTAAGCGGAGTAAAATATCCCTTCGGAACAAGGTGACACTTTACAAAACTTGCATAAGGCCCGTCATGACTTACGCGAGTGTGGTGTTCGCTCACGCGGCCCGCACACACATTGACACCCTCCAATCCCTACAATCCCGCTTTTGCAGGTTAGCTGTCGGAGCTCCGTGGTTCGTGAGGAACGTTGACCTACACGACGACCTGAGCCTCGAATCAATTCGGAAATACATGAAGTCAGCGTCGGAACGATACTTCGATAAGGCTATGCGTCATGATAATCGCCTTATCGTTGCCGCCGCTGACTACTCCCCGAATCCTGATCATGCAGGAGCCAGTCACCGTCGACGCCCTAGACACGTCCTTACGGATCCATCAGATCCAATAACCTTTGCATTAGATGCCTTCAGCTGTAATACTAGGGGCAGGCTTAGGGACCCCGGTAACCGTACTCGTCGAACTCGACAAAGAGGTCGACGTGCAACCTAACCCATGCATCAGCCCGCTGAGTTTCTCGCCGGATCTTCTCAGCGGGTCGCGATTCCGATCCGGTAGTAGATTCATTCGCGAAACAATTACTCTTGAGTTGTTAGGTCTCCTTCGGAGGCGCTCGGGCAGTTGTTAGCAAATCCCACCCCTCTTGGCTGAGCCTTTGCTCGCCCACCTGTCCTGGTGAAACTGGAAAGGCCTTCGGGCCACCAGTAAACTTTCAATCATAAAAAAAAAAACAATGTAGCAGATATACATATGATTGTGTTAAGTAATTATTATTATTGATATAAAATATTTATTTTTGCTTCCTTGGCGTGCACATACATCAATCACAATCACATATTTCAATCATATCAATATCTTCAATCACATCAATCATATCACATATCAATATCTAAAATCAACTACCTACATGATTTGGAATCTGATTTGGATTACGTCAGCTGTTCTTTGTTTCTGACAAAGAAGAGTGATTATTTCGCGGTAAAGGAACGCAGCCTTACCATCACTATGGATTGCAGTATGCTGTAACCAAACAGTTTTGAAACTGAAGTGTTCAAGTGTGAAGTGTGATTTAAAATTGCCTATTCCTATTACTTATTCCTATTGCCTATTGCATAACATTGCCTCTAGGAATTAAAAAAAAAATAGTTCGACAATACACGTCGCCTCACTTTTTTTCCTACCCATTTGCTGGTAGTCTAAGGGATTATTCCAGATTCTTGCGGACGGCTAAGTAAGCTCACGAGTTCAACCTGAGAGAATTTGTTAATACTGGCCCTATGAAGAGCAGTGCTTCGCAGAAATCGCCTCATAATCCAAGCGATGATCCAGTAAAACTTTAGTAAAGCTTTTGTTATTTGAGAACTCGTTGTGACGTAAGGCTTAACAATGAGAAGAATGTATCTAAATGTAATGTTTACCAACGCTATTATTATATACAATATTACCTACAATATTTATACCAATCGCTTTTTTTTTTCACTTCAATCAATCTTTTGAAGATTGCAATCTTTTTATTTCTTTCTTAGAAGACACCTTACAATGTTTTCCCGTTCGGACCCAGTGAACACGGAAAAACCGAGATAAATTTCTGGATACAACAAAACGCACAATATTTTGCGAGAAAAACGTAAAGCAATATTATAGTTAGTGTTTTTTTTTATATTAAAATGTTACGTTTCATTTATTGAAATATATATTTATATCGTGATCTTAATTGTGTAATAGATAAAACAAATGTGTTTTTATGAAATAAAAATACGACAATCTGGAATCAAATTTTAGTGATCCAATGATTTTGGCATATTTTTTTTTTTATTCTTGTAAATATGCTACAGCATAAAAATGGCTTAACGGCTAGGACAGTGGAGTCTACAGAATAATCAATACTTCAACTTTAATTTACTATATTCGAAACTGGACAAGCATACAGCCCAACTGACGGTAAGAGTTCGTAGTGTAATCTCGTGAGTTTCATATGAGCCTATGTAGTTATATTTCAATAAAATCTTTCTTGTCGCCATTGAGAATTAATTTATTTTGAATTCTCCCGAAAGATATAATTTAAAGGAAAAATTTAAAGGGTAATTGATGCCATCGCAGCAGGATAAGAGTTATTGGCAGATTTTTTAAAATTTAAAACCTCTCATGCCGCGAACTCGACCGCGGCGTTCACCGCAGCCTCCATCGCGTTCGCGTCGTATACCGCGGCGTCCGTCGCAGTCGCGTCGTATACCGTGATCTCTGTCGCGCTCGCGTAGTATACCGCGGACTATGTAGCGCCCGCCGCTTCTGTGCCCCCGATACCCTCGCGCAAAGCTCCCGCGTCGACCGTTGCGGCCTCGGTTCCAGCCCTGCGCTCGCCCGTGACCTCCGTCGCGCCCGTGTCGTCCACTACGCACTAACCACGTCCTTACGGATCCACCAGATCCAATAACCCTTGTATTAGACGCCTTCAGCTCTAACACTAGGAGCAGACTTAGGGACCCCCGTAACCGTATTCGTCGAACTCGGCAAAAAAAGTTCGACGTGCAACCTTTTTTTTCCTACCTAAGCTGATAGCCTTGGGAGGCTATATCAGCGTAACCCTAACTAGTAGGTGAGCTCACGGGGCTCAAACAAGGGTGATGCTAACACTGACCCTAGCAAGAGCAGTGCTTCGCAGAATCTACCACCGGATGGGAAACGCGACCCACTGAGAAGATCCGGCGAGAAACTCAGTGGGCTGTGTTCGCTCATCGAGCCCTTTATCGCAAGCGACGGGTTCGACGAGGACGGTGACCGGTGCTTGTGGTACCTAAAAGCACCGTTAATGGATCGGGAGGATCCGTAATGACATGTTTTGGGCGACGTCGACTGTTTACCATCGGGTATGTAGCTTCCAGCGGCCACGACAAGAGGGTTTTCATGTCGTGCCGCCTTTTCAAAGTGGCGCAATGATGCAGATTGTAGATTCTTACTGACCGAGTCAAGTTCCAGGTCATCGTGGAGATCCACGTTCCTCAGGAACCATTGGTGCTCCGACGGCTATCCTGCAAAATCGGTATTGAATTACCTCATGGGGTTTAAAGATAGTGCGGGCCGCGTGAACGAACACTACGCTTGCATACGTCATGAGTGTACAACTTAACCCATGCGTCAGCCCGCTGAGTTTCTCGCTGGATCTTCTCAGCGGGTCGCGATTCCGATCCGGTAGTAGATTCACGAAGATCACACGAAGCAGTTGCTCTTGAGTTGTTAGGTCTCCTTTGGAGGCGCTTGGGTAGCTGTTAGCAAATTCCACCCCTCCTGGCTGAGCCTTTGCTCACCCTGGCGAAACTGGAAAAGCCTCTGGGACCCCAGTAATCACTCATACAAAAAAAAAGGTAAAAGAACCGGTCTACTTCTAATAAGTCTTCCTATGTCGGTGTTAAAATAAAAGCAATTTTTCTTTACTAAAATGCGTAATTGTCACGTGTTCAGAAATACCTTCCACGTGGAAGGAATCATAATAAAGGAAAAAATAATAAAAAATAAAAATGAAAAACAACCCTGAAAAGCTTATTTGCGTAAATACTGGTGTTAGGGCTTATTGTAGGCTCACACACATTAGTTAGCTTTAAATTATAATTTTTATTGCCCTTGTAGGCAGACGAGCATACGGCCCACCTGATGGTGAGTGGTTACCGTTGCCCATGGACTTCAGCAATGCCAAGGGCAGAGCCAAGCCGCTGCCTACCGCTTAATACTCTCCACAAGCCTCGTTTGAAGAAGGACATGTCATAGCGCTCGGGAAACACCGTGGAGGGGAGCTCATTCCATAGCCGGATGGTACGTGGCAAAAAAGATCTCTGGAAACGCACTGTGGATGACTGCAGTGGCTCCAGGTAGTACGGATGAACTCTACTCCGGTGGCGGGCGGTGCGATGGTAAAAACGAGATGCCGGTATCATTTCCAACAATTCCTCAGAGCACTCCCCATGGAACATACGGTACAAAATACAGAGGGAACCGAAGTCCCTCCGCAGACCCAGAGGTTCCAAACGATCCGTGAGATATTTCAACCATATCAGCAATAGTAAATAAAAAGTGGGTAAAATTTCTGTAAAATTGGTCCCACTTCTAACGGTTAACAAACAAACGTTTTATTATTAACTCTCCGAAACTTGTTTAACATAACTTAACGAGAACGCTTCGAACACCAGCATTGTTACCATCAATAGCCATTGAGAAATAATAAGGCGATAAATTATTGCGTCGAACGGAGCCCATTTAGGTGAAATTGAACGGGCGCGGTTCAAAAGTTTCGTAATGAATTAATTAGATCGGGTAAAATGTGGACATCGGCATAAATTTGCATTGAAACTTATTAAATTTCGTCTGAACTCAGAACTAAGTTTATCGAAACTCTATCTAGAGAGCGACTTCGAGACAGACGGCTTCTGCTAAACGCCAGCAGGAACGGATTTTTTTTTTCGTTTTGGACCAAAACTTTTCGAATATTAATTTTCAAGTTGAACTTGTTAAATTAAAAAAAAAAAAAAAGTGTGTGTGTCCGCTCCGACGCACGACTGGAGTTTACTGGATATAAATATAAATTTGTGTCAGTTGAATACAGTAAAATATGCATTTATTAAAAAAGCTTTATTAATAAATGATTTGTAGCGGGTTATATTCGGGTATCAACCCACTAACAGTTGATACGTTCAGGAATCGAACCCGAACGGCGTCCGGCCACAAGCAAAACGATGTCGGTAAATTAAACGAAACAATACGAGAAATAGTTCTATATTACGACAACACGATACACTACAGATTATTAACAAATTAACGAGACACAAAACAAACGACTAACAAATATATGAAAATACAATAATGAGAGAAACGCGCGATCAGTACGAGGCTTTGTGGCGGACTGCCGGCGCAGCAGCCCGGCGTCACCTGCGATAACGCGGCCGCGCGTTGGCTCCTGATTGGCGCGCGCACGCATCACCATGGCCAATCAGGCGCATAACGCATTTCGTGTGACATGCTATACTCTCTAGTACGATTTTGGTCCCCATAATTTTCATACCCCGGGCCTATATATGTAAATCGATTCTTAAGGAGTAAACTCCAAAAAGGTTGTCTCTAAAGTCGGTTTACTGACGATAGTTGAACATGACAACGTCATAAGAAAATACTGATGGAATGATTTCATTTTTCAATTATCGAAATTATCATTGCTATAAACAATTGACACCACTTTCACTTTTCACTGAAATACTGAATACTTCACGAAAACATGTAAATGTATTAATGCTGCTGTCCACGCGGATGCGTCCCTCACTCAAGTAGGAGAGAGACAGATGTCGAATGCTGCCAAACGCGGAGGCCGATTGTGCCTCTTTGTCGCGCGTTGCGCGCTCTCGCTTGCACTTCGAGCCTTAAATGTAACGCCTCAGAGCGAGGTAACGCCGCATGAGTCATGTTTTGTTCGTGCGTGCAGCTGGCTCCATCGAATTATAAGACGTTGTCACGTCAAAAAAAGATATTCACGTTTGATGTCTAATTCGTTTGTCTGAAACGCGAGAAGGCTCCTTCTATCCATCGTTATAGTTCACTAGTCTAGTGAAATAAAATAATTGGTTTTCGTATTCTTCAATCCCGAACATGGGCAATATCGACATCCGCCTTAGCTCACAATACAACCAGTAATCACGCAAAATAAGTTTTTGTTTATTTATTTATTGCTTAGATGGGTGGACAAGGCCACAGTCAACCTGTTGTTAAGTGGTTACTTGAGCAAATAGACATCTACAACGTAAATGCGCCACCCACCTTGAAATATAAGTTCTAAGGTCTAAGTATAGTTACAACGGCTGCCCCACCCTTCAAACCGAAACGCATTACGGCTGAAATATGCGGGATGGTGGTACCTTCCCGTGCGGACTCACAAGAGGTCCTACCACCAGTAATTACACAAATTATAATTTAGCGGGCTTAATTTTTATTACACGATATTATTCCTTCACCGTGGAAGTCAAACGTGAACATTTGTTAAGTACGTATTTCATTAGAAAAATTGGTACCCGCCTGCGGGATTCGAACACCGTTGCATCGCTATATACAAATGCACCAGACGTCCCTTCCTTTAGGCCGCGACGACTTTAACAAGTTATTTAATATAGCCTCAGATCTCTTCGTTATTTTTATTCTAGAAGCGCAAATAGCACGAGGTAATGTTTGTGACTAAGGCCAAAATAAATAAAGTTTTTTTTTAAGAAAACTAATACTCAATTTTTGTATAATTCAAACATATTTAGGGCCCAAACCTTCGAAATATAAGTGACTGTATAAAAAGACCATTAAACAAGCAATACAAAGAGATCCATAATTTGGAATCCTTTAGGTAGCTACATACCTTGTTTATAATCGATGTTCTCGTATTTATTTTCTTTCGGGGAAAAAATTCTCATTCTCGCGCTCTGTAGGAACGAATAACCACTTACACAAAATTACACAGTTGAAATACTGACAGAAAGTACACTATTATTTTTTGTAGAATTTTATCGAGTGCTGAAAGATAATTTGCTCTAAGCGACATTTTTGCAACTTTACTGGAATGCCATTTCAAGTTTAATATTTGGAAAGAAAAAATATCATAACATTAACTTTTAGAAACGAGACTGTCGACGATTTGCTACCAGAAGGTTCTTGGTTACTTTGGTCATATTGCTCGGCGGCTACCAGACAACCTTGAAAGATTGATTGTGGTGAGCAAGGTAGAAGGGAAAAGACCCGCCGGCCGGCCACCAAACCATTGGTCGGATCAGATAACTGCGTTCACTGGACTCTCTGTTACGAACGCCCTGAGAGAAGCCGAAAACCGAAGCAAATGGAAGCTGAGGGTACAAAGAGCCACGAAGGGCTTCCAAGGACACGACCTTCAGCAATGAAGTATTCGACTAAGAAGAAGAAGAAGAAGAACTTTTTGAGCTATTTAAATGGGGTGAACTTAATTGAAGTTCAATTACAAACATCCAAATGTTGATACTAATATCAAATAAAACGGTAAATGAATTACAAGGGTAAATAAATGTCCACCTCTCGATATGATCTATTTCATGGGCGTTGAAAGAAAATAGATTGCATTGCAAAACGCTCCACTTAAAAAGCTTTATAACTTTTTTGTAATAATAATAAGAAGAAGTTCTAAAAGCTTAAAATCGAGTCGCATGGTATTTCTTTATTTTATTTTCCTCATCACTCACAATAATGCTTCGACTATACACATTGTGAGTGGCGCCACTGGCCATGACACATTAATTACATTGGAATTACAGCCATCTCACACGAACAACCGGCGAAAGGATATTCAATTAGAAAAATAGAAGTAATGCGTGAGTCATAGTGAAATTGCAAACAATCTTTTTTTTTTAGCAAGTTTTATACCATGAAACTGTAATTTTTTGCATTTTCGTTATTTTTTCATGGCATTCTTCAGTCATTCTTTTGTTCTTTCAGCAGTTCTTTTGACGTTCAACAAGTATATACTTTCATTTATGTTGAATAGCCTTTTCAAAGTGGCGCAATGATGCAGACTGTAGATTCTTACTGACCGAGTCAAGTTCCAGGTCATCGTGGAGATCCACGTTCCTCAGGAACCATTGGTGCTCCGACGGCTATCCTGCAAAATCGGTATTGAATTACCTCATGGGGTTTAAAGATAGTGCGGGCCGCGTGAACGAACACTACGCTTGCATACGTCATGAGTGTACAACTTAACCCATGCGTCAGCCCGCTGAGTTTCTCGCTGGATCTTCTCAGCGGGTCGCGATTCCGATCCGGTAGTAGATTCACGAAGATCACACGAAGCAGTTGCTCTTGAGTTGTTAGGTCTCCTTTGGAGGCGCTTGGGTAGCTGTTAGCAAATTCCACCCCTCCTGGCTGAGCCTTTGCTCACCCTGGCGAAACTGGAAAAGCCTCTGGGACCCCAGTAATCACTCATACAAAAAAAAAGGTAAAAGAACCGGTCTACTTCTAATAAGTCTTCCTATGTCGGTGTTAAAATAAAAGCAATTTTTCTTTACTAAAATGCGTAATTGTCACGTGTTCAGAAATACCTTCCACGTGGAAGGAATCATAATAAAGGAAAAAATAATAAAAAATAAAAATGAAAAACAACCCTGAAAAGCTTATTTGCGTAAATACTGGTGTTAGGGCTTATTGTAGGCTCACACACATTAGTTAGCTTTAAATTATAATTTTTATTGCCCTTGTAGGCAGACGAGCATACGGCCCACCTGATGGTGAGTGGTTACCGTTGCCCATGGACTTCAGCAATGCCAAGGGCAGAGCCAAGCCGCTGCCTACCGCTTAATACTCTCCACAAGCCTCGTTTGAAGAAGGACATGTCATAGCGCTCGGGAAACACCGTGGAGGGGAGCTCATTCCATAGCCGGATGGTACGTGGCAAAAAAGATCTCTGGAAACGCACTGTGGATGACTGCAGTGGCTCCAGGTAGTACGGATGAACTCTACTCCGGTGGCGGGCGGTGCGATGGTAAAAACGAGATGCCGGTATCATTTCCAACAATTCCTCAGAGCACTCCCCATGGAACATACGGTACAAAATACAGAGGGAACCGAAGTCCCTCCGCAGACCCAGAGGTTCCAAACGATCCGTGAGATATTTCAACCATATCAGCAATAGTAAACAAAAAGTGGGTAAAATTTCTGTAAAATTGGTCCCACTTCTAACGGTTAACAAACAAACGTTTTATTATTAACTCTCCGAAACTTGTTTAACATAACTTAATGAGAACGCTTCGAACACCAGCATTGTTACCATCAATAGCCATTGAGAAATAATAAGGCGATAAATTATTGCGTCGAACGGAGCCCATTTAGGTGAAATTGAACGGGCGCGGTTCAAAAGTTTCGTAATGAATTAATTAGATCGGGTAAAATGTGGACATCGGCATAAATTTGCATTGAAACTTATTAAATTTCGTCTGAACTCAGAACTAAGTTTATCGAAACTCTATCTAGAGAGCGACTTCGAGACAGACGGCTTCTGCTAAACGCCAGCAGGAACAGATTTTTTTTTTCGTTTTGGACCAAAACTTTTCGAATATTAATTTTCAAGTTGAACTTGTTAAATTAAAAAAAAAAAAAAGGTTGTCTCTAAAGTCGGTTTACTGACGATAGTTGAACATGACAACGTCATAAGAAAATACTGATGGAATGATTTCATTTTTCAATTATCGAAATTATCATTGCTATAAACAATTGACACCACTTTCACTTTTCACTGAAATACTGAATACTTCACGAAAACATGTAAATGTATTAATGCTGCTGTCCACGCGGATGCGTCCCTCACTCAAGTAGGAGAGAGACCGATGTCGAATGCTGCCAAACGCGGAGGCCGATTGTGCCTCATTGTCGCGCGTTGCGCGCTCTCGCTTGCACTTCGAGCCTTAAATGTAACGCCTCAGAGCGAGGTAACGCCGCATGAGTCATGTTTTGTTCGTGCGTGCAGCTGGCTCCATCGAATTATAAGACGTTGTCACGTCAAAAAAAGATATTCACGTTTGATGTCTAATTCGTTTGTCTGAAACGCGAGAAGGCTCCTTCTATCCATCGTTATAGTTCACTAGTCTAGTGAAATAAAATAATTGGTTTTCGTATTCTTCAATCCCGAACATGGGCAATATCGACATCCGCCTTAGCTCACAATACAACCAGTAATCACGCAAAATAAGTTTTTGTTTATTTATTTATTGCTTAGATGGGTGGACAAGGCCACAGCCAACCTGTTGTTAAGTGGTTACTTGAGCAAATAGACATCTACAACGTAAATGCGCCACCCACCTTGAAATATAAGTTCTAAGGTCTCAGTATAGTTACAACGGCTGCCCCACCCTTCAAACCGAAACGCATTGCGGCTGAAATATGCGGGATGGTGGTACCTTCCCGTGCGGACTCACAAGAGGTCCTACCACCAGTAATTACGCAAATTATAATTTTGCGGGCTTAATTTTTATTACACGATATTATTCCTTCACCGTGGAAGTCAAACGTGAACATTTGTTGAGTACGTATTTCATTAGAAAAATTGGTACCCGCCTGCGGGATTCGAACACCGTTGCATCGCTATATACAAATGCACCAGACGTCTTATCCTTTAGGCCGCGACGACTTTAACAAGTTATTTAATATAGCCTCAGATCTCTTCGTTATTTTTATTCTAGAAGCGCAAATAGCACGAGGTAATGTTTGTGACTAAGGCCAAAATAAATAAAGTTTTTTTTTTAAGAAAACTAATACTCAATTTTTGTATAATTCAAACATATTTAGGGCCCAAACCTTCGAAATATAAGTGACTGTATAAAAAGACCATTAAACAAGCAATACAAAGAGATCCATAATTTGGAATCCATTAGGTAGCTAGGCTACATACCTTGTTTATAATCGATGTTCTCGTATTTATTTTCTTTCGGGGAAAAAATTCTCATTCTCGCGCTCTGTAGGAACGAATAACCACTTACACAAAATTACACAGTTGAAATACTGACAGAAAGTACACTATTATTTTTTGTAGAATTTTATCGAGTGCTGAAAGATAATTTGCTCTAAGCGACATTTTTGCAACTTTACTGGAATGCCATTTCAAGTTTAATATTTGGAAAGAAAAAATATCATAACATTAACTTTTAGAAACGAGACTGTCGACGATTTGCTACCAGAAGGCTCTTGGTTACTTTGGTCATATTGCTCGGCGGCTACCAGACAACCTTGAAAGATTGATTGTGGTGAGCAAGGTAGAAGGGAAAATACCCGCCGGCCGGCCACCAAACCATTGGTCGGATCAGATAACTGCGTTCACTGGACTCTCTGTTACGAACGCCCTGAGAGAAGCCGAAAACCGAAGCAAATGGAAGTTGAGGGTACAAAGAGCCACGAAGGGCTTCCAAGGACACGACCTTCAGCAATGAAGTATTCGACTAAGAAGAAGAAGAACTTTTTGAGCTATTTAAATGGGATGAACTTAATTGAAGTTCAATTACAAACATCAAAATGTTGATACTAATATCAAATAAAACGGGCCTTGAATTACAAGGGTAAATGTCCACCTCTCGATATGATCTATTTCATGGGCGTTGAAAGAAAATAGATTGCATTGCAAAACGCTCCACTTAAAAAGCTTTATAACTTTTTTGTAATAATAATAAGAAGAAGTTCTAAAAGCTTAAAATCGAGTCGCATGGTATTTCTTTATTTTATTTTCCTCATTAGTCACAATAATGCTTCGACTATACACATTGTGAGTGGCACCACTAGCCATGACACATTAATTACATTGGAATTACAGCCATCTCACACGAACAACCGGCGAAAGGATATTTAATTAGAAAAATAGAAGTAATGCGTGAGTCATAGTGCAATTGCAAACAATCTTTTTTTTTTAGCAAGTTTTATACCATGAAACTGTATTTTTTTGCATTTTCGTTCTTTTTTCATGGTATTCGTCAGCCATTCTTTTGTTCTTTCAGCAGTTCTTTTGACGTTCAACAAGTATATACTTTCATTTATGTTGAATAAATTTTTTTTGATTTGATTTGATTATTGAGACTAAATTAACGGAGTGCAGGTTTATCGAATGATATCTAAGTTTTCACAAAAACCCTAATGATTATAACTGAACACTGAACCTACTACTACTACCGAGCTGGCGCTATGACCCCGAAGTGGGTCTTGGCCTTCGACAATAAATTTTGCCATTCATCCCGGCGCTGCGCAACACCTTGCCAGTCCGACACTTGGAGCTCCCGTAAATTTCCTTCCACAGCGTCACACCAGCGGTACTTGGGACTCCCTACGAGGCGGCGTCCCTCCGGTACACCCGTGTACACCCGTCACACACGTCACAAATTCACAGCCCGATCCTGCTCCATACGTACTACATGTCGGAGCCATCCGAGCCTCCGTGCCTTCATCTCCCCCAGAATATTTGGCTCACAAAAAAGCCTCTCCACATCCTTATTTTTCCGGACGTGCCAAGAACCGTCTTCTTTCCGAACTGGTCCTAGTATTTTTCTCAATACCTTTCGCTCCGTCACGAGAAGTTTTGCCTCTTATTTCTGTGTAAGCGTCCATGCTTCGCATCCATACAATAGGATCGGCCTGACTACAGTCTTGTATATCCGAATCTTGGTGCGCCTGCTTAGTAGCTTCGAAGAGAGAACAGGGTGTAGGGCTGCACTGCATCGTAGGGTATTTTGTATACGAATTTCGATTTCATCTTCCCTGTCATTGGTGTCTGTTACAGTGCAGCCAAGGTACCGGAATTTAGCCACTCCTTTGAACCTCGTATTTTCCACAACTAGGTCTTCTCGCTTCCGTCTTATGTTTTTATATCGACGCATGTGAAGATATTCTGTCTCCTCGTGGCTCACGCGAAGGCCAATCCGAGAGGCTTCTTGTTGGAATTGAACCTACTGTTGCTTTATTTAACTAAGCGTAGAGAGTTCTTGTATTTGACATTTTACCTTTTCGCACGAAGGTCGAGACTTCAGGCAATGCCGGGAGCTTGTTTCTGCCGTGCTTTACATTCTCAAGAAATTCAAAGTTAAAAATGTTTAATGACTATCATAATTCAACGTTACTTTGTGCTGCTTTTAATTACTTAATTAGGTCTAAAATTATACAAAGCTCTAACGATGTTTTTGTATTTACGGTAAGACTAAAGTCAAAGAACAGACTCCGGACATCCCTAACATTAAAATACTGAGGCATATACCTACTACTGATTAATGATAGGGATGTCACCTGTAATAGTAAGAGGCTACCTGTATGTATCTATTACGTATGATTAATAGTTCGACTGACTCATTATGATCCCTTGAAAAGCTAAGAGGTGAGTAAAAAGAGAATTTGAACTTTACCATCGAGTTATAAAGTGATTTTAGTTTGTTATTTAGTACGATATTCATGTCTGATTGCTCACTATCCCGAACAAATCCAGTAGGAGCCGAAGAGATTCTGGATCGAGTGTTAATTGACGAACTTGAACGATTAGCCGACGATAGATTAAAATTAATCGTATCCTGTCTTCGGCTTAGTAGCGTCGGTTATCAATAAGGTTTAGCGTTGAGCATACGGTTAGATTAGTATGGATAATATTTTTTTTTCTTCTTAAGAATATATAATAAATAATAGAAAAAGAAATATTTTTAAAAACTAATAATGTACATACGTTTTTTTGTTGGTTTTCTTTTTAATAAACTATTTCGGCTGTGGTATCCATACCAAGTTTCACGTCATTACGGATCCTCCCGATCCATTAACGGTGCTTTTAGGTACCACAAGCACCGGTCACCGTTCTCGTTGAACCCGTCGCTTGCGACGAAGGGCTCGACGATCGAATTAACCCATAGACACAGCCCACTGAGTTTCTCGGCAGATCTTCTCAGTGGGTCGCGTTTCTGATCCGGTGGTTGATTCTGCGAAGCACTGCTCTTGCTAGGCCCAGTGTTAGCAACACTCCGGTTTTAGCCCCGTGAGTTCACCTACATGTTAGGGCGAAGCTGAAATGGCCTCTCAAGGTTATCAGCATAGGTAGGAAAAAAAGGAAAAATAAAAAACCAAGTAATTATTCTGTACCAATATCGATTATCTTCCTTTGAAAAACACCTTTGTGAAGTAAATGGCTTTTGAGCTACAAAATAGGGCAACAGATTTATTGAATATAATATTAATTTAAGCAAGAGTCAATAATAATAAAAAAATATGAGAATTATATTAGTAACACAGTGCAGATTTTTTTTTTGTTGCTTAAGAGATGAACGATATCACGGTCCACTTGATGTTAAGAAAAGAATACGACGCCAGGTGAGGTTGTGTCCAACGATGCGACAATACCAGTTTTCAAATTCAAAAGGCAGATCATCAATATCTCTAATGAAGCACGTACTTAACTCAATTTCAAAATTGACTTCCACGGTGAAGCAATTTTAAAGTGTAATTAAAATTAGATCCGCATTTGATATTATTTAGACATGTTTCAATTCAAATATGATTCTGTCATTTTATAGATACAATTGAGACATACAGATAAGTCTAGCAGTGAGTGACAGCGGGCTTCGATAATCATAAAATAGTACTGAAAGAAAGTTCAGAAAGAATTTACAAGTTAACTTCTTTCCAGAACTTGAAAGCTAGAAATTCATATCCAACCCAAGCGACGGGGCAACGCAAAGCCGTCGTCACCCGAAACATGTCTTGTCGAAACCCCGGATCCGTTCTCGGTGCTTTTAGGTTCATCCAGCACCGGTCACCGCCCTCATCACACTCGTCGATTACGACAAGCGAACTAGTCCATAAACGCAGCCCATTGAGTTTCTCGTCGGAACTTCTCAGTAGGTCGCAATTCCGATCCGGTGGTAGATTCTGCAAGGCACTGCTCTTGCTAGGGCTAGTGTTTTTTTTTTTTTTTTTTTTTTTTCACAGGAGAAAATCGCCGGATCCCCACCCGCGCGGCAGGTGGGGTATGTGGGAGTTGAACCTCACTAAAAACTCCTGCCGCTCACAACCGGCGCCCTACCTCGGACCGGGCCGGAGCCCAGTCGGGGCTATTGAAACGGCGGGACAGGGTTGACGCAGAGCACATTACATCCATCCCACCGTCCCACGGACGCCGGACCGGTGGCCGCCAGCGAAACGACCACCGGTTCCCTCGTTCAGCGGGCCGAGAGCCCGCTTTGATGGCGCCGCGTTACACCTTCCCCCAGAGCGGTCGGGGGAACGCGGTCTACCATCACCCGGCTTCCTATTGCGGGTGAGCGTGCAGAGCACGCCACCCCTCGTCTGGGTCCCTCCCCGCACAAAACGGGTGGGAAGGGCTAGTGTTAGCAAATTCTAGAAGGTGAGCTCACCTACATCGCCACACGTAGCTAGAATAGCTTTTTAGGCTATCAGCGAATAGGCAGGGAAAAAACAGAAAGTGAAAAACAGAAAGGAAAAAGGCAGAACTGACACTAAATACAATCAGTTGTTTGAAATGTATTTATGTATCCTAATGATATTGACAAAAGCTACACACGCGTACTTGAAGTTTAAAAAAAAAATGTGATTAGTTGTGAATGAAATTTACTAGTGGTAGGACCTCTTGTGATTCCGCGCGTATAGGTACCAACTTTCTGCCTATTTCTGCAGTGAAGCAGTAACGCGTTTCGGTTTGAAGGGTGGGGGATGCCGCTGTAATACTTGAGACCTTAGAACTTATATTTCAAGGTGGGTGGCGCATTTACGTCGTAGATGTCTATGGGCTCCAGTAACCACTTAACACTAGGTGGGCTGTAAGCTCGTTCACCCAGCTGAGCAATAAAAAAAATGATTTTTTTCCTAATTTGATCTAAGAGAACATTATACTACCAACAATTAAGTCTTAAACCAACGCCGCTTATAAAAATCTTGCTATTTAATGTGGGTCGTCTCGTACACTTTGAAATTACCTCCACGTCAGTAACTTAGCAAGTTAATTCCCCCCATCTGCCTCAGGAGAGAGCCAAGATATTCTAAGTAAAAGGCAGGCTCCGTCACACGTGACTTTTAATTAGTAATTTAAGGCGTAGATACAGGCAGTTTGGAATAGGCGTACAATACTAGTTAGTATCTTAAGATACTAGTGAAAACTATTCACCCTGTACTGTTACTATCCATATTGTATAAAGCTATTATACTGTGTAGTTTCATCAAAATCCGTCAAGAAGTTTCTGCGTGAAAGAGTAACAAACGTCCATCCATCTTTACAAACTTTCGCATATATCATATTAGTAAGACTAGTATGATAAATTGAATGACATACTTACTGTACACTATATACTGTATCGCTTGACATAAATTCGAAAATCTCTTATTTCGTAAGTAAATATAAACCAAGCGATATTTATGTCCCTCTCTTTTAGACCACACACGGCTGTGCTGCTGAAAATAGGCCTCTTCTGAACCTCGTCACAAGGACTGGTCCTGTGCTGCGAGCGATCTTCAACAGTTTACCGCCACCCTGCCTATTTCTGCTGTGAAGCAGTAATGCGTTTCGGTTTGAAGGGTGGGACAGCCGTTGTACTATTAAAAGTGAGACCTTACAAGTCATGTCTCAGGGTGGGTGGCAGGATTTACGTTGCAGATGTCTATGGGCTCCGGTAACCACTTAACAACAGTGTAACAGTGCACCGTCTTCTGATTTTATTTGGATCGTATAATAAATCATAGGTGAAGTCCTGAATAATAAAAATAAAGAATAATTACAACTATACAAATATTTATTGAGATAATGCTGCTTAGAACATTTTACATTCATACACAGAGTTTTCTAAAATATTTTTCTAAATAATAGTTTTAAATTATTTCCCTTACTTTAAAGTCGGCACGTACGATATTTTGTATGTTCGTCGAAAAAAAAGGAACATTCGTTTAAACTTCGCATTATCAAGGATTCTCGTACTAGCTCTGCATTCCTAGTACGGCTAACCGAATACCTAGTATGAATACCTAGTATGGCTAACGTCATCACAGAATTCTACGTCTCTGGGGCTTCTGTTAGAATTGGCCGTTAAGAGTACGGTCGTGACGTCACGCTCCATAAATCATAATATTTAATCGTTCGAGTCGGTTTGTTAGCCAGAGATGATCTTCGAAGTTTCAGGAAATATATTACCGGATTTGCAGACGAAAGTCATTATTAATGAGACGGAACAATTATGAAGGTATCTTTAATTAATTATAATTTATTGTAGCTACGACTCTTTATTGTACGAAATTATAAATTTGATTGAGTTTGAGTGTTTTTTTTTTCCTACCTAAGCTGATAGCCTTGAGAGGCTATTTCAGCTTCGCCTTAATTAGTAGGTGAGCTCACAAGGCTCAAACCTGATGATGTTGCTGACACGAACCCTAGCAAGAGCCGTGCTTCGCAGAATCTACCAGCGGATCTGAAACGCAACCCACTGAGAAGATCCGGCGAGAAACTCAGTGGGCTGTGTCTGAGGGTTAATTTACTCGTCGAGCCCTTCGTGGCAAGCGACGGGTTCGACGAGGACGATGACCGGGTTTGAGTGTGTTATTCGTCCTAATCGAATAAAGTAATCCATTTCCGGACATCAAACGTAGGCCCAAAATGTGAGTTATTCAATTAAAATAAAGTATTCTTTTGCTTCTACTAATTAGACAGTTTTCGTATTAATTAAAATATATATATATATCCGTATTGTCATGTACATATTTAAAAAGGAACAAATCCTGGATTGTTTGTCGATCCATCTCATTGAAATTGCTTTCCGAATCGCTAAAGTCAAGATTATTTGAAAGCGCCTCAGAACGCCTATTTGAATAAAAACTTTTTGATTTAGTCTTTGAAGTCCTCAAGACATTAAGGATGAGACGTGCAGTGTGTTCTTATCAAGCAAAGAGTATGTCAAGCGAAGCGACTACTGTCAAACCTTTTGTAAAGGTCGTGACCTCGTTAACGCATCAAAACATTTATATATTTCAACATTAAAAATTTAAAGTGACTTTGCTATGTTCGTAGATAAATAATTCACATAGGCAATTTATTTAACAAATCAGTTTTTTTTTGAAGTTATACTTCTTTAGGCGCGTTATGAAAAATTGATGAGAGTGAAATTTTACGATGCGCGCGGACCGTGACACAAAATTAACAGAAATGAAGTTTCCCACCAAATCGCTCATTACAATACGACCGACGTAACTTGGCGAGTCTGAATATAGCCGCAGGAGAACTTTCACGCATGTACACTCGTAAAAAAGTGTTATTAGCAATAATTTTTTAACGTTAAATATTTATTGTTAATTATTTAATATTAAAAAAAAAGAAATAAATTTAATAAAAATAAAGTATAACTTACGCGCGCACATAAGTACACGCACCCTTTTTTTTGGTCAGGAGGAAATCGCCGGGCTTCCGCCCTCCACTGGGGATCCACGACTCCACGGAGTCGAACTGACTAAAACCTCCTGTCGCTCAACAGCCCACGTCCGAACCTCGCATGAGACAGAACTCATGAAAAGGCAAAGGGGGGAAACTGAGGCGTTTAGTGCGGAGCACATCTCTCCCATCACCCTCCCCTTAGCACACAGTATAGTGTAATATTCTTTATCTTTTGACACTAATTACGACATTGATTGCGACATGGGCCCTTACTTTTAATGTATTGGTAATTATCTTATGCTATTAATTTAAGCTATATTTGTTACAAAGCGTCACTTTTGTTGTTGTCGAATATTGTGGTTGCTAATGACATAAGCATTAATACCAACAGATACCCCATTACATCCTGAGACGTAACGTATTAAGTAACGTATTAATGCGATTATCTCTGGCAAGATAATCGCATTAATACGTTAACTACTTTAAGGATAGAATCTAGTATCCTCCGAATATTCGATCGACAATTGAACTTATGGTAGGGCACATTGTGAACCTACAGGGCTATCATTGACTTGACAATGCCTCCATCTATATTCGGACGTGATGTTCAACAATACAGGAACGATTTTTTTCGAATACAAAAAACATCGATTTAGTTTATTATTTATTGTGACTTACTCGTTTTATATTGAAAACAATTCAATTAGTTAAAAAAGATCAACAAACTTAGTGAAAATTTATTTAAAAAAGAAACGCCCATATACGTGATCATTTGGCGTAGAATTAAATATTGAAATAATTTAAAAAAAACGCACATTTATATGTATGTACATTTTTTTATTTTATTTTTATTGGTTATATGCATGGACGAGCTCACAGCCCACCTGATGTTAAGTGGTTACTGGAGCCCATAGACATTTACAACGTAAATGCGCCACCCACCTTGAGATATAAGTTCTAAGGTCTCAGTATAGTTACAACGGCTACCCCACCCTTCGAACCGAAACGCATTATTGCTTCACGGCTGAAATAGGCGGGGTGGTAGGTACCTACCCGTGCGGACTTCCAAGAGGTCCAACACCAGTGATTACGCAAATTATAATTTTGCGGGTACATAATGCGGTACATAATATAATGCCAGTATCCCTGAAGAGGTTAAGCTCTTAATTGTGTTGAATCACAGGACTCGCATTCTTCAAACTGGAAAGCCTTACTGCTTCGCAACAGATACAGGCGGACTTGCAATTGACCTGACCCCCAATTTCAATACCGGTAAAATAACTAAACGACCTTCTTCTGTTTTTAATGGTTAAAAGACGGACGCTATTGTTTGATCACTACTACTGCTATTCAAAATGCTATTGTTTATTTTATAATTCGCTTACGAAATGTTCAAAGATGTTTCAATTAATGGTGTCGCTGAATTTCGTGAATAATAGTCACTTTGATCGCTTTGATGTTATTTCGTTAATTAGCGCTCGATATATAAATAGAACAGTGTTGAGTTCGAGCGCTTATCTATGAAATTGAAATTAGCATCGAAAAAGTAATAAGGCGCTTTCGTTCTAACACATTCAAATAATCGAATGTAATATTGTTAGTTAATACATAACTTTTCGACTGTTTACTGGGAATTCCATTAATATCTCTGTTAATAATTTCAAAAATATTTGGAGTATAATAAAGCACGCGCTATCGCAATACAGCCGAGAACTCGCTTGATACTTCTGGATGCTCACGGTTCTGTGATATATGCACGTGTGTGAAGAGTTTTTCAATTAAAAAACTCCGAAAAGGTTTTTTATTTCACAATCAGAAGTTTCATCATAGACAAACTGAAGTAGCTAGCGCCATCTATGTAACAGGATGTGCACTAAGCCCTCCGACTTCAGTAATCCCACAACAAGCCGCATTTATGTCAGTTCATTGAACTGAGAAAATACGATGTAATATCACGAATATTACAAGAATGTTACAGTATTTATTATTTATATTGAGGTATAAAGAAGAAAAAAAAATGGTTGAAAACTCAGGTACCTAGGAAATTTATCGTTAATGTGAATTGGGCGTGTTTAATGGTTTAAAAGAGCATGGTTTGATTGTATCTTTGGTATTACTCATATCAAGAGGCAACGGTAAGTTTCAAATGCTACTTGCTTTATATTACATATTATTTTATAATAAAAACGACAACGACAAAGTTTTGTGGAAATACAGCAATTAATCATAACTAGAAGTCCCGCAGTAGTCGAAATTCGACTATAATTAATTGGAATTATAAGTTTGTACACTATTATGATTGTATTTTATACTTCTATAATCACAAATTTCGCCAAGACTACACTATAAAAAATATTAATAAAGACAAACAATATTTAATCTCAATTTGACAACAGACGTCAAGAACAAAAGTTTGACAATAAATAGTATGCATGCGTGTGTGCGTCAAATACATGGTATGTAGTGTGTGTAATGTTTTCTTTATTGATTTAATGTATTTTTTATGCATTATTTTAAAAAAAATTGTTGTTGTTGTGCACTTCTTCTCTATATTCTCTATAAGTGTGGAAAATTTCATACTCCTCCGTCCGCGCAATTTTCGTAAAAAGGGATACAAAGTTTTTGCTTCACGTATTAATATATAGATTACCTGAAATTGAGATTCATAGGTTCGATTGTAAATCTTTACCCCTTGACCTAAAAAGAGCATAGTCTACAGCAAACAGAATATGATATATGTTATTGAATATGGTATTTCAAACTGTTTCCTTCAATACGACGATTTTAATACGCTTTTATTAGCTTCAGACGTATGTATGTTTGTAACGGAATCTTGGAACATGATTTTGACCCCCTTCAAAACGTTGGATTAACTCGAAATTTGGTATACTGATTAAAGACCGATGACAATTCAATATTTAAAAAAAAATGAAAATTTTTTTTAGAAAAATTTGAAATTCACTACAAAATAAATAATAGTTAAAAAAACTAATTAAATACGCTTTTATAGAAAATCCATTTAAAAAATAGAAAATAAATTTTAATAAATTTGAATTAAAAAGAGTAGGTTGCTTTTCAGGATATTATCAAAATAACCCTTCTACTCATATCTGTTCATAAAATATTTATAATTACTGATAGCACGCTCCCCACGTTTTTTTTACAATAAAATCATTTTTTCTTACACTATTTTTAATTCAAATTTATTAAAGATTATTTTCTATTTTTTAGATGGATATTCTATAAAAGCGTATTTTGTTAGTTTTTTTAAACTATTATTTATTTATTTATCACGTTCATGTGAAATTCCGCGACGAATACCCAACAATCGTTTCAGGTTATGCATAATAAATTAATGGCCTAAGGGTAAAATGAAAAGTACACGTACGTATTATCGTGTAATCCAAAAATTGCAGTAATTGAGCCATTGCCGACAGGAATAAGTAATACTGCTACAAACTCAGCAGCACTGGCTTCCATAAATAACCGGCCTGTGTTATTACGAGCGCCTTAATCAAAAGATACCATCTTAACCATTGTTTGAGGCAACTTAATCGGGGAATTTCCCCAACCATTCGTCTAGATTTGAATTGAAAGTCGGATTCGAGTAGGTAGGAGTACTTTTTTATTCATGCCTGTATTTAGTCGTCACGGTGGTAGATTTTGTGACCTTGACTCCTGTACCAAAACTCGGTCAAAAGATAGTTTGGTAAGTCGGTAGATAAGAAAGATAGTTTGGTAGTTTGGCGTCGATTCCTTAAGTTTTGCTTCTAAAAAGCTAGCTTTTCTACGGACTCCATGTTTATACTGGGAAAATAGCGAAAAACCAATGAAGATTATCTCTGAATTATCGTGTTCCATTCTGATCACATAGACAAATAGCGTGACCACAAATAGAAAATTGAAAGTCAAAAATAATTAAATGACAATAATAAACGCGAGATAAAAGTGTAAAAGTAATGTTAATTGTAATAGTTTTAATATGACTCCGGAAAATTGAAGATTTTCTTAGTTTAAAGTCAACGAACAAAATGTTCAGTGACCAAACTAATTATGAATAGTCGTCTTTTTTATTATGTCGGTTTGCTGAGAACCTACAATCGTACTAAACTGAGATAGCGTCAATCGATTTTAATTTGTCTTCCATTGCATGCCATCCATTAACTGAAGAAAAAAAAATATCTTTCGACTTATCCTCTATCCTTTGTGTTATCCTCTCATCAACATACGATCTGACTAGATTTTCGGGAACGATTTTGTCGAATACATTTTGTATTTCAGCTGATTTTCATTACAGTGGTACGGGTAAGATGAGAAGTCAAAATAAAAAATCAAGTATGCACGGTCGTAAAACTCCCCGTTACGGTAATCCACAGTAAGAAAATTCTATATTACATTTACATTAAGCTGTACCAAAACTTTGATGTATAACTATGAAAAAGGAATAACTTTACAATACCGCCGATCTGTGAACTTTAGGTTCAGGTTCTATTCTCAGTCGAAGCCCAACTTTTTTGAGCTATTATTTTCGTAAGTGTTATGAGATTAAACAATATAAAACTCACCCCTAACCTCACCCCTAACATCAATTTGGTTGATATTGACTCCAACCGGAAATCAAAACTAGATACCGCGGGACAGTTGTGAGGTCATACTAAACGGTTAATAGAGCCCATAGATATCACAACGTGAATTCCATTAACCATATTGAGACACGGAGTCGAATTTTCAATTGGATAATGAATGTCTCACCCTTCAAGATAGAGAATATGCAGAAATAGACAGAGTGGTGTTGTCTATTTGTACAAGCTTACACTGATAAAAGTAGACAAGGTTAGAGGTCAGATGAATGTTTTTCTATGCGCTATACATCTTATTCTACGCAAAGCTAAATTGTGAAATATTTCCAAAACCGCTACAAGCCCGTGTAGATGTAAAAAAATGGCAAGAGCTGAAGGAATCAGGTTGTAAAGTAATAAATACCTAACTATCAGGCAACAAAATTTCGATACCAGGATCAATTATTATTATTATTATTTTATTGCTTAGATGGGTGGACGAGCCCACTGCCCACCTGATATTAAGTGGTTACTTAAGCCCATAGACATCTACAACGTAAATGCGTCACACACCTCAAGGTATAAGTTGTAAGATCTCGAGTATTACAACGGCTGCCCCACCCTTCAAACCGAAACGCATTATTGCTTCACGGCTGAAATAGGGAGGGTGGTGGTACCTACCCGTTTTAGATTCATCTCACATTCACTCATCAGACATTTAATGTAGCCGTAGAAGTAACAGTCGAAGTAGGTTACAATTATACAAACATTTATAATTGAAACTTCGCTTGTGAGTATAGTGACATTCACTCTGGGTAACTATAAGTTCTTGTAAAAATTAAACACTATATAGACCACTCAGTTTTAAAATTATAATTGCTACAAATAGATGTAGAGTCACTGTCAATGGTAACGTGAACCAAAATTTATTGAAGCACTTCAGTAAATAATCGATATTGGAAATAACACCCTGCTATTTACAAAACCGGTATAATCACCAAAGCCCGCACCCAAACTGCTGATTTGTATGTGAACCTAACAATTTACAATTCGTGGAGACATTGGAATGTTTATAAAATAACAAATATTGAAATTTTAATGTGTAGACAAAAAATGAATGCTTTTACTGTATAAATTATATTTAAAATTCGTGAAATTTGTCATGGTTGCGCATTTTGTAATCTCGCTCAGGCTAAGACCACAATTCTGCATCTATGCCGGTTAGAAGGGTAAGTTAGGTATTATTGGAACTGGATAAAGGTTTTTACTTGTTGTTTAGATTGGTGGACGAGCTTACGGCCTACCTGAGGTTAAGTGGCTACTGAAACCCATAGACACAAATAGCGCAAATGCCGCCACCCACCTTGAGACGTAAGTGCTATAGTCGCAGTTTTTACAGTACAATAGCTGTCCCATCCTTGATACCAAAACGCATTAGTGCTTCACGGCAGAAATAGGCAGGATGGTAGTGCCTACCTGTGTACAAAACGTCCCACCACCAGTAATTACGCAAATTATAATTTTTGCGGGTTTTATTTTTATTACACGATATTATTCCTTCATCGTAGAAGTGAATCGTCGTAAAGTTTGTTAAGTGCGTATTTTAATTAAGAAAATTGGTAACTGCCTGCCAGATTTGAACACCGGTATAGTTACATCGCTTAATCCGAATGTAACGATTGCAGTAGGCAGCGGCTTGGCTCTGCCCCTGGCATTGCTGAAGTCCATGGGCGACGGTAACTACTCACCATCAGGTGGGCCGTATGCTCGTCTGCCTACAAGGGCAATAAAAAAAAATGCATCGGGCATTCTTTAGTCGACCACCAAAAGTTAGTTTGAACTAAGTTCTGTTTTTATTTCCTACCTATGCTGATAGCCTTGAGAGGCTATTTCAACTTCACCCTAACGTGTGTAGGTGAGCTCACGGGGCTCAAACCGCAGTGTTGCTAACACTGACCCTAGTAAGAGTAGTGCTTCGCAGAATCTACCACCGGATCGGAAACGCGACCCACTGAGAAGATCCGGCGAGAAACTCATTGGGCGATAAGTTCTGTGTGTGCTCTGATATGTGCATAAACTCCAGTGGTACGTGAGTGTGTGAAATTGTCCGAGCAAAAATCCTAAACTGGGGTAGTTACTTATGACGAGATTACATTTTGAAATAAATACGGCCCACAGTTGACGTTCTATTTATTCTCGCTTGGGTCGCTCACAGCAATAAATTGCATCCGTCATTTGCAGTTTCTCTTCTATTCCGTAGTGACAAGGACGATGGTAGGGACTTCCTAAGTTTCCATTTTTTAAAATAGCTAGTCATTCTTTGCTGAGAAATACATATTTTTTTAAATAATAACATCTGTATTACATATTGTGTTATCTTTTCACCAAATCAGTACAAGCTAAGCGCAATATAGTAGCTTCAGCATAGATATCTTTTTTTTCATTGTACCTTTTTACATTCAAACTATTGTTACCCGTTTATTGATTAGTGACATAAATTACTATACAGTGTCCAAAAAATAGTACAAAGTATATCGATATCAGGCCCACGAAAAGCACAGCAGTACCCTCGACAGAAGGATGATATTCGGTTCCCTTATTAAGTCAGTACACGATTGAGCCGCGTCCCTACTCGGTCGACTCTACTTCTTGATCTGCAGGCGAAGTAAACCAAGGTGATACTCTACAAAACTTGCATGCGTTCCGTCATGATCAATGCATAATGTACTTTTCGCTCACGCTGCTCATGTTTCGTCAGGATCGCCATCGGAGCACTGTGGCACGTGAGGAATGTCGAACTTCACGACGATATAAATTTTGAACCGATACGTAAGTCTCTTAAGGTAGCGTCAGAACGCTACTTCGACAAAGCTGCGCAGCACGATAACCTCTTATCGTGGTTGAAACTAATTACATTACGTATTTGTTACTGGGCTGAAACAAAACATGTTTCTGAGTCTTAAAAAAATGGGAAACGAAAACGGGAGGAACATATTTAAAACCATGACCGTTGGGTTAAATCTGACCTGTTATGAAATCAACAAATATGTTCCACTCAAATATAACTATGTTTACTTAATATATTAATGTGTGTGTGTGTTTGTGTATATAGCACGTTGTAATCCCTGCGTATTGACAGCGTAATTTCACTTGATTTATGATGTCCAACGCAACACCCGCTGTGGGATTGACCCAATTATTTGGAGGTCATTACGGCTCGACCAACACGACCCGTTGAATAAAATATTGTAAGGGAAATTGATTTCATCGTGATTAGACGTGTTAATGTTTGTAGTAAGTGATGTTTAATCTATACTAGAGGTCCCGCAGTAGTCGAAATTCGATTATAATAATTAATTGGAATTGTAAGTTTGTACACTATTATGATTGTATTTTATACTTCTACTAGCTGACCCGGCAAACGTTGTCTTGCCATATATAAGATTTCTAGAGAATTTCTAGTGTAGAAAAAAAATTACTAACTTATTGGAAGTGTATAAGAATGTGGAATATGAGTGAAAAAGGCCTGGAGCGCTGTGAACGATGAGCGAATGTTGTTTAAAAATAACAAAACACCAAACATTAATTGTTTAATTTATTAAAAGTAATAATTATATATATAATTAATTCATTACATAATATTAATCTCTTAATGCTGCAGCGTGAACAATATTTTTTGTTAGCCCGTCTTTAGCTAATACAAACAAACTTGATGGTTTACCCACTCGAGAGCATACAACGTATAATAATTGTCCGTGTGAAAAACATGGTGTGCTCAAATCTAAGCCACAAACAGACATTGTTTGGCCTTGGGATTTATTAATAGTCATTTCAAATGCCAAACTAATCGGAAATTGAATACGCTTAAATTGAATTGGCACATCTGTGGGTATAATAGGTATTCATGCTATCAATATATTTTCACCTCGAAACTTGCCATTCAAAATGGTGCCTTCGATAACTTTTTTCATTAATTTTTTAATGACTAATCGCGTACCGTTGCATAGCCGTGGCGGGTTCAAATTACGAAGCTAAATAATTGGAGATCCAACCTTCAATTGTAAGCTATGTGGTGGCATGCCTGGCAAATCCAGTGAGTTCAAAAACTCTGTTGGAAAATTTACAGCTTCAGTGTCATCGCAAACTGTATCAATAGATTTATATGATACCAAGTCTCCTGGCAATAACTGTTGTATCTTCAGATTTAAAATGTCAACCTCCACATTTTTTGCAGCTAACATTGTTCTTTCTGCAAGCCACTCGAGATTTATGTAATTCGTGTGTACATCGGGAAATATTTGTTCAATGAGAGCATCTTGCGAATCAATGATAGTGCAGAAATCATTCGCTAATTTTATGTATCCAGTTTCAGCTATAGTGACTTTTCCATCGCCGATATCTAAGAGTTGTTTTGAGAATGTTTCAGCGGATGGATCTTGAAGCATTTGAACGCGCATATTTACTTTCAGCTGTACTAAAACATTACGCCACAATGTCGATGATTTTAAGCAGGCGTTGATTTCATCAGCGTATGTTGAACGTGGAATGACGGGAAGTGTTTGTCTGAAGTCACCTGAAAGGACTAACAGAGTGCCACCAAATAGTTTGTCGTTGTTTTTAATATCTTTCAATGTCCTGTTCAACGCCTCAAGCGAATGTTTGTGTGCCATGGTACATTCATATTTTCCACTCTAAACACCGCCATGTCACTGCCTTTATGGACATAATTGCAAATGTATTTGATGCTCTTCACAGAACTGCAAAACTCAACATTAATATGAGCATTGTATGTTTTGCTCAGCAGGGGCGAATATGGCACGACCCAACGATTGTCAATATCAATGTCTGTGTTGCTGATGTTTATAATAAATGATTGTCCGCCATTATCTGGATTCCTTCGACGATATATTGGATATCCGTCGACATTTGTGATTGTATCGTTAGTGAAATCTTCAGGGATTTTTTTTGTACTTTTTCCATCTGACATGCAAGGCGATGAACTAAAAATGTTTAACTACTACACTTAAAGCATAAACACTAATAATAGCCGAAAACTGTAGAGGTAACATCCCTACTCCGTGCTGTTTACTGGGTCAGAAGTGACACCTGTAGACATCTGGCGGGGATAACTAATTAAATGACGATTGATCAGTTTTCGACCGGAGAGGAAAAATGATTAAATTACTAAAATGGCTATTAAAAAATAAGGGTTGATCGTAGAAGGGTGAAAATTGAGGATTGTATGTATTTTTGTATGTTGTATCATAAAAAAATAGAAATTAAAATTTTTGTCTAAAAATTAAAAAAAAAAAATTTAGGTGTGGACTACCTCTAACATTTAGGGGGATGAAAAATATATGTTGGCCGATTCTCATAGATACCGGATAAGCACAAAAAGTTTCATCAAAATCGGTCAAGCCGTTTCGGAGGAGTATGGCAACGAAAACTGTGACACGAGAATTTTATATATTAGATAATCAAAAATATCGCCAAGACTACACTATAAAAAATATTAACAAAGACAAACAAATCTATTCTCAATTTGACAACAGACGTCAAGAACAAAAGTTTGACAATAAATAGTATGCATGCGTGTGTGCGTCAAATACATGGTATGTAGTGTGTGTAATGTTTTCTTTATTGATTTAATGTATCTTTTATGCATTATTTAAAAAAATTATTAGCATTGTGCACTTCTTCTCTATATTCTCTATAAGTGTGGAAAATTTCATACTCCTCCGTTCGCGCAATTTTCGTAAAAAGGGATACAAAGTTTTTGCTTCACGTATTAATATATAGATGATACAACTGTTTCTGTGTATGGAAGACGTATATTAGAGACATTTGGATTAGGAATGTTAGATCTTGAAGCTTTTGGTTTATTGCGATATGGTGTTTATTATTGCCCGATTTACTGGTGGTAGGACCTCTTGTGAGTCCGCGCGGGTAGGTACTACCGCCCTGCCTATTTCTGCCGTGAAGCAGTAATGCGTTTCGGTCTGAAGGGTAGTGCAGTCGTTGTAACTAAGCTGAGATCTTAGAACATATCTCAAGGTGGGTGGCGCATTTACATTGTAGATGTCTATGGGCTCCAGTAACCACTTAACAGCAGGTGGGCTGTGACCTCGTCCACCCATCTAAGCAATAAAAAAAAACCCGAATCAGCGAATTTTATTTGGGTATTTTTTAAAGTTTGCCTCTTGTTCGATCACTCACTCAAATCACTATAATTTTGTAATTACATTATTATACAAAGTAACCTCCCAAATTGTTTATTTTGATTTAGAAGTAAATTCTCCGCGTCGTTGCTAGTTCGGTCTGAAAGACGTGTCACACTTTGGAAGGAGTCTCTAAATTATTGCTGTCTAAGATTTTCCTACAATTGCGAAACCCAGCTGCGTACGCAATTCAGGGCCGTTGTTACGTGTAATGCTAGTTAACAAACAGTCTTGTGAAATTTTGAGGTCTCCTTCTGCTGACACAAAATTGTCTTATAACATCTATACTAATATACTAATAACATACATCTATACTAATATACAATCTACAGTGGTTTTTACGGATGTTCCGTTATAACTACTGAACCATGCATTCGATTGACTTGAAACTTGGTATCCACGTAGAAAATACATGTACTTAATGGATAGGCTGATATTTATATGAGTGTTGGACTCCATACACCAGTTGCGGGGGCATTAATGATGAGAATCTTTGTGGGGATGAGAAATAATAATTTTAATTTTAAATCCCCAGCGAAGCGGAGGGGTACAGCTAGTTTTACTATAATATAATTATGACTAGTGCATTGTTTTGATAGTTTTTATTTCCTTGAATTATTAATTTGACAGATGATGTGCGTAAGTTTAACAGCGGACATATTTTTATATGAACATATAAATTTACTTTCGTAATAAGTTTCTTTCACCTATACTCATATATTTCATATTACCACCCTAATTTCTGCCGTGAAGCAGTAATGTGTTTCAGTTTGAAGGGTAGGGCGGCCGTTGTACTGTAAAAAAAGAGATTTAGATTTCATATCTTAAGGTGGGTTTTACGTTGTTGAGTTCTATAGGATCCGGTGACCACTTAATACAAGGTGTACTTGTCCACCCATATAAGCAATAAAAAAAAAAATGTGTGCGTGTACTAGTGTACACACGTAAGAAGTGAAACTTGTTTATGGCCTTATTTTTCGAAAAATGATCTACATGCAACTTTCTAGAAATTGGTTAAATAAAGTTAAATTAGATAAAGTTTAAACAAAAGGATTTTATTATCATAGACATGAATACAAAAAAGTTAAATTAGATAAAGTTTAAACAAAAGGATTTTATTATCATAGACATGAATACAAAACAGATGGCGCGTAACGGAAAAAAGTGACGCGTAACCGAAAAATGTGACGGTAAATTTTTTTCCAACGCCGATAAGGAAGTTTCACTTCAAAAATGTGTGCGTGTACTAGTGTACACACGTAAGAAGTGAAACTTGTTTATGGCCTTATTTTTCGAAAAATGATCTACATGCAACTTTCTAGAAATTGGTTAAATAAAGTTAAATTAGATAAAGTTTAAACAAAAGGATTTTATTATCATAGACATGAATACAAAAAAGTTAAATTAGATAAAGTTTAAACAAAAGGATTTTATTATCATAGACATGAATACAAAACAGATGGCGCGTAACGGAAAAAAGTGACGCGTAACCGAAAAATGTGACGGTAAATTTTTTTCCAACGCCGATAAGGAAGTTTCACTTCAAAACCGAAACGCATTACATACTGCGTCACGGCAGAAATAGGCATGGTGGTGGCACCCGTGCGGACTCACAAGATGTCCTACCACCAGTAATTACGCAAATTATAAATTTGCGGGTTTGATTTTTATTAAACTATGTTATGCCTTCACCGTGGAAGTCAATAGTGAACATTTAATTTTGTTAATTAAGTACGTATTTTATTAGAAAAAATGGTACTTGCCTGCGGGATTCGAACCTCAGTGCATCGCTAGATACGAATGCACCAAACGTCTTAGGCTTTAGTTCTTTAGGCCAAAAAGGTCGGCAGGGCTCTTTTATTTTCTGGATTTTGAACCATATATTCCGTGGAGAAAGCTTCACTGGTGGTAGGACCTCTTGGGAGTCCGCACGGGTAGGTACCACCACCCCGCCTATTTCCGCCGTGAAGCAGTAATGCGTTTCGGTTCGAAGGGTGGGGCAGCCGTTGTAACTATACTGAGACCTTAGAACTTATATCTCGAGGTGGGTGGCGCATTTACGTTGTAGATGTCTATGGGCTCCAGTAACCACTTAACACCAGGTGGGCTGTGAGCTCGTCCGTCCATCTAAGCAATAAAAAAAAAAAATATTTGAAGCGATTCCGTAATATTCTTTTACAATCGCATCACTCACCATTTGGTTTTTTGTCATCAGGCGGTATCGAACAAAATTAATAATAATAAAATTTTTTTTTTTTTAATAAATCAAATTTTATGAAATCAGGAATCTAAAAATACGTAGTACACGATATATTTTACTTTCAATTGAGAATGAGTATCATGAGTCTGAAAATTGTCTACAATTCTTTTGGTTCCCACGCAATAAACAGTAGAGTGGGATTGAAAGTCTTTGAATGCAGTTGAAAATAGGGCGCCGACTAATGATGACAAACAGTATTTCTTGGTTGGATCAATGATGTACATTATGGTAACATTCCGAAACGATCTACTTTATAACTGACGACCCGATCGGTACGACAAGAATGGACTTGCTAACTCTAGCTTTCGTCGTGCCTACACAGTTTGAAAATGTTTGTTTTCTTTCTTATAAATTTTATTACAAGCTAGTCTTTTCTCACTTTTGTTTTTATTTATATAATAAAACGCAATTAAAAAAAAAATAGTAGTACCTACTACATGAAATTTTCTGGGTGTTTATCTGAAAAAAAAAAATATTTGCGGCTCTCGATTGACCTAACTTTTGAACCCGGAGAATACCCAAGAGTAACATGGTAACAATACATATTTTTCCTTAATTAGGTTTTTTTTTCTTCTTCGTACCGTTTGTTAAAATTATGTCTCTACATAAATTATACACATTAATAAATTGTACTTACTGTATACATATTATTATTTGTTTTAAAATATCTTTTTGTAGATATTTAGAGAGAGAGAGAGAGAATACACTTTATTGCACACCAAAACACAATTTACATTCAAAAAAACAATCAAAAAACAGATAAATTTGTACAATAGGCGGTCTTATCGCTAAAAGCGATCTCTTCCAGACAACCGTTTAATTTATAGAAATTCTGGAAAATATAAAAAAATATTTAAATGTTATTTAAATCATGTTAATATAAGAAAAATAAATTATTTCAATTATTAATTTACGTAATTATTGATAGTAGAGTGGTACTTTTAAGCCCACACGCATTGGTTCCACCGTCCATAGTTTTTACCACGACACAGTAATGTGTTCCAATTTGAAGAGTGTTCATGTCTCAAGGCGGGTGGCGGCATTCATATAGTGATGGCAATGGGCTCTTGTAACTTATCACACTTAACACCAGGTGAACCGTAAGCCCGTTCATCCGTATATCCAACCTAAGTATAGTTAGTTTTGAGTGTGAGTAGGTGTTACTATAAGAATCCAGAATTTTTTGAAAACTTCTGCCAGAGTCAATTTTTGAAGTGAAACTTCCTTATCGGCGTTGGAAAAAAATTTACCGTCACATTTTTCGGTTACGCGTCACATTTTTCCGTTACGCGCCATCTTTTTGAAGTGAAACTTCCTTATCGGCGTTGGAAAAAAATTTACCGTCACATTTTTCGGTTACGCGTCACATTTTTCCGTTACGCGCCATCTTTTTTGTATTCATGTCTATGATAATAAAATCCTTTTGTTTAAACTTTATCTAATTTAACTTTTTTGTATTCATGTCTATGATAATAAAATCCTTTTGTTTAAACTTTATCTAATTTAACTTTATTTAACCAATTTCTAGAAAGTTGCATGTAGATCATTTTTCGAAAAATAAGGCCATAAAGAAGTTTCACTTCTTACGTGTGTACACTAGTACACGCACACATTTTTTTTTTTATTGCTTAGTTGAGTGGACGAGCTCACAGCACACCTGGTGTTAAGTGGTTACTGGAGCCCATAGATATCTACAACGTAGACGCGGCACCCACATTGAGATACAAGTTCTAAGGTCTCAGTGTATGTAGTTACAACGGCTGCCCCACCCTTCAAACCGAAACGCATTACTGCTTCACGGCAGAAATAGGCAGGGCGGTGGTACCTACCCGCGCGGACTCACAAGTGTTCCTACCAACAGTAAAAATGTAAATTGAAACGTGAATCAGTAACACTAACTATATCAATTAGTGAAAGACAGCAATAAGAAATAAGTCACTCCGTTATAATGATACTTCAAAATGAAAAAAAAAAAACAAACAAATTCGAACCAAATCACTTATTTCCGTATCGTCATTCGGACAACCTAGTTGCTTTCAGCATAAATAAATATTTATTCTTTAATCCTCTTGTCACACCGTAGTGAATCGTAAATCAACTTTATGTTTCAATATTAATAAACGTGCTGTTTTTTACAGTCTTTTTTTTACAATTCACGCACGGGCCCGGTACTCCAAATTAAGATACCTTGTGTTATAGGTACAAGACACTCACATACATATTTGTATTTTTTTTTATTGCCCATGTAGACAGGCGAGCATACGGCCCACCTGATGGTGAGCGGTTACCGTCACCCATGGACTTCAGCAATGCCAGGGGCAGAGCCAAGCCGCTGCCTACCGTTTGTATACATTTGAATATATACATATAGAGATACTAAACACCCAGACAAAGAGCGAACAAACCTGTCCATAGCACGAAAGTTTGCCCAATCTGGGAATCGAATCCACGACCCTCGGCGCAACAGTCTAGGGCGGTAAATATTGCACCATCGACTCAGTCATTTGTTTTACAGTTTGTTTTAGTTGAAACTAATGATCTACATCACAAATGACACGACCCACCTTGTAACATGAGGTCGAAGTACAATTAAATTGTAAAAAGGCTTGTTTTTTTCTAAGCTGATGTTCTAGAGAGACCATAACAGCGTAACCTTAACTAGTAGGTGAGCTCACGGGGTTTAAGCCTGACGATGTTGCTAATATGAACCCTAGCAAGAGCAGTGCTTCGCAGAATCTCCCACCGGATCGGAAACGCGACCCACTGAGAAGATCCAGTGAGAAACTCAGTAGACTGTCTGTGTCTATGGGTTAATTTACTCGCCGAACCGTTCGTCGCAAGAGATGGGTTCGACGAGAACGATGACCGATGATTGGGGTACGTAAAAGCACCGTTAATGGATCGGGAGGATCCGAAATGACGTGTTTAGGGCGATAGCTGGTACTAACTCAAAGGTAGATGAGTGTCGTCAGCTTACACTATTGTTTTAAGTCGTTCTTGTTGACCTTAGTTTTCGGGCGACTACATGGTTCATTTTAGATCAATATTTAAATTTCCGAAGCGTTCAAACCAATAGTGAACCGTGTGTTTGTTTGTAGTGCTACTTCGTACACTCCATTAATGTTGTCAAAAGTTTGTGCATTGCTACCGCGACGGTACAGCTTTTCCACGATTTCTGGCATTTTTGTCGTGTCGCTATTAATGAAAAAGAGACGAATGTGGTAAAAACAAAACACTAATCAGCAAACGACAAGTAAAATGAATGAATTTAAAAACAGAATTCCATATTTTAAAAATATAATTCATTTGAGTTTATAATTTGTTGCCAGCCATACACATACATAAATTAAATTACGTAAAACTTCAGAGGGAAATGCCTATTATTTGCTGACGAATGGTAACGTCGGTAACATCGTCATTGTAGACAAAAACTGTCAAGTACTCGAAGCATTGGAAATAATAAAATTAAATTAGATTAGATTATTTTGATTTGTTAATTATTAATAAAGTAAAATGATTAAGCTTGCCAACTCTTCTCAGTGGTGAAACAATCCGAATTGGTAGCAAGGTCACGACGATCTTGAAGTGACTATAAAAGCCACATTTTTCCATACAGTACATACAGTTTCTACAGTAAAATATTATTTGTCTCACTACACTAGTCTCTCATAACACTAATTTAATTGATTTCAAACCAAGCGCAGCTTTATATTTTAATCATCATCGTCATTATTATCAGCCCACACGGATGTCCACTGCTGGCCATAGACGTCCCTCAATTAACCATATGATTAAAATCACATCGTTCAACAAAAAACCACATCAAGACGAAAAAAAGGGTGCGAATACTTATGTGCCCGTGTAAGAAGTTATACCTTATTTTTATTAAATTTATTTCTTTTTTTATTAAAATTTTAATCAATTTTAAAAAAAATCGATTAAACAACATCCTCAAACACGCATATTGGACATCCCTTTTCTTGATATCGTATAAATTCGGTAATTTTCGGTACGGTTCGGAAAGTTCACCTGCGGCTATATTCAGACTCGCCAAGTTACGTCGGTCGTATTGTAATGAGCGATTTAGTGGGCAACTTCATTCTGTTAAATTTGTGTCACGGTGTGCGCGCATCGTCAAATTTCACTCTCATCAATTTTTCATAACGCGCCTAAAGAAGTATAACTTAAAAAAATAATGTTATTTTTATTTTATTACACGCTTACACGCTCGCTTCGGTGTGAATGAGTTCTCGTGAATTATTGATGCAGTAATGAATCACACTCACCGAATAATAGCCCCGTCAATATTCGTCTTTTTATACTCACGACTCGGCGAAATTTTCCATATTAACTATTATCTTAACCAAATGCTGTGCATACAGCGTTTATAAAGAGAAAATAAATAAAACCAATTTAAAAACATCAACAAAACTTTATTAGTTGAAATTACTATTATTATTATACAATTTTCTTATAAGCTTTTTTTTGTAGTGTTAATGATATTCACGCATAGTTTTAACTCATTTGTCTAGTACAAATTTCGATCGGGTATCGGTATGCAGTGACTTAATAAGCGATGGTAATCATTTACCACCAGGAGGGCCACACTCGACTGTCTAATAAGGCCATAAAAAACTTGAGTAAAAACAATAACATACAAACTACAGTTTTATTAACAAGAAAGTGATTTAAGCGAATAATAATCTCAAAAATGATAAAGAATAAATAATATTTTTCCACATGCAAATTTAAAGGTAAACAGTTTGCAAAATCAATATCTCTGTAATAACTTTGAATCTTAAGTACTAAAAAGTTATAGATGTAAAATACATAAATTCGACTAGGATTATTGTTTGTGAATTTATTTTATGGTGAACGCAGTAAATTTGTTTATTGCGTTGTGGATTATATTGTGTTGGAATCACTCTGAGATTTAACTTATTCTCTGATATAAATCCATTTTTTCTTTTCTCTTGTTCTTCGTTGGACAATTCACGCTTATTGGTGCTGAGTAGTTACAAGAGCCGAAGGTTCTTTTATTCTCGTGCCTCCTGGTGATTACTACTCAGCGTATTTATTGTGAGGTAGTAATTAATAACCTCACACAGAAGGATGCCGAAGACCGGGCAATGTGGAGGAATTTAAAAAGGAAACCAGACCTTGGCACTAGACCAAGTAAATGCTAGACTAGCATTCCCGATCCTGTGCACAGAATGGAAAGCAGTCAACGTCGCCCAAAACACGTCATTTCCAATCCTCCCGATCCATTAACGGTGCTTTTAGGTACCTCAAGCATCGGTCTTCGTTCTCGTCGAACCCGTCGCTTGCGACGAAGGGCTCGACGAGTAAATTAACCCATAGACACAGCCCACTGAGTTTCTCGCCGGATTTTCTCAGTGGGTCGCGTTTCCGATCCGGTGGTAGATTCTGCGAAGCACGGCTCTTGCTAGAGTTAGTGTTAGCAACGTCGTCAGGTTTGAGCCCCACGTATCAGCTTAGGTAGGTAGGAAAAAAAAAAGCTAGACTAGATTAAGCTCCTCCTTTGGCCCTCCTCTCTCCTAAGGCTCGCCATAATGACGTGCCCTACGCTACCCGCACACAGCGAAATTCTGCAATCTCCAACAAGCCATCAGGCCACTTTGTGGAATGTCTATCCCCGCCACGTCTTCCGTAGCCCCACCCTTTAAAGTAATAGTGTTACTGATGGTAGAACCTCTTGTGAGTCCGCTCGGGTAGGTACCACCACCCTGCCTATTTCTGCCGTGAAGCAGTAATGCATTTCGGTTTGAAGGGTGGGGCAGCCATTGTAACTATACTTGAGACCTTAGAACTTATATCTCAAGGTGGGTGGCGCATTTACGTTGTAGGTGTCTATGGGCTCCACTTAACACCAGGTGGGCTGTGAGCTCGCCTACCCATCTAAGCAATAAAAAAGGCTCTCTCTGCTTAAACTGAAATGGTTTGTTTATTTTATACCACTCGTTCTAATATGAAGAAGATCACACTATACATAAGAATAAGACTGTATAACTTGCAATTCTAAGTACATAAAAGTTAAGTAATAACTAAGTTATTCAGTAAGAACATAAAAGTTGAAAATGAATTAATTACTACTTCTAACTCTCAGTATTTTCAAAGCAACTCTAATTTACTGTAATAGCCTGCTATAGAAGCGTTAAATAGCCGATTAAAATCCATTATGACAACCCTAGTCCCTAATTTCATTGTTCAATGTTGTTATAGCATAATAAGAAAAAATAATGGATGTGGCATCTAAGGCACTTTTGTACTTTTGATTTGCAATATTGAATACCTAACTGTCTGTTTTAATATTCCTTAGTGTTTCAGGATAAAGCCAAAATACACGATAATATCAATAATTGTTTTCACGTAGAGGTGCTTAATAACTAATGTAATATTATCTTCGAAATTCTTAGGTACGACAAATGAAAGTCATAGCTCTACGCTTTACGCTAATAATACATCATTATCTTTCAACTACCATAAAATAGAGGTGTGACCTTACCAGAGTTTTATTATAATACAAAACACACCGATTACGTATTCTTACGCGCTGGGTTTCGGGATAAATAAAATTCCACCGAAGTATAAATTAAAACTGTATTAGCGCTGTATTTGCTTCACTTCAGGTGATCCGTTCGCTGTTTGGCTTCGAGTAGTTCTGATTACTAACTGACCGCGTGCTAACTGAGCAACGCTATCATAGCCGATACCACATCCCTAGAATTATTGAGAATATTCCACACAATTCGAGTATTGTGTTTCCACTATCTGACAATAGATGGCATTGTACTTCTCGAGCGTTCTATATCCTACTAGATCCTTCGATGTTCTTTCGACTATTCAGCGATAGATGGCGTTACTCTTACCGGCGTAACAGCATTATAAGCATGGACAATTTGATCTGATTAATTTGCTTCTTAATAGCATAGACTATTATGCGTTTAATACGTTATAAGATTATTTGAAGCGTTATTACTAATAGCTCCTAACATTTGATGGTCATTAGAATCGGTTTTATTTGAAAACTGAAATATTCGTTTGTTTAATACGTACAAACGTTTCCTTGAGTCGTTCATTTCTGCAAGTCACAAACCGTATTTTATTTATAAGCCACAGGTGTATCTCACTTTGCTTTCAAAATAAACATTTTACCATAAATTATCGCACGATCAGTGACTTTTACATTTTAATGGACCTGTTACATAAACATTCACTTCACTGAATAGTGGCTTTATTGAGTCCGTGGCCTGAATTTGTCTGGTTAACACTAGAGTACGATTGGACCATTAATATTTATGCACTATGTAGCTTTTAAATAAAAATGCGGACGTGCAATCAGTCCACTTGAACTGACTTATAACGTTGTGCAATTTAGGGTTTTGTTAAATGTCTTTACTTGATGGAGTTCTAATTTAGATATATAAATTTATTAAAAACCAATGAAGGTTTTCGTAATTCAATTTAAACAGTACTATAATATGCACTATGTGTTCGCCTAGTGTTCGAAATTCGACCATAACTACTCATAGCTTAAGAACTAAAGTCATCTTATGTATTAATTACATTTTGGAAACCGGACTGTTCAAATGTTTAATCATTATTAACACCAAAGCTCGTCAACAGTATTAGATAAAGACAAAGTGGTACTTAACTGTTTTATCGTATCCCTACCATTACTAATTAAGGGACTAGGAGGTCAGGAATGAGGAAGTTAGGTTAGAAAATGGGCTAAGTTACTTCTACTTCGGATTATTGACTGAGAAGTAGCATTAGCTTGGAGAGGCCATGGTTGTATACCTGTTAATATCCTACAGTCAGCAGAGCACATTTGTACGACTTGGAACCATTACTTTCATTGGCGGTGTGCTTTTAGGCATCATGTATCTTCCAGCCCTGAGAGGCATAGGGCTATACTCGAATATTATGACAATTTTAAAAATTAGTTTAATAAAGATAGCAGTTACTGTTGCAGACAGCAGCATGACTAAGCCCCCGGTATTGCCAGTGTTACTGGGTGACGGTAGGCTACTGTTTCTACCGCATAAGGCAATAAACAAATGGTTGAAATAATAATTGAACAAACTATTATCACTAAGTGCCTTAAATTATGGTAAAAAGAAAATGATTATATCAAATTTAAGTTATCCTCTGCCTTCGCATGTAAATTTGCGTGAAAACGCTTTAAAACTTAAACAGTAAACTTTTAAAGATTGCCACATCCATCCACCCTTTATTACTCGCGGGCCTACGACTCACACGCTAATATAAAACAATCGATCAAAATTGAAACGATTGTCATTAATGCAGTCAATGACGAATTAAATTTAACCGATTATGACCGAGTTCTTTAACACACAACGAAAGATCCCGATCGTAAAACATGATACGAGTACAGTGGCGGACAATAAAACGGTCACTTTCGTGATATTATTTTTATTTGGATGGTATTGAGAAATTAATTTTTTGACAATTATTTTTTAGTACATACGTTTTCAATTATACTGATATTACAATTAATTTACAACTGTAAAATTTATTTTAATTGAATTTGAATATATGGTTTGTAACGAAATATTATTCGAGCATTTAACTTTAAATAAGACCCGTTCATTTCCATAGGCTACATACATACAGGTCATAAACACTAACTATTATACTTTAAAACATAATATAAATTTATTTTGTCTTCAACTGTGCGATACTCCGTAGGTGGCACATTGAGAAAACATATGAACATAATTTGAGTACTTTTCGTTATTGTAGTAAAGTTGTGAACAATGATATCATGAGAAGAGTAACGCGTGCTACGTAACGTTTAAGTTAATATTTACTTAAGACATCTCCAGTACGTTTGAACGTTTTGACTCGAGAATAACATAGAAACGAGGAAATAAAATAACAAATGATGTTTTCTTAATATACTTAAGAATATAACATTTATAGGTTAAGCAAACACGGATAGGTTTCACCATCCACCATATTTTTAATGCAAAGAAGTCATGTGTTTCGAATTGAAGGATGAGACTTCCTGACACTTGAGACGTCAATCTTCATACCCGATCCTGTAGACCGAATGGTAAGCAGTCGACGTCGCCCAAAGCACGTCATTACGGATCCACCCGATCCATTAACGGTGCTTTTAGGCACCACAAGCACCGGTCACCGTCCTCGTCGAACCCGTCGCTTGCGACGAAGGGCTCGACGAGTGAATTAGCCCATAGACACAGCCCACTGAGTTTCTCGCCGGATCTTCTCAGTGGGTCGCGTTTCCGATCCGGTGGTAGATTCTGCGAAGCACTGCTCTTGCTAGGGTTAGCTATAGTGTTAGCAACACTCCGGTTTAAGCCCTGTGATCTCACCTACACACGTTAGGATGAAGCTGAAATATCCTCTCAAGGCTATCAGCATAGGTAGGATAAAAAAAAGAGACGTCAAACTCATGTCTTATGGTAGCATTCACGCTGTAATGTCTATGGGTATTAGTAGCCCAGTTTAGTACACCAGATGGACTGTGAAGACCATTTATTGATTTAGACAATAGCAATGTCTATAGTACAAAATATATATATATATATATATAATGTATTTATTTATTTATATCAAAATACAGTTTAACTTTGTAAAACTATAGCAATTGAGTTGCTCTTATAAAGAGAAACAACATTTAAAGCTATTGCTTCACCATTATTTTTATATCTTTTTATATTTTAATATTGCAAAAATGCTCTTTATATGTCTAATGTTCTAATGTTTCAATAATCGAAATTCTATTTATGTCATCTATAGAAGAATGATATAAATAACATATTAACCTCTTTAAGGATTAATCGTATAGAGGTTACATCTCCCCCCCTTGAAATTGTAAAGTCTTATTTAATAAACTACTCCATTACTGGAATAAGTTTGGTAATATGAAAGAGATTTGACTCAGACTTTCTATGACCTGTGTTTACTTTATAAATTGTGTTGGATATTTTGTCTACAATTTGATAAGGTCCTATTTTCAATTCATCTAGTTTTTTTCGGTTTAATCGGTTTCCGTTTTCAACAAATACCAAATCACCAACTTTTAGTTCATAATGTTTTCTGTTTTTATCAAACCTTTCTTTATTATAATTATGAGATTTTATACTATTTTCTAAAGCAATTTTTCTGTCTCGCAATATATAACTATCTGTTATATTCTGTTTCAGTTCATCTGGTAGAATATCAACGTTTTTTCCCTGAAGTAAATATTTTGGAGAGAACCCTGTTACACTATGTTCAGTTTCGTTATATCTTTCCGTGCATTCGTGAGCAATAGTTGTCCAAGCAATTTTGTCCCTTCTTTCATTAACCTTGCAACGAATTTTGTTAACTAACGTTTGGTTTGACCTTTCGTTTAATCCATTTGAAAATGGCGCATTTACTGCAGTAAAAACTATAGGTATACCTTCTTTTTCTAAAAAAATTTTGAAGTCTTTGGAGTTAATGCCTGGATATTGATCTGATAGAATCAAGTCAATTTTATAATCAGGTGTTACTTTTTGGACAAGTTTTATAAAATCATGCGCACTCTGTGTTTTGGATGTTAGAATATAGGCGTAACGAGTAAAGTGGTCTACAAGCAGATGTAAATATGTTTTGGTTGAACGAGAACCCCCAAATCCCCCTATAGTGTCTATAGACACTATTTCGAATGGATAGGTAGCCGGACCTAAGTGAGACATTAGTCCAAACTTGTGTTGTCCTCTAGATTTATTTTTTATACAGACAGCACAATTTTCACAAACTTTTTTAATATTATCCAATAAATTTTTTGCTTGATAAAAGGGTTTAATCTTATTTTCCATTTGTCGTCTTCCTATGTGACAGTAGTAGTGATGTACATGTGTTATAATTTTTTTACTAAACTCCTCAGTTAGTACAATCTTTTCATTTTTTCCTATCTTTCTATAATATATGTTATGTTTTAAAATATGTTTATTTATATTTTGTTTTATATCTTCATTTTTATCTTGATCATTCCGTATGTCTTCTAATCTAACAAAATTTACTACTTTTAAACTACTATCTTGATTTTCATACGATTCTAACACAGGGTTTCTACTTAAAGTATCTGCTTCTATATTATATTTGCCCGGAGAATATATTATTTTAAAATTGAATTGCGACAAATAATACGTTAAATCTCCCAGTTCTTCGTCCGTTCTGGCTTTAATATTCATTTTTTCTAAAGGTTTGTGATCTGAAAAAACTGTGAATGTTTTTCCTATAAGCCAATGTTGCCAGTATTTTACCGCCTCTTTTATTGCCAAACACTCAAGATAAATGGCTTTTTTCTTTTTTTGCGAGTCATTTAATTTTTTTGAAAAATATGCACAAGGTTTTTCATCACCGTTGGGTTGAATTTGTTTTAAAATCGCACCAATACCTTGTATGCTAGCGTCCGTATAAATATGTATTGGCAAGTCTGGATCAAAGATGGCTAGAATGGGTTTAGAGCAAAGTAGTTTCTTTATAGTGTCAAAGGATTCTTGACATTTATCGGACCAAACGAATTTCTCGCCTTTTCTTAATAAATTATGTAAAGGATCCAGTATAAAGAAATGTTTGCCACATATTTTCCATAGAAATTAATTTTTCCTAAAAATTGTCGGACGTTTTTTTGTGTTTTTGGGATTGGAAATTCTTTTATGGCAATCAAATTATCTTTTAATGGAGTGACAGTATTGTTTTTTATTATGTGCCCTAGATATTTTACAGAGTCCTGTGCAAAGCTACATTTCGTGAATTTTAATTTAAAACCTTCTTTTAAAATTGCTTCCAATAACTGAGATATGTGGTCAATGTGTTTTTCGAATGTTTCTGAAAAAATTAAAATATCATCGATGTAATTTACAGTAAAATCGGACAGTTTATGCTTTCTTATAATGCTACTTAAAATTCGTTGAAAAATAGCGGGAGAAGTTTTTAAACCAAAAGGCAAGCATGTCCATTGATAATGTGCCTCTTGGGTCACAAATGCAGTTTTATGTCTATCTTCAATTTTAAGAGGTATGGACCAGAACGCTGAATTTATGTCAAATGTTGAATAAAATTTGCATTTCCTTGTTTTTACCATTAAATCTTCGATAAGTGGGAATGGTTGCGATTGGGGAACTATAATTTTATTTAATTCACGAAAATCTATACAAAGCCTTGATCTCCTTCCTTCTTCTTTTTTAAATGCTAATGTTATCGGAGCGGCAAACGGGCTATATGATTCCTCAATTAAATTATGTTTTAGTAAGTTCGATACTTGGTGTTCAATTTCTTTCATATCTTCGATAGAGCACCTATACGGTCTTTTGCTACAGTATTTATCTACCAACAAATCAATATGGGCTTCATAACCTTTTACAGTACCTATATCATATTTGTCTTTCGCGAAGACTGAATTATATTTGCATATCAATTTATCAATAACAGTTTTTTTTTTATCATCTAAATTATTTACTGAAATCTCAAAATTATTGATTAGCATATTTTCATTAAAATTTATTTTATACTCATTATTGATTTTTTCTTGTTTATTTCCTATGTCACTACCTGAACTGCCAGGAATTTCTTTAGTGTTTATAGGTTGTTTTTCTTTATTTTTTATGTAGTCTTTATTATTATTGCTGAGGACATTTTGTGTGATATTTAAATTCTCATTTTGAGTTAAATGAAAATTTTGTATACAGTCTAATCCAACTAGGAAATCATAGTCGAAGTTGTCGTCGTCTATAACAAAAACATTGACATGTTTTTCAATTTCGAAAATTTTTATTTTTAAAGTAACTATTCCTATAGATTTTTTTACGCCATTAATTGTTTTTAAACCTGCAATGTTATCATAAGTAGGTATTTTTTTTAAAGATAACAACCTTGAATTTATTATGGACACATTAGATCCTGAATCATAGATTCCTAATATTTCCAAAGTGTCATTTATTCGTAGTTTAATTTTTATTAATGGCGGCGTTATTAGTTTTTTGGATCAATTTCTTTTAATTCCATCTCTAATTCAGAATTGTTAACGCTCCTTATTTGATCTTTTTTTGGCCTATCATCATTTTTAACTTTGAACCAACATTTGGATTCAGGGTGGTAACGTATCCCTTTATTCTCTTTTTCACAAATTTTACACGGACTAACTAGGGGCTTTATATTTTTCTCTTTAATTTTACTTTCGGAAATACTTATCATTTTATCAAACGTTTTTTTGTTTACCATATGTTCTAAGCTTCTTAAATTATTAAATAAATATTCAGTTTCTTTTAAACTATTCCTATCAATCTTATCTGCAATAAAATTTGGTAATCCCGTGGCAATCAGATCAATTAGAGTGAGTTTATCTATGGACTTATTTATCTCTAATAACAGTCTCTCTTTCCTTACCGCATATTCCAGTAATGAACCCTGCCTGTATTTAAATAACATCGCATACCTGATCGGAGACCAACTCTTATCCGCATATGTTCCACAAAAATTATTTTTCCACGTTACCCATTTCGAATTTATTGTATGCTTTATAAGCATGGAACTATACCAGTCTAAACAAGAACCCTCTATAAATAACCTAAAGATTTCAATTTTTTTTTCATCTTCTTCTATTCCTATACGGGCACATTCTGCTTCAAAGGTAGTCATCCACTGGGACACATTAGTAATCTTGCTGTTGAATTTTTCTATAACAAATTTTTCTGCCATTCTCCCTATATTAAATGGTTTTGACGAATCTTTTTTTATTTCAGAAAATTTCTCTATGATTCTAGCTAGAGATTCTTCCGACACTCCGGTTGTTGAAGTTTGTTCCTCCAATAGGTATCCCATAAATTGTTTATTTCCATCTTCATCACAATAATCAGCCTTCATTTGCGGGTTCATGGATATCCACACTTGTCGTTTCTCATGTCGTTTTTGTAATGTAGCCTTTACTTTCTGAAAGATTTCGGTCTGTACTATTTTATCGTGTAATTTTACAGGTTGTAACTTATCTGGGATCATAAAGGTGCGGCCATCGAAATCCGTGATTGTCGTTATACAAATAGTATTTGTTTTTACATCTTCACTGGCTTTAACCATGAACTCGAATTTCAATTTATCCATTTTTCTTGGTAACTAGCTGTAGAAATGTTGTTTTATAATGTATTTATTTATTTATATCAAAATACAGTTTCACTTTGTAAAACTATAGCAATTGAGTTGCTCTTATAAAGAGAAACAACATTTAAAGCTATTGCTTCACCATTATTTTTATATCTTTTTATATTTTAATATTGCAAAAATGCTCTTTATATGTCTAATGTTCTAATGTTTCAATAATCGAAATTCTATTTATGTCATCTATAGAAGAATGATATAAATAACATATTAACCTCTTTAAGGATTAATCGTATAGAGGTTACATATATACTGCCACACAAATGGAGACAGGGTCGATCGGCTTTCCCCTCTACTCTGGCTGGGTTTTGACCCCGGGCGGAGCTCGGACTTCAGGAGAGAGAGTGCAAGGAGAGTGAGTCATTTGGTGTCTAAGTTCCTGAAACATCATTGGACCCGTGGTCTGCCCAGAACATCTGCAGACTGTCAAGTCTCACATAGACATGCCACCTAGGTGCGGACATGTAAGAAGTTACTGAACTTCTTACATGTGCCCTGTCCCAAAAAAAGGTCATCCATTTTGCTGTACAAAAGCTGTCATACAGTTCAAAAGGTGCAAAAGTTTTTACTCAACATTATTATTCCTTAGTTGTGAATACATAGTTCGCAAATATATATCAAATACCTACGCAATCATTCAAAAAAAGGGTGGCTGTCAATGTCAATAGTTGGTTACAGACGCACCTAATAGTATGCTTCGGGTCTTAATATGGTTTTGATTTGCATTCGATCAATGCGAATCGCAATATCGCGTTAACAAAATATTGCCCACAGTATTTTAACTTATTATACTTTTACACTTTCTTGAAGTGAAACTTCTTTAGAATTGTTGTGATGTGATTTCAAACTCGATGAAACGATAAAATGAAACGTGAAGTTAAAATAACAATTCACAGAGGGCGCTACCTCATACTATAAAAGATGATTTACAATTATTTCTATTTAGTTTTTTTTTTTTTTATTGATTAGATGGGTGGACGAGTTCACAGCCCACCTGGTGTTAAGGATATAAGTTCTAAGGTCTCAAGCATAGTTACAAAGTATAGTCAAAAAGGCTAACTATTAATAAAACAAATAAATAAATTAAAATTAACAACCAATCGTAATTCAACATTGACTTGACGTAAAGTAAAATTCCATAGTATATTCACGTAATTATTTAATAGACATCCTCAATTCAATTGTACAATGAATCGATTACTCAATACTTGTCGTACCCGAAATTTCCACTCGGCACCAATTAGGACGACCACTGAACCAAAGACATAATGTCATCGACACTGTAACAGGAAGCAATAAAACGACCAAACCATTCTAACAGAACGGTACATTCCATCCAGTAATACTAGATTAACGCTAGATAAAAGACAGGAAATTTTGTTGCGCGTTTAAAATATTGATAACAGAAACATACTTACTGGAAACGTAATTACTGGTGGTAGGACCTCTTGTGAGTCCGCACGGGTGGGTGCCACCGCCCCGCCTGCTTCTGCCGTGAAGCAGTGATGCGTTTCGGTTTGAAGGGCGGGGCAGCCGTTGTAACAATACTGAGACCTTAGAACTAATATCTCAAGGTGTGTGGCGCATTTACGTCGTGGATGTCTATGGGTTCCAAAAAATAGTGCTCTAATACAAAAAGTTGAATTACTGTCGAATTGGGATCGTGGCGCATAAAAGAAGACTATTCCACTGTCGCACTTTTATTGTTATTTTTTCAAACCTTCTATGTTATAATAATTAAAAGTTCTCTGACACCTTCTTAGGCTTTGCTCACTCAATCGTTTTCATCATCTTTCTTTTCTATGTCATTCTCTCTTCTCTTTCTTACCGTTTTCTCTCACTCACATCTTAACCCTCCGTTCCACACTGTTTTCATATACTCGTTCTTACCAATCCTACACATTACTTACCATACATGATTACGTTTTAATTGTACTTTTGAAGTTGAAATAAAATCAATTAAAAATGCGCTTAAATACTAAACAACCGATGCTATTATAGATGCACCGACAGATTATCCAAGAAACAAATAGGGCAACAATGAAACGGCGCTGACATATTTTCGTACAGACATAACGTCATCGCTTAATAACATCATAAAACAAGAAACAGTCCAGTTCCAGAGCAATGTCGGTCACGTATTCCTATAATATGTCATAGTTAACACGATATTAATTAGTGACGGTCGTTAATGTTGATTTCAAATGCGTAGGAAACATTGTAGCGATCGTTTCCTGGTGGAATGGGCATGTTGTTCAGAACGTTGAAATTAGCGTTAGCGCGTTTCAGGTTTTTACTTGGCTTTTAGTCACATAGAAGCCTATAGATAGAGCAATGCAAATTCCAATTCCATAAGTCATGACGTAGATTGTATTGTATATGGCTACATCAATTAAACCGGAACCCATAGAAGTTTCGTCTCAGAAATGGGCAGGTTTGTGGTAAACATTCCACATACATAACACAAACACGTATACCAGTTTTGATGAGAAGAAAATTGCAAACAGACCTTTGGTCATTAAACTGTAATCCACATGAAAATATATTGATTCATGTTGTGCGGTTCATTAAAAATGGTATCAAAACATGAAAAAAAAAGGTTATAGATGAACTCAAGACTAAAAATACAAATTTTATAAATTAACCAACTTCTCAAAGTGCATAATATATCTAATATTACCTAAGTGTTTATAGAAGGAAGTCAAAGAGGGTAGTTAACAAAGTTGCGCCGACGTGAAATCTGGTATCGGACGTGTTCGCCGACGATGCGGTTACAGCAGAACCCATAAACCTACGCGTCTTTAGCACGAGCCACGGTAGCGCCAGTTAAACAAGACCCGCACTTGGCAACAAAGCCGAACTTCGTCCGCTTAGTACGGATTTAAGTTAAAGACATCGCAGCTCAGCTTGTGGTAGCCGGCTGTGTGGTGGCAAGAGGAATAAATAACGATAGCACAAGGCGCCGCCTGTTCTGTTAAATTCGCTGCTGGTAGGGCGAGAATTTTATGTCAGTAGCTGGCCGTTAACAAACATGTTTCGTACTACAAATTGTCTCAAGTTCTCAACATTGCACACCTATTTGCTTTGTGTAATGGAAATTACTTTCGTGGATAGCGTCGACTAGTAGCTTTTATGTGGTCTTCAATAATCTTTGATACACTTACATCGATATTCTGCGGAATATTTAAAACAATTAGGAATGTTGGCCGATTAAGAAAACGATGAGATCACGGCCCACCTGGTGTTAAGATATAAGTTCTAAGATCTCAGTTTTACAGTACAACGGATGCCCAACTCTTCAAACCGAAACGCATCACTGCTTCACGGCATAAAGAGAAAGGACGGTGTTACTTACCCGTGCGGACTCACAAGACCAGTAATACTCAAATCATAACTTTGTCGGTTTGATTATTATTACACCCTGTTATTTCTTCACAGTGGAAGTCATTCGTGAACATTTGTTATATACGTATCTCATTAGAAAAATATGTACTTGCCTGTGGGATTCGAACACCGTTGCATCGCTGGAGACGAATGTACCGGGCGTATTATCTTTGAGGCCACGACGACTTCAATATTCAATAGTAGGGAACTTAAACTCGATAGAAAGCCCCTAGACTGTCTCACTGGCACTGACAGTGTGATAGACAGACTATGGTTGACGGTACCATGAGATTCTAACAGATATCGTAATCTAAGGAATAATGTTCCCAGTATATTCGTAAAAAGCGATGTGATGACGACGGTTCAAATGCGGTAGTTTGTAAGGGAGTACTTACTTAATAGGTGTTACAATAGCTTCAACGATGAATCGTATAGAAAAATCAAATACGTAGTATTTAAAAATCGACATTTTTTTTAAAGAAAGGATTACTGATACCCCGGAACCCTTTCCAGTTTTACTAAGACAGGTGGGCGAGCACGGGCTCAGCCAGGGTGGTGGGATTTGCTTATTTGCTGCTTGGCGAATGCATCTACTACCGGATCGGAATCGCGACCCGCTTGAAGATCCGACGAGAAACTCAGCGGAAATGTAAGTGTTAAGTTGCACGTCGAACTCTTTGCCGAGTTCGACGAGTACGGTTGCCAGATTCTCTAAGCCTGCTCTTGATGCTATGCCCATAATTACTGGTGGTAAGTCGTACTTATAAGGCCTTATGGGTAAGTGTCAACTTTTTCCTGTTTCTGTTGCCAGGCACTAATGGATTCCGGCTTGAAGTGTGGCCGTTATAGAATACAAGACGACGAAGACGAGGGAGACGGCATTCGGGTCAGGATCTCTATGGGCTCCAGTCACATTTTAGGATGAGGTACTCGTAGACGACTTCAAAAATGATGATATAAATAAGATGGCCAGTTTTTACTAATAATAGAAAGGTCATTTTCCAAACTAGCTCTGAAATTCACTCTTCATCCACCTAAAAGAATTTCATACGCTCATATCGTTAATACAGTCTGCCAGGCCAACAGAAAGATATTTCTCATAAAACGAGTACCCAACAACAGATGTTCTGATAAAACGACGTGTTGTACAGGAGTATCGCGAAATTGCGTCGTTCCGTCAAGGGAACTTGTGTATACGGGAATTCAGGAGCCGTAGATACGAGTGTATTAGGGTGTGGTTCAATTACTAAAATGATAGCGGAAAACAAGTTAATGGATATTTAAAAAATGTTTTGCATGTTTTTTTTTTCTCGGGCCGGGCCGAACCTCCTACGAGGTCCCCGCTTTTAGAGGGCGCGCGGGATATGTGGAATTTGACGATCTGCAGGTGTTGGGAGCAGATCGCGGGCCCAAGGGGTTTACGGACGACCTAACCTAACCAGACTTTAACCTAAACAGCACTATTCAAACTTCTAGCTGTGACGCTACGCAAGAACAGAGATAAATGTGTCACAAGTCAACGCTTGGGCCGATCGTGCCTCTCTATCGCTTGTTCCGCGCTCTCTTGCACGCTCAGGCTCAGGCGGAACGTGATACTTTTTCGCGCGTGCAGCCGGTGTTCACACATGTATAAAACGCCCTCAAAAAAAAATTGAGATATGTTACGTGATTTGCGAATATTAAACGTTTTTAATAAATTAATAGATTGATAGCCTGTAAGACGACGCATCTCACTCTGTGCGTTGTCACCATGTTTAAAGTTCTACTTGAGACTTTGGTCTAACACTTCGCTCTTTAACCTTGCAGAGGAAATTCACTGGCAACCACGCCTATCCACAACACCAAGGTTGATTGTCCAAAGTCCATAGCTTAGGTCCAAAAAAGCGGTTTACATATAAGTCTCAAAAAACAGTACGCATTACGTCCAGGCTATCCAACTCCTCGACAGCATTTTGAGTTAGTGTAGTGTTAATTCGAGATGGGTGGCGCCGCGTGTCTGGTGGTAGTGTTGACCACGGGAACCCCCCTACTCTGACCGGGTTCTGACCCCGGACGGAGATCGGACGTCGGGTGTAAGAGTGCAGGGGAGTCGTTTAGTGGGTGGGCCCTAAAATCCTTAGGCCCGCGATCTGCTCTCAACACCTGCAGATCGTTGAGTCTCACATACCCTGTGCGCCCCTTAGGTGCGGGGACCTCGTAGGAGGTTCAGCCCACGGCCCGAAAAAAAAAAGTTTTAATTCGAGATAGTGTTACAGTGACCAATGACGTCATCAAATAACACATGAACAGTGTTTCGCCTTAATAGACACTAAGTAAGGTCAGCGGACTTTATTTTTAGAGACATTACTTAAAATAGTAGTTTACGTTAAATTAAAATTATTTATTAACCTAGCTAACCTACCTAAAATCTAGCTCATTAAGCTAGATTTTAGTCCTAGTATTAATTAATAGTATTAAAACCGCACCTAAAATAAAAAAAATACGTCCATTGAAAATGTTTCCAATAAAAATATTACATAAATAAATAACATAGTAATATAAATTAATAACAAAAAGACATATGTACTAGTTTTAATGTAATTAAGATATAAATGGTTCATTAGCGTCATATCAAAGACTTCGTTAATTTAGATAAATCTGGTTGGACATTCTGTTGTTTATTTAAAAATAATAACGTTTGATAACAATATGTAGGTAAGTCGTGTATAAGAAACCGCATTATTTATCAATTATGTACTGTAAAAAACTGAGACTTTGAACTCATGTGTCAAAGCGGCATTAACGTGGTTGATGTCTATGGTCTCTGATAATTGAATAAAAATAACAATTTAGTTTTTCCCTTAATGTGTCCCCCAAAAGTTTAGGTCTTTTATTTATCGATTGAAGCACTACGAAGTCTGCCGGGTCAGCTAGTATTAAATAAATGGGCATTACTTAACGAATAATGACTCGCCTTGGATCGATTGATCTCTCGTAATTTGCATTCTGATTGATGTATACCTATACTTCTGTGACATCATTGGTTGACTTATATGTTTTTTTAATAAAAGTTCAAACTAGCCGAAGAAAGATCGATTTATGAGAAATCGATCGTCTCTAGATGAGCAGCTCTGATACCCGGCAGAAATAGGCAGGGTGGTGGTACCTAACCGCGCGGACTCACAAGAGGTCCTATCAACAGTAATTACGCAAATTATAACCACCAATTACGCAAATTATAACCACCGTGCCTGTTTCTGCCGTGAAGCAGTAATGCGTTTCGGTTTGAAGGGTGGGGCAGCCGTTGTAACTATACTTGAGACCTTAGAACTTATATCTCAAGGTGGGTGGCGAATTTACGTTGTAGATGTCTATGCGCTCTAGTAACCACCAGTCCACCCATCTAAGCAATAAAAAAAATTAAAAATGGTGTCATTAATCTAAATAACAATTCTCAGTAATGCTCGGTCGAGTTCTCCTTTTGCAGTGCAAAAAAATAATAATGAATGTTAAAAATCTGTTTTGAAAATTATGTTATCATTATCACATAGCAACAGAGTTCAATGTGCTTTGAGAATTAACTAGTCTATTAGTAATCGAATATTGCAATGCGAGCAAAATAGGCAGGTTATTTAAAAGCAGAATCATGACATCCAACGGTTTGAAATATCTCTCTGTTACTTTGAATATTGAAAACAAACCAGGCATTCTGGGAATTCAGTATGCTATTTTTGTGTTTCGCATTGAACACAATGGTTCGAAAGTGGCACGCCGAGGATTTTTTTTACTAAATTTAACTAACTTCTTACTAATGTAGAGAAAAAAATACTTACTTCGTGATCAACCCTTGTTCTGCTTTAAGTAGACTTGAAAATGCATCTGACATTCAAGGTTCAAAAACATTTGGCAATTCCCAAGGACGGTTCAAAAGCTACTACCTGAATACAAAGGTTCGAACACTGCCATATTTAGATCGCTCAATACGAGTATATTGAGCATCTTATTCTCTAGGCCATGACGACTTCGAATATTAAATTGGGTAAATAAATAAACACATGTCCTTAAGGATCCTTCCGATCCACTAACACTGTTATTAAACGGTCTTATACACATCAACATAATTTTAAACGGTTGACTTAAGACCTGGTGGGATGTTTTAGGACTCGTATTTGCGTGTTGCAACTCTTGAATACGTTCGTATGTATAATTGCGTAAATATCTTGTCAATGCAGATTTTGATAGTCATGTTTTGGTATACTTGCTGGTCTCTTCCACCGTCTTACCTACGAGTATATTTGTGATGAAGCAATACATTTCTGGACATTCATTCGTTCATATTTAAATGATTTTTTTCCCTACCTATGTTGATAGTCTTGAGAGGCTATTTCAGTTTCGCCCTAACATGTAGGTGAGCTCACGGGGCTCAAACTGGAGTGTTGCTAACACTGGCCCTAGCAAGAGCAGTGCTTCGCAGAAGTTACCACCGGATCGGAAGCGCGACCCACTGAGAAGATCCGGCGCTTTAAATGATACAACATCTGTTATTAATATCCAAAACAGCGTTCGTAATTATTTCACAAGTTAGGTCATAGATCATCATGGTAATTGATTACAAGACTCCTCAGGGACCAAAATAAGTGTCTCATGACTTAGACCACAGCATATTGTTTCCATTGCGTCTCGACATTTTGTTGACGTGTCCTCGTAATAAAAACTAGCTACAAGAAAACTGGGATATTCACTACACCTTTATCGAAATCGTTTCATACTTTGAACGAAAATAAAAGAAAAATGTCTGTTTATTGGTCATCACAATAATAATATAGGTTCTAGTATCTGCAATTCTTTCGTTGGCTATCTTTTATGCACTAGGAACAGTGTTACTTGTTAGTTCTTTCTTGCATACAAAGGTAGACACGTATTTTTTTTATTGCTTAGATAGGTGGACGAGCTCACAGCCCACCTGGTGTTAAGTGGTTACTGGAGCCCATAAAAATCTACGACGTAAATCGTACACCTTGAGATATAAGTTCTAAGGTCTCAAGTACAGTTACAACGGCTACCCCACTCTTCAAACCGAAATGCATTACTGTTTCATGGCAGAAATAGGCAGGGTGGTGGTATCTACTCGCGTGGACTCACAGGAGGTCCTACCAACAGTAATTACGCAAATTATAATTTTACGGGTTTGATTTTTATTACACGATGTTATTCCTTCGCCGTGGAAGTCAATCGTGAACATTTGTTGGGTACGTATTACCCGCCTGGGATTCGAACACCGGTGCATCGCTCAACACGAATGCACCCGACGTCTTATCCCTTAGGCCACGACGACTTCGAAACTGGTGGTGGTATACAAGTGTTTTTGACGTTCCACAGTTAGCCATGTTAAGTTAAGCTCTCTGATAGGATGCACTAGTAGCCCTCCCTTCTATCTATTTCTGCCGCGAAGCAGAGCAATGTAACAGCCGCTATATAATATCAAAGTAAGTGGCAACATTCAAGTTGCGATGTTCGCTTACTAATGTTTATTTAATCTATACTAATATTATATTAAAGAGGAAAGAGGAAAGATTTGTTTGTTTGTTTGTATTGAGTAGGCTCCGAAACTACCCAACCGATTTGAAAAATTCTTTCACTGTTTGGAAGCTACACTATTCCCGAGTGACATAGGCTATAATCTTTTTTGAAAACAATTAGGGATCCTTACTAAAACTGCAATAATGTAACCCAAGTTGTAAAAAAATTACCTAAAATATTCTTTACATTCGCGTGCCCTGTGAAAACTATTGATGGTAGAATAAAATAATGTACTACGACTTTGTAGACCACACTTTGTAGACCACACTTACAAAAAGTGTCGGGACAGCATATTTTTCTAAAACCTTATTCATTATTGGCCTGCCGACTCTTGTTAAAAATAAACAGAACTTCTAGTTGGCACAAAAACAAATCTTACAGTTTGTTGTTGAAGTTTTATTCTACATGAAACATTTAGAAACGAGATAACAATATAAATAACTTTACTTAGATGCCTTTATTGTTTTTTTTTATTGCTTTGATGTGTGGACTAGCTCACAGCCCACCTGGTGTTAAGTGGTTACTGGAGCCCATAGACATTTACAACGTAAATGCGCCACTCACTGGTGGTAGGACCTCTTGTGAGTCCGCGTGGGTAGGTACCACCGCCCTGCCTATTTCTGCCGTGAAGCAGTAATGCGTTTCGGTTTGAAGGGTGGGGCAGCCGTTTTAACTATACTGAGATCTTAGAACTTATATCTCAAGGTGGGTGGCGCATTTACGTTGTATATGTCCATGGGCTCCAGTAACCACTTAACATCAGGTGGGCTGTGAGCTCGTCCACCCATATAAGCAATAAAAAAAAATAAAAAAAAATCACCTTGAGATGTAAGTTCTAAGGTCTCAGTATACTTACAAC